>NW_023339674.1:23845141-23853331 GCF_004916995.1 Morone saxatilis | reverse complement strand
GGGCTAGAAATGTTTGTAATAACAGTTCAGTTCCAGTGGCTACACAGGAAGTTAAGGCTGACGTGGTTAGCCGTTACTTGGCCCTGTCTGCGATTTCAACACTCCTTACCCCATTCTGTGTTGTGATTTGAATCATGGTGTAAAAATACAGAGTGCAGAGTTTACAGGACTACCCGTTGCTGTGAGGTTTGGCAGTCTGGTCATTTGCTGTCACCACATCTGGAGCTGTGAAAGAGAAACGGCTAACGCTAGCTAGCCCCCTCCCTTAAACAATGCAGGACAAACACAGCACTGAGTGTGCAGGAGCAGATGACTGAGTAGGTCTGAGTAGTGGGAGCCAATGCTAATGTTGGAAAGCTAGGCTAAAAGCTTCCACTTTAAGAGCTGAAGCTAGTTAGCCTAGCTTTCTAGCTTCCACTTTTCTTGTGGAACATAAGCTATGCTAGCTTCCACATTATGAGTGCTCTCTGAGTTGAACACGCTAACTAGCTAGCCTACTTTGCTAGCTCCCATTTATGAGTGGAGGCTAGTTATTTTACCTTGCTAGCTTCCACTTTGCTTATGTAATACAAAGGTAATAGCACGAATCCTTCCAAATGTTCAATGTTGTGAAGGACAGATAGCTTAAACCAACGCTGTGTGAGCCTCTTAAAAACAGGATAAAGCGTCTCAGGGTACACAGTGGGCCTATGACATGCTCCAGTAAGAACGCTCCGTGGGACAGTGTGTCTCCTAGCAACGCTGACCCACAAACGTCTCTCAGCTGCTGCAAAAGGAAACCTCCACCGAGAGGCCTGAAGCTTAGACGCTGTGTCAACAGATAACAACAGTTCCTCTTTTTAAAAAAGTAAAAATTTGCACTATAGCTGAACTATTGTTACGTTTGATATTGTCTTGTTCCAAATGTGAGGAAGAATTAAGATTCTCTTCTGTTCAGTTTAAAAAAAAAAAGAAGTTTATTCTGTTGTGAAAGTAGCTTTTGTTCTAAAACTTACTTACCAATTAACTGGGAGATTATTGGTACATTTCTAGTTCATGGTAAACATCAAGAGTGGGACATAATCTGTTCATTTTTCAAAATGTAGTATGCACCAATCATCCTTTGGTCTGATACAATATCCAGGTATAGAGATACAGTTTAACAGATAGTGAGCTTAGAAACTTTCTTTCGGTGGAGAAACTCAAACGGAATCCGACACAAAGACAGCCTGTAAGTCACATCATTCATCATTAAAGACGATGAAACAGATCAAAGAGTAGATGAATTGAGCTGTTCAGCTTTCAACAGACGCTGCAGGTACAGTATTGCGTCCCACTGTCCATGCCACATAACCATAGCACAAAGGGAAAAGAGCCTGACAAGTGAGCATATGACAGAGAAGATTATGTTGAGTCCATAGGTCACATTTCTTTAATGTGCAAACCCTCCGAAATACCTTTTATTGCCGTCTGGGAGAAAGTGAAAGCCTTAGTTTAATGCGATACAACGGAGGTCCTCATTGGTTTTAAAATATGCAAAGAAGTACATGCTAACATTAACCACTGCCTACATTATTTATCCTCCTGAAAAGTGTTTTATCAGCACTAGGCCTGCTTTACTTTACTTTTAAATATTCAAATTAGAGCGGAACTAAAATATCTACCATGCAAGAAAATAGCTCTTTTACTTTTGCTTTTAAAATTAAGCTCACAGTTTTCGTATGTTTGATTAAAATGGTTTGGTTTATTGCAAATTCTGTAGATCTGCATTTTTTAAAGGAATTGCCTAAGGCCTAACCACCCACAGTAATCAATATGTTTTTTCTGTGTGGCTTGAAATACTTGAAATAATTGTTCAACTTCTGCTCATAGTCTCAGACACTCGGTTGTGACTGAAAAAGTGACAAAAATAACATAAAAACCTTCAGTGTTCCTGTTTTGTTCATCCACACGGTTATACTGAAATATGAGAACTCCAAGATTACTATGTGATGCGTGTAAAACACAGTCCTTGTGTTTCACTTTAGTTCCACTTTTAGCAATGACTTCAAATCTACTTCAGAATGTTTGTGAGACTTGAGAGTGAACGTGAAAATGTACTAAAGGAACGGTATCGTAGTGTGTGTGTGTGTGTGTGTGTGAGAAAGATTCTTAAGCACGCTATGTTTTTCACAGTAACACCATAAGGTCATAAACTAACAGATTCATCTTTCAAAAGTTACTTTGTGTCTATTTCGTCGTCTTTAGTGGTTGATTCGTTCCCTGATGTGGACTTTATTTACATGGCAGGAGGTTTTAGAGGGAGAGGGAAAAGCTTTTACTGTGGTTTACATTGGCAGTGTATCATTGGGCTTACTAAAAACTAAAGAGCTGTTCCTTGCTTTTTAGCACTCAATCTTTTCCCCCGCTCTTTATTCCCTAACACCCATCACAAATTTGGTCTGGTATGTGACTGCTAATTTATCCTTTCAATGTATGATATCCTGTCATCTCCTCATTTGTCCCTGAGTGTTTCTAATCTGAGATAATCCCAGTCAAATCCTTTGATTGTGTGTTTGGACCTGATCCATCTCTAAAGAAGCAATTTAATGGGCTTCATGGCACTTGGTGTAAAGTCATTTATCTAGTGGATTGGATGTGAATGCTTGTTTTAATAAGTGCTCTTCATGAATAGTAGGAGACGTGCCATTTAATTAGGCAGAGTGTAGACCTATCCCATCCCCAAAACTTCTGCAACTCCAAACTTATTTGGAGCTGAGTGCTTTGTTAGAGACGGTGTGGAATTTTTTAAAATACAGATTTTGTATCTTTTTTTGTATGAAAAAAACCCAAATGTGATCTGGTTGACTGGGAAAGGTTTTGATATTGATTCTAAGTTGTGCAGGGCAATATGAACGAAATAAACCTTGCTAGTAATAGAAACCTATTTCCTTATTATGAAAATTAGAAATTTCTGTTACATTGTCTAATAACATATTAACAAGTCACAAAAGCAAAGCAATCTTTCAGCAAATATATGGCAGGCCTTTAGGAACAGACAGCCCATTTCCCAAAATAGACACAGCAGGCTCGGTTTAGTCAGCTAAACACACCACATGCTATTGTTTTAGTATCAAAAGCCAGATAGATATGCAGTTTACAATGACAACAATGATAGATTTACCATAGAACTTTTTTTAAACAGTGGGTCTTTGATTTCACAGAGAAGTAAATAAAAGCAGGCTTCTGATTACTACCTGATGACTGGCAATTTTGTCGGCTGAAATGACAACTGCCGCTAGCAGATTTGATCAGCTGTAGATATCTAGCGTTAGCCAATTACCGTCCGCTAATTACCTATCGCTGAAGTTGGTTGAAAACTCCAGCAAACTTTTCACTGTTTCCAGCTGAGTCATTATAAAACAAGAACCCTGTAAAAAGGGGTCTTAAATATGCACATGATGGATACGTACTTGATATAGTGCTAAAAGACTGAAACTAAAGCTACACGTTCCAGGCAGAAAGTCAGCATCCTCACCAGCTGTAGAAGACATGGAAATAAAGACACAGCATTGCTCTTGTATTGCACGGTAGAGCCATGAGAATATGCTTTGAGAATGATAAGTAAACCAACAGGTTTGATAAACATAACACTATTTCAGGAACACAAACTCCCCCAAACAGGGGCAGGACAGGGCTGCTAACGTTGCTCTAAACTTACTTAGTCTTAATTTAGGGGTTTTGTAGCATATTGTGACCCCACAAAATAATGTAGTTTGATAATGATATTACTACCTACTGTAGTAAGCTTTCTTTACTTGCTAACGGACTTGTTAGATTGATTTTACCTTTTCATTTATTGTTTTACTATAAATGCTATAGAATCTATTATTATTATTATTTTCTTTCTGCAGTTCATACAATTTTTGGTCAATTCAGATACTAAATCTACTACAAGATAATTTCAAGCTTAAGGAAATATTTAAATTTAATGGAAATAATAACTTAATTTGCTTTAAACATACTCAGTCATCGACTGAAAAAAAAAGTTTACATTTCACTGAGATGTAGGCTGGTAAGGGAACAAATGATTTCGATATTTGTTCCAACTCAGTGTGAAGATAGATTGGGAAACTCCAAAATCTGTTAGTCATTTCCCAGCAGTGAGCGTACATAATGGTTTGTTGCAACACAGAGTTGTTTTTAAGACAGAAATCTCCTCCAATACATGCTCCTCCTTCATTATGAAATCATACCAACCGTATACTCTTTTCCCCATAAACAAAGCAATGCATGTGGCTGGAATGAAAGAGAATCTACCTTGTGGTGCATCTCACTCATCTATTTCTCACTCACTCTGCTTCTATGCAGTCTTTAGAGTTCACTGGAAAGTTGTACTTTTTTTCCCCATTTGGCTTCCTGTTGTGACGTGCCCCAGTGTGCAGCTGCGATTGGCTGCTCAATCTAACAACTTCCTCAAAAACAAAAACACAGAGCGATCAGCTGACTGCGTGTGCAGTAATAAAAAGTGTAGATATACGGTAGTAAACCTATGTTCTGACACGCTTATTTGTCTCTAACTGTACATATAACCTCGGCGAGAGAAAACAAAGGAATGTGAACAGGAAGTGGAGGAAACAGCTGGTATCTGGAAATACTCAGAAGTGAGTGGAAGAAGTCGTCTCGCAGTCACAACAAAGAGTGAAATATGGGCAGTGTGTACCAACCTTTATCTTCAGCAGAGTCATGCAGAAGTTTATCCATAGGTATGTATGTTGTCCTGAAGTGTCCTTTCCATTTCAAGGTAATTTACACTTAAGAATAGATTGTATTTCTACATTAATGGCAGGAATCGAATTACTATGTGTACTTTCTCTTTCACCCAAACTGAAACCAGGGCCTGTATCTATAAAGCATCTCAGAATCCGCCCTTCTAACTATGTTGAAATTTGAAGTAGGAACTTAGAAAACATAATAATCAAATAATATTGGTGAATTTGTTATTTAGGTTATATATACATAAATTATGCCGAAATTAATAAGTAGCTGGCTTTAATAGAATAATTAATCATACTTACCATTAACATAGTAGGCTGTACATAAGCTAACAGTGGTAAGCCAGTTGTGTGGCCTAAAACAAAAAGTGCAAACAATTAAAAAATAGCAGTTAACTTGGCTCAGCCCTCATATTGTTTTACAATGCCTATAATAGTGCCTGTAAATGAGGAGTATGGCACGCGCAGCAATAATGTTGCAGCTCTGATACCTACAGAGTAACTCAGCTTGGACAGAAAGCCTAGGTTACAAATTGGAGGCATGGAGTTCAAAAAATGTGGGCATTTACCAGGTAGAGAGGGTCTTATGAAAGATGGTATTGAGTTGCATTGTGGGGAATTAACCTCTGCTTTTTTGATTTTGATCATTCTTTTTTATTTACTATTATTTATTATTTACTTATGTGTCTACTCATTACAGTTGGATGAAATATCAGGTATTTCTATAAGCAACAATATAAGAATATGAACACACCTCTAAAACATTACAAAATACAATGTAATTTAAATAAATAGATGATAAACAGATCATTTGCATGAATGAAGCTTGTGGAAATGAATAAATCCACACATTATCTGCCGCCCCATGTAAGCTATCAAAGTTCAATCCACTACTACTAAAATTATGATCGTTGCAGGCCTAAATGATAATTTTTTGCCAAGCTGCACTTTCTCTGTTGTTTTAAGGTTGTGAGCACATCAGTTTTTGCAGAGCTCATGTGCTTGTTTTGCATCCTGGAAAGTCAGTCACAATTATTAGGATTTTATTTATTTTTTACCATACAGTATCTATCAAACCAGGCCAATTTCCTTCTCTGAGATGCTTGATAAAAACAGACGCAGGTCCAGTATGAAATTTTCCTTCATACATAGATTCTAAATGTACTGTAGGTGTGTCATTTAAAGTAACCTGCTGTAAATGTGTAAATCCCTGCTTCCATGTAGAGGTGCTCTAGGCCTGCGCTTGGAAGTCACGACGGCCGCGGTGTTAACTTACCAGTCCCCCAACCCCCACCCAACCCCACCCCCCATTGTAGCCAGATGGCTGTCACACAGACGGTTCCTCGCCCAGACCATGCTGATTTCCCATCATTCTTTTGTTAATGAGGTCGTTTGCAATGCAGCGGACAATTAAATTATCTCAATCTGGCGTTTTCCTCATTTGTTTACTGTATAGTGTACTGTACAGTGTTTTAGACTCAGCAAGTAACACTGCTCAGTTTGAATGCCTTCTGCTTTCTTATGATTCATGTCTGTGATACTGTGCAGCAGGGAATTAAAACATCACTGACTGCCCACCACTAAAGCCATCTTCAGACAGTCAAGTAGTGTAAACAGAGCTCTCGACAGAGTTCGTGTTGGTACATTCTCCTCTGTGATAGTGGGAGATCGGCGTCTCCAACTGACGAGCTTTGTTTTAGTACATCATCACCCTGTATGGAAACTACACAGCCCGGAGCTGCTGCTACTGCCGCTGCACAGACGAAGTTTTGTTTTGCTTTTAAAACGTGTAGAGAGGGTGACTTCAGCCAGTTAGTCGAGCGCTCACCTTCATGTGAAACGCTGCCGAACACTGACACCGCTGACAGTTAATTATGGGAGTCACAGATCACCCAGACGTGTCAGCTCGGCTACGATTGACGCGTCGCATGTTTACATCTCTGTTGTAATGTTGTTTTCTAGTTATTTTCTCAGCAGCAGTGCATCCGTTATTTAGCTGCACAAGTGCCTCGGGGCTTGCCATAATGATCGTAAAAGCAGTACAGATTCGGGGGAATGAAATGTTAAAAAGGACTTGTGGGTATAATTGGTGAACCTGCCATCACAGTAACTTTGGAAATATTTTCGGTCAGGCTGTTGAAACACGTAGACTGCCTGTTAGCTAGACTGTCATACTCTATATGTATGGCTCTGCATGGCTCCATTATTTTCTGCAAACTCTCCTACACATACAAAGTTATTCTGACAATGAGTGAAAACCAACTAAACCTGATAGCTTGTTAGACAGGCAGACGGAAAAGAAGCAAACATATAAATTTTGACACACAGTAGTATTTGGAAAGTGCCTCACTGGAAGGATTTCCATTTTTAGGCCAGGAGGTTGGTGTCAGTAACGGAGGTAAAGGAAGTGGCATCCAGACACACCACACATTTATCTAAAAAAATGCCTGATTTTTGACTTGACCAAAATTGGTGCTGAGAAAAAAAAAAGTTTATCTGGTTTTTCTTTTTCACAGCTTGTCTCAGAGATATTAATAAAAGGTGAGATATATGCCTGGTCAGTAATAAAATCTGCTTACACAGAATCTGATGGGCTACATTAAAAACTCACCCTTTGATTAAAAGATTTTTCATCTGAAGATAGATTTTCACCTGAAGCAATCCGGTTCAATGAGAGGCCCAAAAGAGACAGGAGCTTCTGAGGCAGCAGTTTATCCCCCAGTCAGGCGAGCGCACAGATGACAGCTAGTGCTCACTGCTGTCTCCCAATGTTTTTAATGGGATGAAACCAACAAATCTGGCTTCTAGCTACTGTCCAATATTTAGCTTCAAAAATAATCACTGACGGAGATATTGGTGAACTTTGCTGGTTAAATTAGAGATGCTGGTTGCAGCACAAAGGAGCATAAAACTGAATAGATCTAGTGGCTAACCCCTGCCCTGGGCTAGGACCACATGTCTGGCAGCTAGCGCTTGATATCCCACTGCTCACCTTTCATGTCCACTCCTAATTGAACTGGGTCGGATCATTTTACTGCAAGATATTAGGCGTCATTTCAGCTGTGACTTCAAAGCAGCTGTTGTAAGTTGTGGAGGCAGCAAACAATGTGTCGGTGTTAACAATTAACTACTCCAGATTCTTCTTTTCACTCTATTGCCAAACACAATCTTACATCAGGCCATGTAAACCATGTTTGGATTAGTCTCTCAGATGTTACCACACTGAAACCATGACCTGTATTCATCAAGCATCTTCAAATTCTGTTCCTGTAGCGACACTCTAAAGCATACACGACTTTATCATGGAGACCATAAACTGTTTACTATGGTAACAAATCAAGTGAAAAGTAGGTTATTTTTCCATTAGACTCGAAGTATTATTTTGCACTTTTATTGTCTTTTTATTGATAGTGACAGCTGAAGATAGACAGGCAAGGGGGGCAGAGAGTGGGGATGA
>NW_023339674.1:23833104-23845129 GCF_004916995.1 Morone saxatilis | reverse complement strand
AAGGGCTGCAGGTTGGATTCGAACTCGGTACATGGGACGCCAGCTCTACCAACTGAGCTAACAGGGCACCCTGTTTTTTGCCTTTAAGAACTGTATGAAGATTAAATTGGCAGGGCTTTACCAAATAACCTAGTGGCTTACATTAGAATGGTTTTCTTGATAGGTTAAAAGCAATATAGAGAATACATATAAATCTAATCTGCCTCAATATAGAGATGACACAATAAAGTTGCAGCAAGGACTCAGTCTCGGTACATGGGACGCCAGCTCTACCAACTGAGCTAACCGGGCACCCTGTTTTTTGTTTTGTCTTTTTGAAGCAATTAGTTTTTAACGAAATGCTCAGATTAACTATGTACTACCTTCACCCATTCCTTAGGAGTTGGTAGAGACCAAACCAGAGTTAAATGTAGTGAATGTTGGATTTATATTCACCCAGAGTCAGATCTAGAAAAGTATTCATGGCGATCATGCTGATTTAATCACAAACAATCACATAAATCAATATTTGCTTGGAAAAGCCCCCATATTAAGAATGGAATTAATCTAGATTAATGTGTTAAATTTGAAAGCATTTGACACCAAACTGGGGTAGCAGCTGGGATGGCCATGCATTTTTTATGGCACTTCTCTAGATTTGCCCTTGCATTTACCAGGTTGCCAGAAACACAACTCCAAATGAATGCTAATGTCACTGGTTGTGTAAACAACTGTTTGCTAGCACGTTTTACATAACAACTCATATGGTGAAAATTGTTTAATATTTTTGTGTAATATTTTCAATCAGTGTCTCAAGGAGGCAAAAAAATTATATATATATATATATATATATATATATATATACTAGAGAGACACAGGCTTGTACCTCTCTTATTTTGGGTTTTTTTTTTGTGTGTGTATTGATTTGTCCATAGGTTGACCATATAGATGCCAGAGCTGCTTTAACTTACTAAGAGTTGTAGACTCAACTGCAGTTTTGGTAACCCTGGTAAACTGCACAATGTAAAATAACAAACGTACAGTGCAGTCCACTCTGTGAAAATTGTGATTTAAAGAAGATACCAGCCACTAAAATCTCCAAACTCTCCATATTGTTGTATTCATATAACAGATTGGCCCATCTGGGATTGCTGTATGGATGATGTGGGAGGACAGCATTTACTTTATTGTGTCATCTCTATATTGAGGCAGATTAGATTTATATGTATTCTCTATATTGCTTTTAACCTATCAAGAAAACCATTCTAATGTAAGCCACTATGTTATTTGGTAAAGCCCTGTCAATTTAATCTTCATACAGTTCTTAAAGGCTCGGTCATAGTAAAGCAGTAAAAATGTAGACACAGTCCTCAGAAAATGTGCAGTTACTGGGTATTGAGAATTCAGTCTGATGACCTCTGACATCTGGGGGAGCCAATGTGCAAAATCTTCTTCTGAGGCTTTAATAATTATTACATCATTTTGTTCTGAATTAACAGAATGAAGAAAAATAATCTATACCTGCTTCTTATTCTACGTGTGAATCAAATAATGGCACTACTAGCAAAGGAGAAAACAAACCAAATAACAGACAAAATTCTAGTGAAAATAATCTTTAAATTTAAATTTCATTTCTCATTGTCATTCTCACTTCTGGCACTGTTGTGTTAAATGTCTTGTCAGGAATGTCAACCTGCTACAATTGCTTCTAAAGCCCAGATTCACTTTGCCACACTCCCAGTGGGAACAAAATAAAGGTCTAATGCTCGAGGGAGCTGTACAGTGAGTGTTGAATGCTGTAATAGGAAATACGTTGCAGTATAAGTTGGAGTATTTGCAAAGGTCTTACTCTAAAGAAAATACGTTTTGTTAAATTTTGAGTCAATTAACAGTTTCGTGAGCAGCAGTGAATCTGAACATGAATTAGCCTTTGATGCAATGTGAAATCAGTGCTAAACCGTTCATAACCATCTTCTCCTCTTCTTCTACAGAGATGTCAGAGTGCTTTATTTGCAGGGATGTTGAACTCAAAGCCAGTGACCCACTGAGGAATTTCTGTGACTGCAAGAATTTACTTGCCCATCACGTGTGTCTGTCCACATGGATCCAGAGGGTAAGAAAGACTTTCCATGTATGGAACCTTGATATTTTGAATTTCAGTCTGGCCTTTTTTCCTCATCAGCCATTTGTCAGAATGTGAAGGGGGGAAATGTCTGTGTTGGATTTCTAACACTGAATAAATGTGTTTGCCATGTTAGCATTCCTTATTGAGACAAAAACGTTGCTGTTTGCCTCAAGGTAATGAGCTACCTTTCAAATAGTAATACCAATTAGTTTTAATGAGGGTTGCTAATAATGATAACACGTCGTCGTTATACATTTGAAACACAGGGGCTGAAAGAGTGAGAAGTGCCTCATAATGGACTGTCAGGATTCCAGGAAGCTATCATGCACCTGACACCTGTCACCTACTGCAAAATGGCTCATTAACATCTGTAGCACTCCTTGAACCAGTAGTGGTATCCATACATTGCCTACTGATGTGTTGTTTTTGTACTGCACCTCCAAAAAGATCACTTTACACTCTTCTCAGTTAATGAAATGTACGTTTCTGTAGGTGGCATACATTTCTCTTCCTGTTGAGTCATGGTGCTTATTGCTGCTCATGCTAATTACTCTTCCTCCATTAATTCCCAGCCAACTGCTGTTGCTGCTGCCAGAATTGTAAAAATGTATAATTGCCTCTGTATAAGTATTTTCCCAGAAGTATAAAGTAAAAGCTAAAAAGTAAGGGAAGGTGTGTTGATGTAAATGTAACTGCAGATTTGTACACTTCAGCTGCAATGTGTCACATAAGTCATAAACCTCTGTATGCAAATGAGTTGTTACGTCACATGACATGAAAATGCACTTTAGGAGTGTGTTAGTTTGCATGGATTAGATTATAGACTGAAACATAATGTAAATCACTGTTCAACTAACTGAAAGAGCATCATAATAATAACATTATGACACTGGAAGCAATGGTTGAAAGCACTGGGCAATGTACAATATTCTGTAAAATAAAGGTCCATTAATCCCTTCTTTCTATGAACAGTAACAGTGAATGTGTAATATGAAAAGGGTCGCTTTTAGTCCTGAACTTATGTATCACCCAACTCTGCAGTTATGCAGCAACTTTACTGTTTTGGTTCACCATTCTTATCAATCCTGTTTCAACAGCAGCTGGCAGCTGTTATCAGCAGCTGTTATCAAACTCAGATAGACCCACCATAAACTATGGACAAAAAAGTTACCTACTAGCTGGTGAACATAGTGGAGCATTCAGCAATAAAGAGACAGATATGTTTCTCAGGAGTTGGTAGAGACAAAAACAGACCATATCCACTTTACAAAGTCATAATAGGTCAAACATATGTGATATTTAGCTTGTTGTGGAGTTCAACTGTCCCTGTGTTGCAAAAAACAGATAGATTCAGCATTAAGTATGTGGTTAAACTGCCAGTTCAAAATAGAGAGCCAGTTGAAGGGTAGTCCACCAATTTCACATGTCAAGATTCGTTGCCTAGTTGTGGGGAGGACAAACTGTTGTATATAGTTTTATGTTGCTCTGGGGGACCTTTGTTAAGCCTGAGAAAACAACCCTGATGAGGTCATCAGAGTTATCTAGGCTTGGGCTTTGAGACAACAGTGTTTTTTTAACACAAAAGATTGTGTTACAAAGTGGGAGCATGGAGTTGTGTGGGCATTTAACAGGCAGGGAGGGTCGCCTTGTGGGAAGTGTAGTATCCAGAATTTATGGCGCTTCATCCATAATAGGTACTTCAGGTCAGGATAGGAATCTGGTCTAACAGTTTTGACCATTATGTTTTAAATCTGTATCTTGCAAGTCACCCAGCTTTATATAAGTGCAGTACTAAATCTCTCGAGTACCACTTTGACTAGAGAGCCAAAGAGCAGATCATCTGAAAATTAATTCAATCTGTGTCACTTATGCACTTTTATACTGTACAGTATCTGTACTATCTGCTCCCATATGAGGCACACACAGAGTGCAAGTCTAAATGATAACATCTAGATCTAATTCTGTAGCAGAATATACTGTATCTGTAAGCCAATTCGCTGTGCATAATATATGAATTAGTTATTATCACATACAATCATTGTATGTGAATCAAGGATAAAATGTGTGTCTGCTGCTGAATCGTTTGCTGTTGCGCCGTCCACTCCTGTATGCTTTGGGTCTCTTTGGATACTCCACAAGTGGTAGACAACATGCTACAGCAGACCTTTCATCTGCACCACCCAGCTGTCAGAGTGAAGAGCCACTTCCATTAAGTGTGTGTCTTCCCACTATACAATTATATACAGACACACAAACTCAGGCTCATGAAGCACACACTCACAGAACCCAGCTCTCTGTTGAGAGTGTGTGCTGATGCTACAAGACTACTTTAGTTTTTTGTGTGTGAGAGAAGCAGACAGAGAGAAAGAGAGAGGGAGAGAGCGAGAGTGTGTGCGACCTTTTAGAGTGCTCAGGGTAGGGAGCCCCTTTCCCTTTTACGGAACAGAAATCAGCAATTGACCTGTCACTTTTGCTCTGATAGCCATCTCTGGAAAGCAGGTCATGCACATATGTCTAAAGTGCCTCTTAACCGCATTTTATGAAGCCAGAAAATGTAATCCAATAATGATTTGACTTGTGAGAGAGAGAGAGAGCCAGCCAGCTGGGAGTGATAGCATGCACTATTACCAGTGCTAAAAGCAGCTTGAACAAAAAAGGGCAAATTCCACGTCCTTATTTAATTTCACCCACAACAGCATCACACAGATGTTGTCACTAAACAACGGGCAGGCTGAACTCAAACGCAACAAAACGGCGCTGGCATTCATTTCCACAACTGTTGATACATACTTCAGCGTGTTTGCAGTAGAGGACTATCTGAATGATTATCATCTGCACTGAGGCAAACCATACGCTATCTTTTTTTAGACTGCCTCATTTGTGCCCCCCCTCTCCTTCCCAGGTTCCCAAAGACAAATAGCATGGCACAAAACTAATTAGTAACCAGGAACTAGTTAGGAGATGCCCTTTGAAAAACATGTCCTGAGGCAGGATTTAAATATAGGGACAGAGTCAGTGACTGAGTGTGCCTAGGAGATCCCGGCCTCCAGGCGCAGCAGCACTTTGACCCCTGACCCTCATTATAGGGAGTGCATTCCTAGAGGGGTGAAACCCCTTGCAGTACAAAGTACAAGGGCATGGGAGGACTGTATGGCTCGTACCGCACCAGCCGAGTGTGGCCTGGTGTGTCTCACTGCCCAACCCAACGACGGCTTGAGAATATACAGAGCAAGGACGCAGGCTTTTGGAAAGTAATGGTATACACTCGCTTTCCCGACAGATAAATCTGTTTTTCATTTTTATACATCTGGTTTCACTCTATTGAAGTTAATGGGAATAGTATTCCGCAAAAAATTGCTCTTCAAAATTTGTCATCCCATCCATCTGAAATAAAATACACCGTTACGGGGGAAAGAAGTGAGGAGAGGGTTTATGAAACTGCTACCATTGCTAGCTAAATATAGCATTGATTCAGTGGAGAGTGAAGCACTGACCAAATTGTGAACAGATAAAAACACAAGTTGATGAGTTTATATACTGACATGTATTAGACATGTTTTTCATATGTGACATTAGTGTTTTTGTGTGTGTGTTTATGTCAGAAAGCATGCCTTTGACTGTGAGCATGCATGCCTATATTTCGCTTTAATTATGAGTGGTGTGAATAGTGAGTTAAGCAACCCCCCTCCATCCCACCCCACCATCTCTCACTCTGTCTATCTCTCATGGGTTGATTCTCGTCACTGCAAACAGACTTGGTTTACATTCATTAGCCCAACACTCACAGCAATCAGGCCACAGTGCCAGGGGCAATGGTCCTCTTTATAAAATCACATTGCCTAATAGCAATGTTCTATAATTATATGCCATTAACATCTATCAAAATGTGCTCCTACATGCCATGCATATTAGCAGTGGATTTGGCAGTTTGTGTTTGTACAAATGCTTTTCCTGTTATTAGCATCTTCAGATAGTTAGCACCAGCTTGAGGAGTTTTGCCAACTTGTTATTTTTGTTTCATGTGCAGTTCTGTCATGTGAAGTGTTACATGAAGTGCATGCATTAAAACAACATCTAGTTATGTATGTATAACGAGTGATTACTATGGTGGCCCAGAGGTGCAACACAAAACTACATTGGACAAAACACAATAACAAAACAGAATACATAACAACAATATGAAATGTTGTTGTTTTTTCCTATTTGTTGTTGTCTTTGGAGACATGTGTTTTGCACATCAGGGCCACTGTACTATAGAGGTTTTTTAGCACTGTAATTAAATTAGCATTATTATGTATAATGCACCTTTGAGTTAAAGATGCAATCACAGTTCCCAAACAAACATAATTAGTTTATTGATCAAAACACAAACAAATGATTTGTCGCTCAAGCATGTCATTCTGCAGTAAGTCCAGCTTTAGAACTGTTGTTTTGGTGTTTTACTGTCCCTAAATTAGTTTTAAATATTGTTTCCTTACAGGGATGTGGGAGTGAAGACAGGCTGAGATGCATTGTCTGCAAAGCCAAGGTAAGTGTATTGATGTATGTGTGTTTGAGAGGGGGGGTATTATAAACATTCAGTGAGATATCTGATGATGTCTCATTCTTTTAATCTTACCGTGTGAAATGTAGGTAGCAAGCATTTAAACAAACACCGTTTAAGTCATTAAACAGTGGCTGCATCTCACAAAACAGATTTAAACAGAGCAGATCCATAATACTAATGAGCAATCAGGTCTTTGTTTTGCTCGGTGATTTAGCTGATTTGCCAGCAGTTGTGTTGCTTATGAGCTGTAAGCTGTCTTTTATTCCTTATTATTGCAGCAGAACACTCGCTGCGGAAAAGGAGGGAGAAACATTACAATATTTGGCAAAGGATACAAGCCATGTAATGACAAAATCTGTATTCATTTCATGAGCAGAAATTAATCACGCTTTCCTGTGGTACATTCTTAATGCAAATTTTCCGTCAACACATTGTGCCTTGTGTTTGTGAGTTTATTCGTATGAAATGGTGGAGCTGATGTGTCATCACAGATGGGGTTGCATGCTGGATAAGGTGGCCACATTACTAACCATCTCAGATTAGGAAGTATGCTGTTGATGTGTTGTATGTATTCATGCTTGTGCAGTGGGTCAAAGCTGGCTACTGAGTGTTTTATTCATTGTTTGCTCTACAGCGGCAGGTTGAAAATGTGATCTTTGCTGTCTGTTCTTTTGTGTATGTATGGGAGGAATCCACTCTGTGGAAGAAAATGTCACAGTAACTCTGCCAATGACCTTTCAGGATTTTAAGATATTTTAAACATGAAATCATGCGCACACACAGATTCACACACTAATGAAAGTTAAATGAAACATTTAGTCTGTGGGGAAGTCTCCACTGGTTGTTGTTATTCATCTTGGAATTTGTGTTTGTCTCCGTTTGGGGCCAAAGAGCAATTGGTCCCGAGTGTGATGTTGTTTTCTTTTAGCACACAACATGTCTCTGTTACATACAGCTGGAGATGGTTACCCACAGGGTGATGTGTATGTTTCTAGGGCACAGGTTTTAAAGTCAAACTGAACTTTGATCTCTTCTTATTTTTTTGTGTAAGGAAATATAAACTGTAATGATACAGCAGGTACTGTGCATATTTTTCTACAGAGGATAGAACTTTTTTGGGACTTATTTGTAGAAACAGCATTTAAGCATCAAGCCTTGGGGTGGGTGTTTCCTATGGCAACAATTGAGAGCCAGGGTTGCTAGGAGACGTGTTGTTAGCGTTTGTGGGGCTCTACTGACTGGAGAAAGCCATGATCATATATCCTACGAATGCTGATACAAACCCATATAGCGCTGGTTGTCAACCATCAACCAGCGATTTAAGACCTGTATCACTTTACAACAGTCAATATTTGGGTGGGACAATTGTGCTGTTAATTTTGTAGTCCTCTCAGAAAGTGGAAGCTAGTTAGCCAGCTTATTACTAGCTCTTACTTTCTGAATAGTTAGTAAGTAGTTAGTAGTAAGTCAGTAAGTAAGTCTAGTTAGCCTAGCTAGGCTACTTAGCTTCCACTTCCACAGGTACCAGTGTGCACCTACTGAGTCCTTAGCTTAGCTTTCCAACTTTAGCAGCTGTTTAGATGCAACTCATAATTGGAACACCTGCTGAGTGCTCCCACACACTGTCTCTGTTTCATGGGTCCAGATCATTGACAGTAGCCTATATATATTGGACAGAGCTTCTGGGTCTGTGAAGTAAAACAACGCGGATGTGTCTTAAACCTGCATTCTATGCAATGGCCATCAGGGGGCAGCTCCATGGGCTGTAAAAAAAACTGATAGTATGGAGTCTTATGGATAAATTTGCCTGCTTATGACTTGATTTATTAGCTCAGTAAACAGTTTTCTAATGAGTTTATGGTCAATCTCTAGTGTCAAGTCTTCTTCCATACAGCATTAGGTTCATTTAGTAAATGATGGTCCACTTTACAGTAAAATAGACAGTAAAGCAGGGTATTTAGGGCATGGCTACCTTGTGACTCACAAGTTATTCTCAGTGAGTCTGTCCAGCGCAACGTACCAAACTCAGATCAAACACTAATATAGAGGCAGTGTTGCTACAAAAATATAAGTTTAATTTCCTTTTTTTGTTAATTAAAATGAAAAACATCAATTACATATATACTGATTTCTTAACAAAAAAATAATTTTAATTTCAGTTTAAGTATAAAAAACCCTCTCTTCACTTCACTTTTATACTTAATCATATATTGTGCATTGGACCAAACCTAAGATAACCTTAAATGATACTAATACTACTGATTTGCTGTACAAAACAATGTGCCCATCATATATAAAGAGTTTGTGGAGATACTACCGTGAGGTGTCATGCTAACCTGTATACTCTCACCTGACTGTAATAATATAACTCAGTGTTGTTTAAATGGAAGCCATTTTCATTTTTTCTGTGTCCCTGACAGTATTTGGCTGCAGGCAAACACATTTTTTAGGTGTTACAACCATCTCTGCTCTTCTTTTACCTAACAGGGGACATTTCTTGCACTTTTGCAGCATCTCCAACTGACCGTTGCACTTGTCTTCGTCAATTGTACCGATGGCATCATCATCAATTATTAATGCCAAGCAGTAAATGTCTGAGAGACATCCCACTGAGAGACCAAACAGCCATGAACAGGGGTTAGTGGCAGGACTGGTGAATGCTGCGAGTGGCAGCTGTGCCATTTAGAGAATGATTGTTGGGAAGCTTCTACTCTATATTGATATGAACTTTGCTGCAGTAAGTTAATGCATCAGTATAATAACATTTTAATGTCTGCAGTGGCATGGCCATTTAATATTTGTCCAGAGAGGGATGTATATGTAGATTAGCAATGACTATAATGATGATCGTGATAATCATTTGGTCCTGCACTGCTATCACTGTGTAATGCATTACTGCAATCACCCTTGGTTAACATTAAGAGGCTTTAGCTATTAAGACTTTGAGCAGGCAGTGCTCATCATACAGTCTCCAATTCAGTGAGCCAACCATTTCATTTTCAAGCTTTTTTTCTTGTTAATGCTGCTTTTTCTTGTATGTTGTTTTCCGGTTTTGCAATGGGGTCTCAAATGTGGGCCATTTGTATGAGTTATGCTAATTTGTTGGGGCAATGAATGCATTAATTTCATTAGCACATGGCCTCAAAGCAGTAATTACCAGAGTAGGTGTGTCACAAGCAATCATGTTAAAATTTGCCAGTTAATTATTAAGATTTTGTTCTGAGGGACCTGGATTTGACATGAGTCGCCGAGGGAAAAAAAAAGAGGAGAAAGTTAATACATTCCAGTGGCCGAGGCTAGGTGCTTGTTGTTGAACACAGTGGGGGTGGCTGTGGCATTGTGGGTCTACTGGCATGATTTTTGCGTGTTGACAGCTCACATTCTGGACTAATTACCGCAAATAGCAGAGGGCTAGCTGGTGCTCGGTCAATCCAGGAGGGTGTAATTATAATGAAAAGGAGGTCCAGAGCCGCCTAATGGCCTCTGCTCCCTTTGATTGGAGTCCGGTGGAGAAGACATTGGTGGGGAGTTGTGAAGGAGGAAGAGATTCAGAGCTCCCTTCCTTGGCCATGATTAGACACAGAGCTGGAGTGAGGAGGACAGACTTTGTGTCTAATGATGCAGTCTTAATAGAAAAACAGTAATTCTTGGTACCAGGAGGGGTCCTCACCTGATAACTGTAGGAGCCATATTGGTATAATAGAGAACTGTTTTCAAAAGTTTATGTCCTCTCAGGAAATTTAATTTCATCAGTGTGGTGCTTTTAGAGTAGTTGTAGAGTAGTACATTTTAATTTTAATGATTTTATTTTTTTGTTTACATTTTTGTGACAGGACACAATATTTCATAATCTTAAATAATTAAAAAATATCTTTATTAGTTTCCATGCAAACAATATATGGTTGCAAAAGGAAATGATAAGGTCTGTTAATGTAAAAGTCTTAAAGGTCCAGTGTGTAGGATTTAGTGGCATCTAGCAGTGTAGTTACAGATTGCAATTCTTGTTTTACTGTCCCTTTCCAACTGTCACGGAGAAACTACAGTGGCCACATAAAAACGGCCCTATGTAGATGTAGAGCAGGTGTTTGGTTTGTCTGTTGTGGGCCACTGTAGAAACATGGTCGTTCAATATGGCAGCCCCTGCGGGACGTGACCCTGCAGCATTTGTAAAATCAGCTCATTCTAAGGTAACAAACAAAAAAATAAAACAAATTTCTTATTTTCAAAGGTGATATATACACAGGATGAAGAACATACCCTAATGAAATAACTTATATTCCATTACCAGCTTTATATCTGTAATGACTACATAATTTTCCATGACAACCACTACAAAATACAAGTTGACAAGGATTGGACCATTTAGAAAATTGGTTTAATCCCCTACAGAATGAAGTCATCTGTACATCTTCAACAAAAACTGTATTATCTGTAGCTAACAAGATGCTATTCTGAATACTCTCTGAGACTATAATGCTGTACAAAACTACCACATTGCAATATTACTGTTTTAAAGTAGCAAAGGTATCATATAGTGGTACCTAATTGCATGGTTTACTCAGGGAAATAAACACAAAATAAAATGCAAAATACAAAGACATAGATTTTTAAACCAACAGTTGCAGACTAACAGTATATTATATTAATTAATATGAATAGCCTAATGGAATCCTCTTTGTTTCTTGTAATGCTGCACATTCTTGCTCTGTGTTTCCCAAGCCTCTCTTACAGACACATTCTAAAATGAGTACAACAAGATTCCTTAAATCTATTATTTTATGAACACTGTCACCCTCTGCTGCAGTGACAGGTCTGCAAAAATGATGCCATTCCACTTTGTCACACAAGAAAACAAACAGTGATGCCACTGGGTGTAAAGCTTGGTTATGGTGTATGAAAGTGTAATGTAACAATGTAACAATGTGCAGGTTGAATAGAGTAGAAGATAAGAGTTGAAGATAGTAGAGAACTTCTCCAGCCATTTTAAATGTGCTAGTTTGTGTTTTACTTCACTGATATACTGTGGAGTTGTACCTTATTTGTACTTCGCTTTGGACAAAAACATTATGCTAAATAGAAGAGAAAAAAATGGAAATATAGATGATTTTTAGACATATTGCAGACAAAATAGAATTTATTGAATAAATGGCATTTCAAAGACATTGTAACACAAATTAACTGGTTTTAAAAGGTAGCGGGCATTTAAAGTCATAACATAGAAATCAGTCCAGACAGATACACACTCTAACCTGAGAGCTTAGTTTATACACAACGTTCTTAGAACTTCAAATCTGACACAGTTCTGCACCATTTTGGAACCTTCCCCGCCCCGTGTCTCTCAAGTGTCTCCTTAAAGGTGTTACCATTTACCCCCC
>NW_023339674.1:23814197-23833004 GCF_004916995.1 Morone saxatilis | reverse complement strand
CCTTATGTTAATCATCACTTGATTTTATATGGAAAGCAGATTATCCTTTGATTTTGATGAATGTAGCAGCTGCCAGACTCTTCATTGGACTAAAATCATACATTCTTCTATCCCTCTCTATTTCATCTAATCCCTCTGTTCATACACTACTTTACATTTATATTACACATTTCAAATTAATTCCTCCTCAGTCTCCATGACACATTTAACATTCCTTTATTATTTTTCATTTTCTGTTTTTATTTTTTATCTATTTAATCACTTTATTAAAACAAATTTACACACAACAATTTCAATTTTTTTTTTCCTCTCTATTTTTTTTTTTTTTACAATATTTTAATAAATGTTTGTAAATGTTAGTCATTTTCTTTAAATTGTAAACTGGAATTTGGATAGTCCTCACTTTTTGTGTGAGGAAATAAAAACTATAATACTGTTCTATAATTCTTTTCTATTTTTCATTAGCGCTTTTAGCAAATGCTAATGGTTTATAAAGCAGTCTGTCCCTTGACAACATTCAACAGAGGAACCATCACACTGTTTTCATTTTTTAAACTTACCTATTCAACTATCTTCTAACTATTTTCCATTTCTAAATTTCCAAGCTATTTATCCTATCCTTTAATGTTAGCAGTGATTCCCATTAGACGTTACTTTTTGTTAACATTATTTTAACACCTGCTAAGTCCCCGGGAGCTCCCATACACTCAGTGTTGTATTTGTCCAACATTATAGAAGAAAGCAGGTTAGATGCGATGATTAACGACCAGACTGAAAACTCAATGCAACAGATACTCCTGTAACCAGCACATCAGTCATGACATGGAATAACGTAGGGAATGCGGAAATCACAGATAGGATAACAACGTTAAGTTAACTGCCTGTATGGCTGTTAACCATTTACAATTGTTAGTGCCTGCCCACATAGACATTGAACCAAGTTCCCAGTACCTACATTGTCACACTTAACCAGAGATCTATGAGAACATTAATACAGTCAAAAACAAACACCAAGGACATATATACATACAGTCTTATGCAAAGGTTTGGGCACCACTCGACAAATAGTCTATTTTGGCGATTCTTTAATTGAAGAGATATAAACACAGCCCCTTTAGGATATGGAACATAAAGCATATTTTCAGTAAACATTAATGCATAGTTATGTTTTAATTAACTAACTATACATTTATGTTTGCTTTTGTTCGATATCAAAAAATCCAAACCAAAAAAAGATTTTCTGTTTGTTTTATTTCAGTTGAACTTTAAAACGTGATGTTCTTTCCGTACTGCAAATAGTGCTGCTCTGCACAAATAGTAGTATCTGTGTTTGGTGCAAATTCCACACTAAAATGTGGCTGAAACTTTAGCCAAGTTTAGACTGCAGACAGTCACTGGACAGAAAAACAAAAACTGCAGCATCTGGTTTGGTTGGATAAGGTTGCAAACAAGATTTAATTTACATCATAGCAGGGTCAGTCTGTAGCCATTATTCTAAGCAAAGACTTGGACTCTTGGTAATTTCACCCTTTTTATTTAACCTCCATGCCCTCCTTCTCTCTCCTGCCATCCGTCCCCGAGCACAATTCATTTGAGTTCCTGTTCGGGAGGGTCCTGAGGCTGATTCAATTAAGTTTCCTTTAATTGGCTTTCAGGCATCCAAACTGAAACTGATGGAGAATTAATAACAGCTCCAGTTGGTCTCCATACTGTTTGCAACCTTGGAAACATCCTAAAAAAAGTCTAAGTCAGTCCCATTTTCCATGTCTGTTTTGGTAGCTCGATAATACAGCTGTGAGGAAAACGTGGTCTCAGTTACTGTGTGGTCCTTGATCTTGGTATTCAATTCATCTCTTTGTCAACACCCTGGATGTTTGGTGCAAACTTTGTACCCACAAAAACACAGCAGAGGCCAAAGAAAGCTCTGCATGAGTACAGTATACCTTACTGTTCCTACTTAAGCTAAAATATGCATATGGTTTCAAAATCTATACTGTTCTATAAACCCATCAAATCTATCAATTAGTGATGAAAGATTAAAACACTATGCATTCCTGTTAATCCTTCACAGTATGTTCTCTCTTATTAGCTCCTCACTGAGGCACAGGTTGTACAAAGCTAACTTTAAAAATAATTATTTTTCTGTCTGACAAGTAGTTCTCTGTGGGTATGGCTCACTCTGTGTCCAGAGAAAGAGAAATCATTTGCAGATGCGTTACTATTTAGGTAGCTAACAAAAGAAGAGTTGTGAAATGGCAGGAAATGATGGCTGCTAAAATTAAGGTTTGAAGTTCATATATCATTAACAGCCATGAAATCAACTTTTCCTCTGACTGTGCTTCTCCCCAGAGTCTGCCTTTGTCTTCAAACAGCTCCAAAGCAATCATTATGCTCAGACATAATGTACCATAATGACAGTAATTTCAGTATCAAATTTTCAAACGTTAGGCCTTAATTCATTGTGGTTAAGTAGCTTAGTTGTAATTCACATTTTCTACCCTTCTTAGCAGAGTGCTCAAGGAATGAGACGTCTAAAGCAGGACAGGAGAGCACTGCATGCAGGAACATTTGAAAGGCTGTATTCATTTACATACTGTCTCAAATACATGAGGCCTGTGTAGCATTCAGAGCAGCAAAACAAAAAGTCATTCTGTAGTCTTTTCATTTACATCTTTACATTGAATTTATTCTTTTACGTATATCCAAATTCTTAATGTCAAAAAAGCAGCAGCATAAATCCATATGTACAGGATCATTTCCATCCCATACTATCAGCATCAAAATAGATGTCAGCATGCAGTGCTTGCGACTCTACAGTTGGCCAGTTAAAACAACACTCCTCTGAAATGAGAAAAACCTCTGTCTGCAAAACCTTTGTCTGCAAAGTTTTGGTAATCGATTAATCACAAAATGATTTTTTAAGCAAAAGTAGCACAAAAAACTCAATTTAGACTACTTCCTTTTTGTTTTGTCATCCATGATTGTAAACAAATATCTCGGACTATTGGCCTAACAAAATAAAACATTTTAAAATGTCATCTTAAACTCTAGAAAGTTGCAAGGGACATCTTTCATTATTTTCTGACATTTTATAGTCTTAACAAATAATCGATTATTAAGAAAATAATAATAATATTACAATAAGTTAGTTGCAGCCCTAACACAGAGGGAACTATTCAATCCCAAGTTTCCATCTTTTTTATGACTGCATCATCCCATAAAATAGGAATTTAAAAAAGTGTCATGTGCATCATTTTATTCACACTTCTCAAAATCGTGTTTGTTATCTTTGGAGATTTTGGGATAACCAGAGTTAGAATTTGAATAAGGCCGGTGAGTGTATATTTTTGTCATTATCAACATACCCCATGAAAAGACCAAAATCAACATTGTTCATTACAACATTAGTCTCTTAATACTTCCCTACCCAGTCTGTAGCACTCAACTTCAAGCCCATTGGTTTATACTCGAGACTTAAACACACAATCATGTACTTTCACTTTAAAAAACAGCAACATTACTAAAACACAAGCAGTGGTACTATATTACTTTATTAGGGACTATTTTCAGATGCAGATTACAGTAACACGTTTGGTGCGCTAGTAAGTTTACAAGTATTTACATCAATTTAGTTTTGTCTTTTCTACATGGTTTGTTGACAGTAATGAAATAAAAATAACATTTTACCTGTAACATGAAGTTGTGTGGGTTGTACAATGTTTGGTGCACAGCATTAGTTTTTGATGACATTTTATAATGACTTACCAAGTGGCATCATCAGTGACATTTTTTGGGATTTGTCATCAATTGATTTTTATTTTGATTTGATTGATAATTTAATTATTATTACATTAATATTAACAAAATATTCCCCTTGAACATGCTGTTCATTTCTTCAGCTTCTAGTAAGATATAAGGCATAAGATATGAGACAATGTGCTGGTGGCTTCATTATAATGATTTGTTGGCATTAAAAAAAAGCTCGTAAAACCTCCTGATAACTACCTGAGTTTGATAGCAGGAGGCCTGAAGCCTATGTATGATGTTGGACTTAACTACATAGAGCAACTAAAACGATTAAAATAATGTAGGAAAACTAACAAACTGTATTTAATGAAAACCACTTCAGCTTTGTGTGTTTTTGCTGCTTTTGACCAATTCTAACCCTTCCCATATGTATTTGTTCATTAATCAACATCTTCATAGCAGACCTGGCTAGTGTGGATGAGTATTTTCATTATAAGGCCCCTCACAGCCATTATGCACAGAATCTTTCTGTTCCAAACTGAGCTGTAAATTTTGAGAGAATCTGACACCCCTGCCCGAGGGTTACAGCAGAATGCTAACGAGGCCACAGCGACATTTCCATCACCATACAGTCAGTCGCACCATACATCAGCTCTGCGCTGAACATCTCCCAGCGACGCATGAAGTCAGTGACAATTTCAGACGTAACACTTTATTAGCATCCCTCCCATATCCGCGATGTAATGAATGAGCCCATTTAAACAGGATTTACGATATCTTTAAAACTTGATTGCTTAGAATTTGAGAATTATTCATAAGACTAAAGCATCATTTGTCATACCGCGAGTGCTGTTTTGGTGGGAACAAATGGTTTTGTTGTAGTTTTTCAAATGAACTCCATTCCATCCACTCTTCAAATAAGCCATTTGTATGCATATATGTCCACACAACGGATTTAATTAAAGGGAATGAGGCTCAGGTGACAACTCACAATCAAGTTTTCTTCATAATGCATTGTGCCGCTACTGAGCTAACGTAACAAATATGGATGCAGATGATTAAGAATACATACACGTATTGTATTACATGGCAACTTTTGCTGAAACAAAGAGTACAGTGTTCATACCCAGGCAGGACTGCGACTCTGAGGTGTTAAGGGATATATAATACATGTCAGATTTTACTTTGCTTAAAGGTACTTCTTCTCTTATTGAACAATACACTTAAGGAATTATATTATCACCCCTTTCCTACATTTCCTTATTTCCACAATAAGAGAGGAAGAGGCTTCCTCGCCTTGTTACAAAGATTATTGTGCTCACTTCCCGAGGCAGTGTGACCATGCTTTGTGTGCGATGCCCAGATCATCTCTCAATTACACAAGGATCCTGAGGCAGAGGGTGTGGACCCAAGTGAAGGACCAGTTATGTACACACACACATACACACACACGCTGCTATAGCTTGGAGGCATGGCTTACTATAGCCACAGCCAAGAATGAGGCCTCTCAGGATAGATTTACACACAAATAAAACCAGCCTTATCTTGGCCCACATGTGAACGAGAACTGATTACACGGTCTACATTTCAATGCTCAGATTAAATGGAGTCAATTTCCTATGGCCTATTTAAACCAATTCCAACCTGAAAACACAATGAAACCAAATCTGATATTACTGCACTAAGACCAGGGACGCTGGAAGTCCAGTCACAGTTGTAGAGTGCTGGGAGAAGGTCAGTCTATATAATGACGTCATACTAAGTGGTACACTTATTAATTTGAATGGCTAGGATAACTTATATCTAACAGTTATTAACAACCATTTATTACAATTTGACAGCAGAAAGCAAACTAGAACAGCAACTGTATGTCAAAGCAGCCACGGCAACTGCACAGTCAACAACACAATAACTAAAGCATGAGAACTGCAAGGGGAGGAAGAGGAAAGACAGTGGGCAGAGATACTGAACCACGACCAGTTTGTCATAGGTTTATAGAAAGTGCAGAGCAGTGGGATACAGACACATTCACTGAGGAGGCGAGGTTTTTAATATCACAGCGATAAACTTCTGGTCCATGATTCGCACGCCCCTCCCTCCTTGCTTGTCTACAGGAGCCTCTTCTCTCTATCTATCTTATCTACTTCTATCTATTATCTTCTATCTATCTATCTTCATCTCTCTATCTCTATCTCTATCTTCTATCTCGTATCTCTTTCATCTCTTCTATCTCTATCTCTCTCTCTTCTCTCTCCTCTCCTTCTTTCTCTCTCTCTTGATTGAGTTTGCATCACACTTTTTTATCAATTGATGGTTTTTATATCCTTCCTGGCACCCCTACTTCCCGCCTCTACATCCTGATTGAGACCTCAAATAACTTCAACTGTCTGAGAAACTGTTTGGGAGGTTGAGTTTTTTTTTAATAGTACGTAATTAAAATGTTCTTTTATATTATTCTTTTAATTGATAGTGACAGCTGAAGATAGACAGGAAAGGGGATAGAGAGAGAGAGAGGGATGACATGCATCCCAAAAATATAAATATTAAGGATTATTCAGTAAAATAATGTTGGCAATGGAAATAGAATGTATCCAGACGAGATACTATGTCTGTCTTAAACCCCATTTCCCAACTCTTCTTGTTTTACCACGATAGTTACCTTTGTGGCAGACACTAATATTATTTTGCTGCTTTCCATAAGTCATTACTGTCACATCATTATCACGGACATGCAGACTTAAAGTATAGTGTACTATTTTTATAGTATAGTATAACATTTAACTGGCACTCTTCTCCAAAGTGGTTTATGATGAGAGCAGCGTAAGACTCAGTTAAGGTCTTGCCAAATTAAAAGTACTGGATTGGATCAAAGCCCTTTTTTATTTCATTTTATTATGAATTATTTTCATTATGAATTAATCTGCTGATCATATTTTAATATTAATCCTAGAACTCTGGGTAACCCTATTTTACCTTTAATAAACATCCCCTGCCTTCAGTAAAAAGCTAGAATAGGACTGGACAGACAGAATGGAAAAGACAGACTGGAAAACAACCTTAAAGACTCCTGCACTGTTACTACTAGTTCCCTATTGTGAGATAATGCTAAATGCCTAACACTAGCACAAGCACATAGGATTTCTAAATACAATGAACTGAACAGTTTCACAGTAGTATTTTCTAGATGTTTGCTAACATTAGCCACCATAAGCTGCTGTTCATACCAGACCAAGTGAAGCTGTAGCAGCAAAATCACTCACAAATAATGAATTTAGCTTTTCAGTTGCATGAGGAAGAATCTGTTACATCTTGTGTTGAAGCTTTGTTTAAAGGACATCTCTTAAAAGCACATGGATAAAGCTTATTCTTACATTAACAAAATTACCATTATCTGTAAATGGTTGGCATATTCCACAGCTCTAGTGGGCAACATTATAATACCATTGGTGTAAGACTGCAGCTACAAACACCGTGTGGTTGTATTTGTTTAAATTAGTTCACCTTAAGTATCTCTTCACTGGATTTTTCAATATATATTAAAGGCCGTAGTCATTGGTTCTACTATGAACAACTCGTCCAGTAATCACCTAAGGTCATTCTGATGGTTAGTAAATTAATGAAACAACCTTCACAGATGGAGAGTAAGTTTACTGAATTTTTGTTTTATTTAATTTTATGTTTAAAATTAAATCCTTGTGAGATTTAATTAACTGAATTGTGAGGAGTTACTCCAAACCCAAAACTCTTTATTATCCATTAAGTCTTTTCAAACTAAGTGTGTGTTTGTGTGTGTGTATGTGTGTGTGTAAGGGACGCATGAACGCTCGCACACGCGTGGGTGTGTTTTTAAAATCCCACACAGTCATATTGCAATGCCTCAGCAAAGCTCTTGATTAGTTGTGGTTTTATGTTTGGATGGTCCATTTAATTAGGTTATGTACGAGATAAAGGCCAGCCAAAAGTAATCACAAGGATTATTTACTCTTGTTAATTGAGGTTCTATCTTAACACCACAACTAAAGGTTAATGTTCTCTTGGTATATTATTTACTGTCCACGCTCCAGAGGCCGGCTCGCACCTCACACAGTGGAGGAGGTAAAGGAGACTCCACAGGTATGGGGGGGGGGTGGAAAATGATTTGTAGCGTAATATTGACAGTAGTTGAACTTTGGACATTTAACGGCCCCGCTCTAAGCCTTCTGAAATACTGTACAACCTTCATTTTAATAATCTTATTTCGGCTCAGGTGTGATGCTCAAGTTTCCTGGAGCTTTAGGTGGGTGCAGCCCATCACCACTCCTAATCTCTCCTTTAACTAACCACAGATAATTCTCCATGCACATGTAAATCATAGAGCGAGCTTTAAAGTGAATTGAAAGGTAGATTTGAAGTGACATTGTGTGATTAATTCTGCCGCTCTCTAAATGACCCTTCGTTCTGTCTTCATAGGAAAGCTGTTCTAATAGTCTTTCCAATAGTGATTAAAATTACAAAAATGTGAACCTGTAGGTTAATAAAAATGGTAATTTAACTAGTATCTGATTTAATTGACTCTGAAGAAGTACTTAAACGTGTTTGCACTCTGGAAAATCTACATGGCTCAGCGGCAAAGAAATTGGAATATCCAGCTGTCAAGATAATAAATTTGACTATTTCATCACTGTAATCTTCATACAATCTCCCTTTGTGCTGGTCCCTACCGCTCGCCGCTAATGTAATAAATCACCTCCATGTTTGGAATTGTTTCATGTGTTTTAGAGTAATTGTAATATACTCAAAAGACCCCAAGTGTGGTGATCAGCCGGTGTTCTTAACCTTTGTAGATTCAAGATTTGGAAAGTTTAACTCAACTTTCCACCTACATCAAACTTCTTCTGTGTTTCCATAAGAATGGCACTCTCTCCATCAGTGCAGCGTGGGGTGGAATGTACAGAGGACTGTTACACTTGACATGGGGCTTTGTTTTAACTCCCTCTATATAGCGTTCATAAGCAGTCTATAAACAACTAATAGATGGTTTATAACACACTGTAAGTAGATATGACAAGTGTTTACCAGGGGTGTAATCTGTATGTCACAAAATATCTCTGGCCCTGGCTCATACACAAAGTTAAAATTTGTCTCATCTGCTTCATTTTCTGCATTAAATAGTTTTTTATGACCATTTATAGGCATTGTTTATATATTAATGTATGAAATAACCATGTCCCTGGATTTATCAGTAGTATAACACGAGAAGACAGAAATAAAATTTAGTAAGTCTGAAGGTCCTGGTAAGAGTAAATAGTGGAAATACAACAGAAAGTTTCAACAGTGGGAAAATAAAAGTCAGAATTTCATTGACCATATTGCAGGATTTTTCTTTAAAAACAGGAGGTGGTGCGTATAAAGGGAGGAGGTCCAGATGAAAATGAAGTTGGTTTGAAGTGTTTATGAAATAGGTGAAAAAAAACAAAACCTCTCCTTTGTTTTGTTTTTGTTTTTTTGTTTTTTTGGCATTCACCTTCACGCGTCTTTCTTGTATCTGTTCAGAGCCATTGTCTGTTCATATACAAATAATGGATTTGTTTATTAATGTCTGTATGATTTGATCAGAGTAAACACTTAAGAAGCCTCAGTTTTTCTCTTTTCTTTTCTTTTCTCCAGGTTGGAGTTTGCTATTTATGGCAGCCATACTCAGTCATTTTTATACTGGAGATATTACGTGCTAGCGTATTAAGCACAACTTATATTAGTAAAATGTATACTGATTAATTTCGGAGTACTCATCGCTGCTATTGCAATATCTATAAGATATTGACATTCCATGAGCATTGTTAATCTTAATAAATCTTAGTTTCACTTTACTTTTGGCCCCATTTTTATGCAATGTTAATATGTAATGTAATTATGGTCTGTATTTTTTCTGCAGTTGAATATATTTACATTTTGCAGTTACCTTTACCATTATTAGTGGCGGAGTCCACCATGTTGTACAAAACATTTTAAAGATGCAAAAGCTTCTTTGTTTGTTTTAATGTTCACGGTTCTAAGGCCTCCGCGTCGTCCATTAATTCCTGATTATGGACACCTCGTCGGGCATTATCCCTTACACAATCAGCAGAAACTGACTTTGTTGTATAAATAATAAAGGTCTAACACACAGTCCTGGAATATAATTCAGTGGATGGTTAGATGGACGTATAGATACACCTGTTTGGTTAGAGTTTGACTTGTTCATACACATGAATATTTAAATGGATCCTTTGTAGGTTAGCGTTACAGTTCTAATTGCCTAAGACTAACACACACAAGTTGTACTAATATCCTGATATAGGTTTAAAGTTTTTTATTTTCTCTTTTTAAATTAATTTATGAATAACCAGTTGTAAGATATTTTTATTGGCTTATGACAATTTTACAGTGAGTTTTTCAGCATTTATTAACTGTTTGGACAGCAGGTTTAAAACTACTGAAGATATATAATTATATATGATTACAACTATTGTGTTCTCTGTTATCGAGCATTTATTTACTAACTTTATAGGAGGAGTTTTTCAAATACAATAATAAACACACAAAAATGTTACAGCTAAGAGTGACAGAAATTAATTGAAGAGTTTTTTTTATTTTTATTTATTTTATTAATTGTTTATACACTGCTAATACATACTTTATAGGGGGGTTAAAATAAAGTGCTACCAACATGGTTTGGTATCTAAAAGTGTGTCGCAGACCTATGATTGTAGGCTTGCAAACCAGATGACTCTTTCAGGGGTATAATTTCTTTCTCTTTTTTTTTTTCATTTCTTATTTATATGATGCCAAAAATATGCTCCCAGGGCTATCATTTTTCTGTGGCTGTTTGCAAAACCGGAGAGCTAAGAGGATTTATCTTCTTGACCCATCACACAAAGACAATGAGCTGCAGAATAGCAGTGTCCAACAGAGAGGACTGAGGGTGGGCACACCCACCCATCCTCAGGCCTCCTTCTAAAGACAGAATCATGTTACAGGTGAGAGACCCATTACTCTTGTCTGTATCAACTCTCACTGCCTTGCTAAAAAGCCAGTGCATGTGTGTTGGTTGCAGGGATTAGGCTACTGTATGTCAGTGTTATATCTCTGGCTTGTTTTGACCAGTGTGGGCTTCAGGTTTCTGACAGTACACAGCATTAGATATCTGCGATGGCAGTAACAGGACAAAGCAGCTTGTCCCTCTCTCCAGTAAACACCAGCACAGTATCAGCCTTTGCATGGAGACTTAGTATTAAAGTGGTGTTGCAGAACTCTCTACTTTTTAGGAGCCTTTTGCCCCGGGGCTAGGGCTAATGGTTTACTCACTCCCCGACAGACCCTCAGGCTCTAGGTAGTCTCACATTGTCAACCTGCTCTCATTAACTCCTATAAGTCCTGGAGAGATAAGCGTTAGACAGTCACTTACTGGAGGCCTTACAAATGAATGTGCAATAGACTGACAAACACATTTTCAGGTACACAGTCAAATTATTATTTTTTTTTAGGTTGGAGACAGCTTTTTACACATATATTGCTATTCAAACAGACATGTTATGTTTTTTGCCTTGTATAATATGTGGTTGTTGATCATTAATTAGATTTGTGTTGTGTGACTCAGATCCTTTGCTTAGGTAAAAGCAACAATACAACACTGTAGAAATATTATATTATCAGCTCAATATACTTAAATGATAAAAAGGTATATTATTTATAATATTACAGTGAATAAGTATTTCCTGTGATTGTATTCATACATTATAGTTGCTGGACATAATTGTAGCAGTTTTTCAAAATGTACCCCAAAATAATACTCGGTACAGTACATTACTTAAGTTAACAGACTTAGTTTTATAGTCTTGTGCAGGTTGTAAGTGAACTGCTGAAATCTCTGTGAACTAAAATGTTAATAAGTTTGTGTTTCAACCAGCTGCATTGTGGTTACAGTATGTTCTGTGTGTAGTAGAACATTACAGTTTCCATTGCCTTTGTTGTAATTTTTCTTTTTTCTTTCTATCCATCGTCTTAATTTTGACATTTCACAACATTTTTATCACTCATGTTATCCATATCACAGGGCAGATTGTGCAAGAATAGAAACACATATTTCGGGAATTTTCACATGTATGACAACATTAATGAAGTTTTGGTGTGTGCTGCTGACAAATTGCAATTTTTGTTAACATCAAGTCAGCCACATACTGCTCTTGCTGATGTGTACATAGAAGCTTACTTAAAAGCATAATTGTTGGCTAAAAAAGTGACACCAGTGTTTTGGACATACAGATCTTTTGTTTCAGCATTTGCACTTTGAAACAGTCACATCACAGCAGTATCATGAGTTATACACTGGACCTGTAAACGTCCTGGGTACTCTCACAGTCACCTGTTCCACCTTTTCTCCTTTAATCTTGATTAAATATGGCAGTCTCTTTGTTTGACAATGTTTGAACTGCTGGATCGTCACTCAGTAAAATATGCACCCAGGCCTATAGAACTGTAGAGTAAATTATAGACTGCTAAGCCAACATGTTTTCATAAGATATGGTCTCAGATAGAGGCAGTCACTTCTGTTAATCTACTCATCCATTTATTCACTTTACAGCTGACTCACATCATATATACATTAATTAATTTAAAAGTACAAAGAATTGTTGAAAGAAATGTTGATCTGGCCACCACATTAAAATCTCCTGTTCTGACAGTTATACATTCATGTATATATTTGTATTTGTTTGGTTAGTTATGCATGGACTGTAAAAGGACTTTTCCTTTTTCCTTTGCATTAATAAGGGCTCCCTTAAAGGTCCTAAAACCTTTTTTTTAATCAGCTTCTTATTATGAGGGGTGAGTTCCCATATGAACACGCCATTTTATGCCAAAGTTAGAACAGTGTGGGTTATTCCAAATAAGAGATTCTTGTATTTGTGCTTTTGTCTGCGCTCTTCTCACTGGTTTGTAGTGGGCGGGCCTTAGCTGGAAAAAGTGATGTCATAAACTTCTGTGCACTCATCAGGATTTAGCAACATTTAAATCGGAGTGATTGCAGTTGAGGGGTTGTTCGCTTATGTTGCAAGCAGTGTCAATCAAATGAATAAAATACTTGAGTGAGGTTGTTAAGATATACAGAGAACCCTGCACAGGTGCAGTTTTGCAAACCTGTACCTGCAGAGCTCAGAACCGGAACCAACCAATTACCCGCAATTATCTCGGCCGAAACCCGTGCTACACACAGTTTCTTACTTGCACAATTATATATAATATAATATAATTTAATTTAATTTACCACCATTACTCATTTCATTTTTGTCAGTCACATACTGTGGCATACACTATGTATACTTTGTATATATTAGCATATATTGTATATATTTTATTGTTATTACTATAAGGTACATAGGCTCTTATTATATTTCTATTTCCATTTTTATTGTTTTTTTTACTTGAATATACATATACATATATATGCATTTGTATTCTATGTTAGATTGTAATATAGGTATTATTTCCATTCTTTAACATTGTGTGAGCACCTTGAACAACAGTAACAAACAAATTTCCCCCCGGCGATCAATAAAATATCTCTGATTCTGATAAGTGTAACATGTAGAAACATGAATTAAAATCATAATTAGCCGTTTGGCTGAATAAATTACCAACTGTTGCTACTCGGTACGCTGCTGCTGCGTCCACACGGCCAGCTGGGCACCCATGTCAATAAAGCCCTGTGTCAGTTTGCTAAATCCATCTTCACTCACAGTTTCAAACAATCTGATGTCCCAGCATACAAACTTTACAGCTTACTGGGTTATAGCATCCTTGTCCTACTGTTTTGGTGGTTTGAGAGTTGTGTTCTTGGAAAAGTTTCTGTTAAATGGTGCAGAGCCCGTCCTCCTGCTGCAGCTGTATGTTTCCTCAGAGAGGATGTGTACGCTTTCACAATAAATAAAAAAATCCTGGCAGCTGATTAGGCTTGATAACAATTAACTGATTTAAATGTTAAAAGTAGCCTGCGCAGTAATTTTCATTTCTGATTTCTCCAGAAAAAAACAACACATTTTTGTTTTCACCCACATTTGATAAGTTTTTACCCGCCCGTACCCATCAGTGTATATAAATATATTATTTACCCATTCCACAGTGTTTTTGGGTACCTGACCTGGTGCAGGACTCTGGTCTGTTGTATAATAAAGCACTATAACTGCACATTATCTGGCTGTTCACTGTCAGCCACAATCTCTGTACTGCTCCTAACCTTTCACCATTTCAAAATGAAAATAAACTTCACAGTATAGAAATATAGAAAATAATTATAGAGTCTCAACATATGAAATATTTTTTTTTGTTTTTAGGGGGTGATAACTAAGTGGTCCGAGAACCCCTGACACCTCCTGTATTTTGCACACACGGGCAAACTTAATCATTTGTAGAGTCAAATAATTAGATTTACTTCACAGTAGAATGCAGTGAAATACAATATCCACAGAAAGAACTGTTTTTTTCCCTTCTCTCTGACTGTATTGAAGATTTCTTAAAGTGTAATTCACATTTCTGAGTGATTAATTTTGTGTTTTATTCAGGATAATTGTTCTGCAGCAAATGCTAGATACTGAACAGAATTAGTGCCCTGGCAGGATCAGAGCTCCCAACTATCTTTTTTTATTTTATATAATTGTAGTTATTTTTTAACCAAAGAGAGATCCAGAATGTGGAAACTAAAATTAGTTTTTAATGTAGGTGTTATAATGTAATAAGAACAAATGATTTTGTTGCTATAGTGTAACTGCTTGAATAAAGCACTAAACCATTCCTCAATAAGGCTTCCGGGTAAAAGGCTCTACACAGCTGTTTATCTGCACTGGAAGTTCACCGCTGTCAACCGATTTTTCTGGAAATAGCAGTGTGTTAAAAAAACATTTTCCTACCTATGCAACACATTTTTCTCTCTTCTCTTCTTACTTGTGCTTGTTGAGGTTGAAAAAGATTAGGGGAAAATAGTGCATCATAAACTGGCTGCAGGCCTCGGGGCAACAGTGTCTGCTCTAAAGCTGGATAATCTCATATCAGTGTGGCGTGTTCATTTAGCTTAAAAGATAGGACCGTTTTAGAAGCACCTCCTTAGGTTATTATGAAGCTTTTCATACTCAAGATGATAACTCAGTCTGGCACCTGTGTAATTTACTAATGACACATGATTTTAGCCTGCACTGACTGCGAGCCGGGGAGGAATTACAGTGCACTGCAGAGCCTCTGCAGATATGCCAGCCACTGACACTGAGGCAGAACCTGGTTGGGTTGTGTTTTAACTTCTTTAATTAGGTGTGTTTACTCTGTATTTTATTTGCAGAGATCATGGGAGAGCCTGGGGAAAGGTAGATTTAATTAAGGGACACTGATGAAAGCACACAGCTCACACAATCTCCAAAGTGTTTCCTCTGATATTGCTGCAAAATATCCTGATGACAGGTGGTGCTGGGGAGGAGTTGACACGGCTGCGAAATAGAACGATTTGGATTCATTCTCACCATGTGTAGGTGGGAAAGTGTTATAGGTCTTCTGTTATATATCACTGAACTCAATTTAACTGCTAAATAAAATCCATTTAAATACAAAATCTGACTTGTGCAGGAGAGTGGGATTTTAGGAGTGGAAACATGAAAAAAAAAAAAGATGTGATTGCACATAAAGGAATTCTGATGGTCGGTGAGATAGTGGAAATGTACGAGCAGCTTTGCAATTAGCAAGTGCAGGCCTGCCACATTGTCAAATGCCCTCACGCTCTGTCTCTGCGATAATTGTCACAGCCCCTCTCTTTTATTACAATCTGTCATAGAGTCAACCATATTCATTATGAATTCTTATCTGCTTGTGCTTTAACATTTGCCAGATGGCACGTTGGTATCAAACGCTAATAATGATGTAGTAAGGAAATTAAGACTTTATCAAAAGCTACTTAATGCCGGAAAAAAGGAAAATCTAAATACATTGATGCATCAGTTGATCCTTGATGATCCCATCTGTGAAAGTGTGCAAGGTGAATCATCCTATCTTATAGCTACAGAATATGCAAATTGGAGAGCAAAGCTGAAATTAGATTGGGTTTAGCTTAACTAATCTCTTTGGCTCACAATTTAAGTTTGATGTTGAAGGAAATTCCATTTTATACATGCAGATATAATCTGGTTTTCTAACCTACAGTACATAATTTACTGGTAGGAAATGAAAGCTATAAAATGTGTAAAGAAAGAGGAGATAGACAGACAGCTTCACAAAATACAGAGGCTCATAGACATTTTATACACCTGCCAATTCCCAACAAAGGGATTTACCTTTGCCACAAGCTGCAGATGCATCGGTCTAATTAATACATGCACAGAATATCTAAATCTCCTCATAATAGAGCAAAAGCAGAAAAGTCTGTAACACATGCAGCAATGTGATTTTAAAGGCATATTGGATTTGACAGGAATTGGCCATTGAAATTTGCAGTGTATAGTTTTGATCTTGTGCTAAAATAACAAAACAAAAAAAATCAAAGTGTGAGATTTATTGCATTTCATGCTCACTATTGTACATCATTCATATTCAGTACATTCATTGAAGAGGAGCTCTCACTTGCTATCTGCTTGCTTCTACTCCACTGAGCTTGGTCGCTAATGGAACAGTAAGTTCATACACTTAACTTTGTCACTATTTTAAATGCAGTGTTTAAAAGTAAATGCTCATTTCAGCATGCTAACATGCTCACAATGACAATAGGAACATGTTGATTTTTAGCAGATTTAATGTTCACCTTCTTAATTTAAATGTTAGCATGTTAAAATGAGCTCATTAGCACTTCACTAAAACAAAGAACAGCTAAGGCTGATGAGAATTGTATTATTTATAAGTAAAAAAGAAGGAATGAACGATAATTATCAGGGCAGATAAATTATCAGCTGATAATGGGAAATGTATATTATAAATGATCCCAATAATTAAATTACAGCTGATAAATAGTGGTCCATAATTATAATGATTTATTTTGAATTCTAATGCTCACTACACCCCACCCTTTGTGTGCATAAGCTACAGCTCATAAACTTGTTTTTAAAATACAACAATGTCATTTATCTTATCAGCATATATCAATATCAATAAAAGGTAACTAGAATTACCTAATCTGTTCAAAATGTTGTGCCAATCGCTGAAGTGGGTGTTAAGATATTTCACTAAAACTTAAGGGAATCACCAACATCATTAGAGTTTACTCTAGGCCTGTATAACATTTCATGGACATTTCAATGACAATAGTTGTTTTGATATTTCAGTTTGGACTAAAGTGGCGGACCCTCAGACTGACATTATCATCAGTATGACATGATTCTGTTGGTCTACTGTTGGAATTAGTGTTGTGGAAATCTACATTATACTGAATTTGATCAAGTCAACAGATACAAATAGAGGTTTTTGAGTTTGCATTAACGGTAGACAACATCAACAAATTAAAATGGGAGCAGATCAGGAAACGGGTTTGTTGCTAATATATGATATAATAAAACTAGAAATAATGGCCCCTCTTACATAAGCTTATTTCAAGGCTTTCCAACTTCTGTGATTCTGCCATTACTCTTATCTAAAATGCAAGTAAATCCTGTTGTTAATGTGTCTTTCCTCTTGAGAAGTAAGCCTAGAACACAGGGAGAATCTCAGCCATGCACAATAAATAGCTGAGAAAATGAGGCTCATGGGAACAAGAGGTACGGTCCTAGATTTTCCTCCCTCAGTGACATCTTGAATAGTTCAGGAGTTATGTGCAAAAGTTGTGGAAGATAATGTCTGGTGACATAGACTTGTTGTCACATTTTTCATCCACTACTATCCAGTCCCATTGCATTCTGATCACACCTCCTCAGGCAGATAACTATTTCCTCAGGATTAATGTCCCAATTTCTGCATCCTCCAACACATCACAGTTAATGACCTTGATTTAAATCACAAGAAGGTATGTAGGAACTCATATTACTTCCAAACAAGAAAATAGATCAGCCTTTAGATTTTGTTTTTGCCTGGCCCTGTGCTATGCAACTTTTGCCCTGCAGCTATCTGTGAGATAGGCAATCGCCTCTACTCTTGGTTTGATTGATTCAGTGCAAGTTTACCAAGCTGAGACACCTCATTCATACATATGCTGTTTCTCATTTTCCTAATTTTTTTTAGTTTTAAAGCCAGATACTTTCTGTTGGATTGCTAAAGCTTAAAGAGTTTGATGCGCTGAATAAGCGTGTAGGTTACGTGGCTTTACAAAAGTGAAAGGTACGATAAGCTCAGAGGATGAATTAGTGCTACTTTAAAGCTCGCCGCATGTTTTCAAAATTTCCAATAATTCCCAGCATCCAGGCTAAGCTGATGACAACATCACAAAAAATGACAAAAGTCGAGTAAAAGCAAAGCAAACTGCTTATAGGCCTATAAATTATTTTAGGCTCGGGGGGGTGAATCCTGAAATGTGTGACATTCACATTGCACACACACCGCCCCCTCAAAATACTCTCTCTCTCTCTCTCTCTGTCTGTCTTTCGCTTTGTCTTGATTTCACACACACGAAATACACATCCACAAATTGTCTGTTAAATGACTGCAGTTATTTTAAGTGTAACTGACACCATATATCCCTTAATAATAGTATAATTTACACATTGCTAAAAAAGATCATGACAAGCACAAGTGGTGGGAGTGAAAACAGAATCCAAGAGTGACAACGTAATGATTATGCTTTAATTTATAATGTAGGTTGCAAATTACATGAAGGCAATAAAACTATTGTTTCTAATTGAAACATTCTTGCAATGATCTGAGTCACTCGTTGAGGCTGAAAAAGCTTTGGTAAATGCCAATATTACAAGTCACAGAAACAAATTCTTATAGATAAACTTTTTATTACATTTATGTCCCTCAAAATGTCAGTCCTTGACTTTACTGACTTGTATCGGTCCAAAGTTTGTCACTATGGGAGAGATGTTTGTGCACTGTAAAATCTGAGAGTCAGACACACCCTGGGCGAGCTAGATTTGGTACGTAACAAAT
>NW_023339674.1:23813577-23814178 GCF_004916995.1 Morone saxatilis | reverse complement strand
GCAAATGCCACCGGCAAAGAAACCTGAACCCTCCAGTGCAGCGCGGGCTTGTCAGCACAGAGCAAGAGTTTTCACTGGCATAGTGAAAGTTTTGACAACAAACATGGCGGAGGGTGCAGTCTTTGGATGTAAATCAGATCCCAAAAGCCTCCTTCCACTAGATCTACGACGATGTGAACACAATGTAACATCGTAACATGTTTTACAACCACTAACGCAGTGTCAGCCACTGCTAGTTACAAGCTAACACACAATATAAATGTGGCTGTAGGCTGAATCTCTCCAGTGTTTCCTCTAATGCTAGCCATCTTAATGCTAACTGCTCTTTTACCGTTAACGTAGCAACTAGCGGTGGTGGGCGGGGCAATCATGAATCCAGAATTTTCCAATGAGAAGCAGTCGATGCACTTCCAGCCCCTTTTAGAGTTTCTGTTTACTTTTTATGTGGAAAAACAAATCAAACAGAATATTAATCATAGCAGAGCTTTAATGTAAAGCTTCAACTTTAATTTAAAATTATGACAAAACTCGTATCTACTGTGCATGTATCGTTGCTGGTTTATTAGTTCAGTTCCTTGTCATTCAACGTGTGCACTCGGCT
>NW_023339674.1:23750595-23813477 GCF_004916995.1 Morone saxatilis | reverse complement strand
ACTGTGATATTCTTTGTTTTCTGTGTATTTGCGCTGCTTTGCCCTATTGCTGCTGTGTGAAAATGAATTTGTCCTTAGGGGGATAAATAAAGGAATTATCTCTATCTTAATTTTATAAGCAAATACTAAGGGGAGGCAAAAAGTCCTAAGTGAAATAAAAAAAAGAAAACTGGTAAGAAAAAAAGAAATAAAAAGTGAGTTAAAAAATGTAAATAAGATTTAAACAGTTTAAATTATCAGTTAGTTTCTTCTCATTTACATTTACAGTGCTGTTATCTAAATGCCATTTGCATTTAAACTTTTTATCTGCACTGTATGTTATTAAGTGAACTAACATTCAGTACAAGTCTCTACAGAGGAAAGTGTCACCCAGTCACTCCATTTAGCACGTTTTCAGCAACACAACAAACTAAAGCGGTAATGGTAAAGCTAACACCTTCACATCTGTTTGACACCTGTTAAAAATGACATTTCTCTCAGTTCATCTACAGACATATGCTGTCTGTGAACTCATCACACTGCTGTTGCAAAGGTATACCACTCATCATTTATGTGAAACTAGTTTGTATGGAGTTTTGATAGCACTCATTTGATCAATGAAAATAAAAGCATGTGCCTTCAATTGTTGAGCAGTGGAGCAGGAGAAGAAGTACCTCGAACTTTATTGTCCACAATGTGGACATTTGTCTTCAGTTCACCATAAGATATGTCATAAAAACATAAAAACATCAATAATAATACAACTCACAATAAACAAGTACACTATACACAATATTACTGTCATGCTGGTGCTGTTAAAAGCTTTTAAAGTGAAAATGCAGACGGTTAAAAAAAAAAAAAAACACAAAGTAATGGAAGGATGAGGCCTTCTAGTATTTAAGACATTTCAGTTTAAAATCTCTGCTCCCACTTATTTAAGATCACAGCCTGTTAAGTCATAAATAGAAAAAATCAACCAAAATGGGTAGAAAACTATGCAGTGTGTACCGACTGAAGTGTTCCAAGACGCAGCAGGTTGCAATGACGCATGTGTGACGAAGCTGAACGCATGCCTGCACAGAGCCAAGAGACAACAGCTTTAATTGAAATGAGAGCATTTATGACATTTATGTCCATGAGACAAATGACTAACAATCATGAGTCACTTCTGGTGTAGACAGGCTTTAGCTTCCAAATGTGATGCTACTGTGATACAGTATAAAACTCATAGCCTATAGGCTGTCAGATATTATATAAATATAAGATCAGTTACCGCTATAAAAGTCTATTTCAGGAGACAATTTGCTGTGTAAAATCATTCTTTCTTCAGAGTTTGTTACATAGATAGATGTTTTCTTCTATTAAGCCCTTATAGCTGTGAACAAACAGCAACATCTGGATTTGATCTCATAAGGCCTGAGGAGTCTGACTAATCACCAGAGTAACCCAAGTAAACTATTGCAGATGTGAGATAATTACAGAGACTTTCTCTCCAAATAACTTCATTTAAATTTGCAGAAGTTACTCTGTCAATATGACGGGTGATAGGCGATTGACCTATCTCATTTCCCTACTTTTCCTCAGTGCAACATGACTTGCCCCAGCCTATAAAGGGACACACTTATCTAGAAACTTATCAAATAGCATGTATGTTCAGAGTTCCCATGTTCGTGTTCTAATTTCATTTAACACACTTTTAAACTGGGTCTGCGTAAGATATGTGTTGACACACATGCAGGACATTTTGAAAGACGAACTCACACAGACAACAATAGAGCGTGGACTTTGTATCCTCATTAATTGTGTAAAATAGGTTTCTCGCCAAAGAAGTGACAGAAATGGTGTAATGCTGTGCTTCATGGGTAGATATGCTGGCTAATTGGCTCTTTAAAAGAAGGTTAAGGCATTTTAAAGGCCTCAAATTGGTCTTTTCTCCTTCAGAGCAAGTTTTGAGTGCCAAAAATAATTAGGGCGGTGCTGATTGTTATGGACCCCATATCACACTAAGGCAAAACAGACAGCAGGGAGGATGCCAAGGGAAGCTTTATGAGTCTCATTTGAGGTAAACTGAACTGACGCTCATTATAAACTGTATGAGTCGTTTGAGAGATGGTCAGCAATACAGATTACATAACTATCTGCAGCTTTTAAAACAACCATTAGCAGTCTGTGTAGTCATTATTAGAGGAATTGAATGTCTGTATGGAAACTCTTCTATTTTATGCACGATGATGTCTCAAGCCACAAAGAGGCCTGAATCTATCATCAGCAGACAGTCCTCAACCAAAAAATGACACCATTAGTCATTTGTTCAAATGCTTACTGCAGTAGTAATATTTTATCTTTATTTTATTAACTGTATGTTTTTGGGCCTGTTTGGGGTTTACACACCACTGACATATCAGCTTATAAAGTTGTTGTGGCAACATCAGAAATATGAAATGTTATTCCTTTTCCTGCTTAAGTCAGTTTTGCTGTTGTTGTAGATACTATCAGTATATTGATTGTAAACAATAGGTTTGGTTTTGATTGGTTAAATCTGTAAAGATGTTTTGAATAGGGCTGCACGGTATGGTAAAAAATCATATTGCCATTATTGTTGACAATTTAGTGCAAATGTTTACAGATTTAATTTTCTCAAAAAAAAAAAAAAACTATTAATATCATGAAGATGTGACTTTTGTTGGGGTTTTTAGCAAACCAACCTGTTTCCTTACATCTGGAGAACAAGCCAGGGCATCTCTGCAGCACAGTACTTTATTATATATGGTTATAATGCTGTTTGTTACACATTTTGCCTTTATCAAACTGTGATTTAGATATTGTACTTGGCTATTCATTGTTCAGCCCTAGTTTTAAGTTGCTTTATTAATTGATTGTTGATAGTATTTGGCATTTTAGCTGCCCAAAGCTCCACTTTTTAAACCAGCTAGTCGCTATGTTTACCTGCTGTATGGTGTGTACGGTGGGTTTATCAAGGTTTTTCTGTTGGAAACAGCTTCCTGCTGCTGATGGAAACAAGTTTGATGAGAGTAGTGAGACTGAACCAAAACAGTAAAGTTGTGGGCCGTAAAACCAAAACAGTGAGCTGACAAAAACTGAAAAGCTCATAGAGCTGAGAGGAACTGCAAAGTTGGTCAGGCAGTATGTGCAACAATTTCACATTGCATGTTGTTATTTGATGTGGTGCAGCTTTACAGCCTGGATTTGATTTAATACTCTAATATGTTTTAATGAAACAGGAGTTTTTACAATCAGCACAAAGACACAAATGAAAACAGAAATTATCTGTTGTAAAGGAAACCTATTGAGTGAGCTAATCTAATTTGATAAATTTTATCATTTTAATTTGTTTTTCTTCTCCACACAAATGGTTCAAGAATACCTAAAAATGTTGCCTGCAATACGTGGTAGATTTTAAACTTTTACAGTTGTGTGTCATCTCTATTTTCTGGCAGTGACAAAGATCAAACATTAATCGTCAAACACCCCTCCGAGCACTCATTCCTCTGCTGCAGCTGTTTGGGGACTTCCACATTGTGTGAGGTTCCATAACGCTGACATGGAAACATGGTGAGCAGTCAGATGTCCTAGTAGCCTCATTCTCCCTGCTAGCAGAGCATGTCCCAACTGTTGTCAATTTATCAATGTACCGTGCACTAGTGGGCACAGTTTGAGCCACCATTAGGACAGGTGCCTTCATCCATCATGGCCAAGTCACTTATTCCACCTTGTCAGGGGAAACTAAATGGAGCTTTTGAAGAAATGTAAACAACTCTCAGTGGACAATCAGGGGACCCTTCTCAACACTCAAACTGAGGAACTGAGTACAGAGCGAGTTCAGTCTCCCATTAACATCCAGGGCCTCCTGTGCTCATGCTAATGTTTTCCCACATGTCCTTTAATTGTACAGACACGCTGATATGCAGTATATGAGCTGTCTAACGTTAATAACACATTTTAAATGCTGCATGTTTTCTTCCAGATGTAATTATCTTATTGTCCTGATTACCAAGAAAAGCAATCTACTGCGCACTGTTATATTTAAAAAAACAAAGCAACAAATCTTAGCTAATTTTCAGTTTGACACGAACATATTGTTTTGTGTTAGTTTGGATTTTTTCTTTTTGTTTCATCCAAACACACAGAAGGAGGGGAAAAATCTGTGAAAAATGTCTCTTTCTCCAAGAAACTTACAGTGGCATTTATTATTTAATAGTGTGGATTAATAATATAACAATAACAAAATATTGGATGCATGTATTCACTGTACAAGGGAATTCACTAATCCAATTCATGTTTGAAAATGTGTTTAGCTGAAGCTTGTTTAGGAGAGTTTCATCTTGACAATTATAATCTTATGAGGAGTGTTCTTACCCCTAGGCTGCACTTCATTCATTTTTGTTATACTGCTGCACAATAAAGCCAGAGGTGAAGTGAACTAGCTTTTAATTAAAAGACAAAAAGAAATTAGAAGTTGGGGGATGCACAGAGCCGTTAATCAATCCCCACCAATCAGCCAGGATGATGATGGCACAACAGAATGAAGTGAATACAGAGCAGACAGATTGATAACTGTTTTTTTCCTCTATGATCTAAATGAACATTGATAATGAACATGATGACAGCTTTTATGTCAGCTAAATTTTCACTATTTTGTATGTTATACGACACCAACTTAGCCCCACCCACTACATACATTCTTCTTGAATTTCTTGTAATTAACATCTGGCAACCTTTAAATGTGTCTGTGACTTCATTACTTGTTTCTATACTACAAAACTGTTATTTACTCATTTCATCACGTTGCATTTGATATCTTGGAGTTTACAGTTGCTTTTTGACAGACGTTTTGACATGTCTTAGGAAGAGAAAAGCACAGCTGTAAATAATAAAACTAATGATGGCTGAATTCCACTTAGTTGCTTCAGTTTCAGGGTCCCGGTATTGTGCATGGTGGCTCATTGTCACTGTAATGTTGAATAGAACAGAGCTATCGTTAATGTTATTAGTAGCACTTGTGCTTTTCCTACTATGACAAGTCAAAATGCCTGCTATGAAAAAGGTCTATTGTAAAAGGTTAATTGTTGATATTCTATATTTTGCTTTTTCCATGAAGAGACCAAAACCAACTGTGAACTGATTCTAAAGTACTGTAGCTTATTTTTCTGTGCCATTGAGCTCCGTTGGTGTCAAAACTAATGAGAAACACATCAGTGAGCCACTCCATTGCACTGGGTGATATGTTCCTTCATTATTATGAATACACTACAGCTGTCACTTTCTATTTGAAATTCAAGTTGCTGTTCCGACATGGGAAAATATTGAGCAGTTGAGCTGTGATCATCTGTCATTGATCTGTAACCGTCTATCAGTTAGCTATCATTAATTAGCAGTTGGTTTCTCATTTTTTCCGTATTAATTTGTTGATAACTACTAAAGACTGATGTTTTACCTGTATTATCTAGCAGCCAATCATACTCATTTCATGTCCAATATGTATTTTTTTCTCAGCATAGTTTGTTGAAGTTGCATGTAAGGATGTGAATTCTAGCTGAAAATGATTATTATTCTCACAAGTGTTACAGATAAGATGCGTTTGGACATACAATTTCATACAATGTAGTGTGCCAACGCCCAGGATGAAAGCCTGACCCTACCCCTTGACAGCCCTTACAACTATAATTGATCAGATACTGGGAGTGGCAGCTTTTTCAACTTAAACTAGGTGCATTAGTAGTAGTTCTGCATTGTTTCCCAACACAGGGAGGGTAAATATGGTTTCATACTTTACATATTATGCACACTATACACACATTTCCAAACACAGATCATATCTAAGTGTTACCACTGAATTAAGTGGTACCACATGTGTAATAGGAATTTTAAGTTTAGGTTTAAGTAGTAAGGAGTATGAGGGAACAGCAAATTTGTCAAACCTCATGAAGAGCACTCCAATTGATTAGCGTCACACATGCTGAATAATTTTGCAAGTAATTGCTCCTCTAACAATTTGTATATGTAGTAGGAGCAAAAGAAAAATGTATTTATCTAATTATCATGCTTTTTAAAAGACCTCTCTATGGTTATAACAATAATAAATAACAACAGACTGTAACATGATCCATTCACTGCTAGCAAAGAGATGGAAGAAAAAAACATCACACTTTTAATCCAGACATATTTCATCTCATTCTGATGTATTGTTATGAAGTGAATTCAATTCAACATGAAAGTAATTATATCTATTATATTCAAACAAAATGTTGTAAACCTTTTGGCCATGCTAATCACATATTCTTTTATTCCGAGTGAAGACTCTAGTTGGCTGTTTCTTTCCTTTCATATTTTATATGCTTATTATCTAATTTTCTTTTGAAGGCCTTGATTATTCCCGGTCTGAAAATGAACAATAATTGCTGCCCTACTGCTTACAAAGTCTGCGGAACAGAAGAATAAAAGAGTAGTCTTTTCAATGGTCAATCAACAAAGAAGTACATTAATCATTATCTTACATTACAATTTCTTGTTTTGTGCATGAAACATCGTTCTGGAAAAATTAAAATGTCTTTTACCCTCCCAATTATGCATGCGATTTGTATGGTTACTCTGAAACATTATATGAACAACAAGGATAAAATAGAATTTGCAAAGAAGAGAGTGCTTTGATCACATACTGTATGCCTTAAGGAGTCTTGCCTGAGACTCTTTGATGTGAATCAGTGCATGAAAGACAGGTCCAATTGGCCTGGGGTGACCCTCAAATTTGCACTCTTTAATCATGTGTTCCATGTCAGGTGTATAAAAAAATGATCCCTTGTGGTTTATAATTTTTCACCATTATTGCATGAGGCACATTTCCTGACAGAAGAGTGTGAAACAATTTGCTGCCCTTAAATGTGGTTTCAGTTATCGCGCAAAACACTACTGCTTTCTGTGAAAGACATTACAGAGGACAGAGACAGGATGGGAGGAAAAGCCCAAACAGTTGTTGTGTTAATACCTTCATAAACAATGGGATTGCAGAACCTAATTACCATCAGATGGATGGAACTGAAAGGTCAGTCATAGCCTTTTTTAGCTATGCTACCAACACAGCTCTAGGGATTTGGATGTTTGTCTGTCCATCTCTCGGTCCACTATTTTGGCCTTGTGTAAATTATCTCAACAACATAAATGGATTCTTTGGATTTCTATCTTCCATCTTTTTCTACTAGCTGAAATTTATATATATCCAGCACTATTTTATTACAAGATACTCCACAAATGAACAATTTCCATTGTCTCATAACCCCCATATGTAGAAACACTAGTGCGCATGTGTAGTGGGCCACACTACGAAGAAGAAAACTCTTTCAGCTCATGCACTTGGCGAGCAATTTTCATTGAAGTCATGTTAATGACACTGTAATGTTAGCATACTAGGATTCTAAACATTAGCATGGAAGCATAGTAATTGTAAGCATTTTAGCGTGCTAGATGTTAACATGTGTATATGTAGGTAGGCATTAAAGAAAGGAGAGGAAAGCTGTACACTCATACAATAATTCAGATATGACATTTTATGTTAAACGCAATTGCAGGAATACTGACACACTTGCAAAAGAAGTACAGCTAAACCTTAGCTACGCTTTTTTGGCCACCAGTCACCCAGTCCAACAAGGCCCAGATAGCCTCTATCTGAATGATAGAATAGAATAAAATACAAGTTTACTGTCCAGCCGAGGCCAGAAAATCATCTTTGGTCTCACCAGATCAGATAAAAGCATCTATGATTCCTGCATCAACCACTATTCTGCCTACCCATATAAAAGAAAAAAGATTGCACTACAGTGCAGCTGAAATTGTCCTACACCGGGCCTTTCAAGCAAAGACTCATTAGGCCAGGCCTCGGCAGGATCTCTCCCTGCTACCCCCTGTAATGAAACAACGGCACAGTCAAGTTTTACTAGTACCAGGTACACTTTGTGCCTTTGTTTCCAAGTATGGTTATTGTTATGGGCAATCCATGGCTAGCACTGCAGTCCAACTACTTAACATGGATCAAGTTCATATCATCCCTCAGTAAGTGGCCAGAAGAACCATGGTTCAACAAGACCTCAACGACTGGTTCAACAAGATAAGTGCCAGAGCAGGAACACGAGGGTCTCCTAGGAATATGCTCTCCTGGGATCCTCTGGTGGCCAGTTAACCCTTAGCTTGACTGACACAACCTCACTAAGCAACACTAGACAACAACCTTATAGGCCAAGGGCAGGAAGTAGTTACATAAAGGAAAAGTAAGGTATTTTTAAATTTGTGTCTCTTTTTCATAATTGTTTCCGTTATAATCAAGGTCATGGTAACTTTGTACTAGCCACCTGGGATAGAGATTTGGGAAACTGCAAAACAGCGTAGGTCAAGCAGTGTGAGACTTCTAAAGCTTTTCAAATAAACTATATAAATTATTTCAGAAGATACGATAAATGTTACGGTGCAACTCAAGGAGACAACATAAAATGACACCAATTTTGATTTGTCAGGTAACAATTGGGCTAAACCTAGCCACAGTTAGCATAATGACAGAAACTCACTACAACAAAAGCATCTTACAGCATAGCAACAAAGGCAATGTTAGTTATCTTAGGTCTGTATTGTTGAAAATATAAGCATTTGGGCTGATTTTAACAGGCACTCTCTTTAAGTAAGAGAGACAAGATGCCCAAAAGTAGATCTGTGAGGGAGAAAACTATCAGCTCAACATCCGATTTCATTTCTTTGGCCGGTCTTAGTTTCCTCCATCTTTATTTGACCTTGCTTTGTAAGTAGTAATTTGTGAGGCATGTCACATTTTTTTCTGACCATTCTTCTGACATATTTTGCAATACCTTACCATTGTTACCAAGAGCTGATGAAGCTTGAACATAAAAAGTAGGAAACATTCCCCCTACAGGGGAGGAATGTTTTTAACAGCATATCTTTAGACCATTTTAGAATACTTTTGGCTAGTTTATAATGAAAAACTTACATACGGTACCTTAATCTTGACATGGCAATGCAAATGTTATCTGTTCATAAACTAAATTCCATTGCTCCCGTTGTATAGACATTCCTGTGTGATTTAATAGGGTCTTCTTATTTCTATATGGAGATAGAATTGGAAGACAAATAGGATTTAAGGAAACATATTACCTCTTGTCCCTCTCTGAATACAAAGGGCAGACCTTACTGCTATCACAAAGAAAACAGCTTAGCAGCAGTGCATTTGTTTTCCATTCAGAGAGAGAAGCACTTTGTCTTTCCAATCGTTACCTGTCTGTGAATCAGTTGCTCCATTAAGGACAGCCTAAAGAGGGAGGTGCTGTCTAGGGCTAAATTGCAATTAGTCGGCCTGCAAGTGAGGCTGGCACCAGTTAACTTGGGATATTGGAGTGCAAGGGCCCCGTAATCAGGCTTTGGTCATGTAGAACAATGCATAAAATTAAATTGACATTAATGAATAATTGTGTAATGAAAATGGAGGAGTAGAGTTAATTGCATGTTACAGTGAGTGTAATGCCCAGATAACCTTGTGTCTAATGCTATTCTTAGTCTGACTGCCAAGGCTCTCACCGTGGCTCCTCTCGGCGGGAAGTCATTAAAGCTAGGGAGTAGATAATGCCAGTGTGCCGAAACCCAAAGTAGCTACAATCTTGCAAAGACTTTCTTTCACAGGCTTTTTTTTCCTAAGTGGGCCTATGCTGAAGTCATTTGTACACAGTCTGAATGAAATTAAAGGTCACCAGTGCTTCGCATCTATGTCTGGATGGGCTTTTAGAGTGGGGCCCACTCACCTATAGGGGCTGTCACACGGTAGAATGAACACTTTAAGATGACTGAAGACTAGGATGCCACAGATGAAGAGGACTTGAGTGACAGCTGCTCTTACAAATTCATAAATGTAACCCATGTTGAACTACACCTTCCATTTAAAAATTATTCCAACAATTAAATGCTTTATTCACAATTTCAGTTTCCGTTGCATTTCCATTACCAGACTTACAGGCTATTTCAAAATGTCACTCACTGCTCAGTGACAGACGTATAATTAGACGTATTATACGCGATTACCTATACCAGTGGTTCCTATCTTGTGGGTCAGGACCCACTTAAAGGGTTGTGAGACAAATGTAAAGGTGATTAATGGGATACAGAAGCAGAACAAAAACATGCTGTGCTACACAGAATTGTTTTCTTTTAAACTTTTTTTTAGCTCATTTTCTCTTTTTTGAATTTAGAAATTCTGAATGTTTTGGGAAATTTGAGGGAAAAAAAATCTGACAAATTCTTACTTCATACTTAACTACTTGCTTAAAAAACGTTTTACAGAAATAACTACGTAATTTTGTTTCAATTTTATTGGTTTCTGTTACCTCCAATTAATTAATTCCAATGAAATGCTAAGTGTAACCTACAGTTTTTTAGTCAATGAACAGCAGGTCAGCTGAACATGCTAAAAACCAATTTTTCTATAGGCAAGCATACAGAATAATGTTTCCAATTTTAAATAAATGTGTTAAAGTGGAGCAGTTATTTTGACGAAAATCTTTAGAAATCAACAACTACTTTTAAACTCAACACAATGAAACTAACTAAAATAAAAGTCCTAGAACTTTGATTTCTCCAAATTTCCTCATTCTTACTAGGAAATTAGTAGGAAAAAAGAGACCCGTAATATACCAAAATCACTCTTTGGTTGACCTGGTTATAATCCATTCACATGTGGAACCAAGATTGATTAGTAACAAACAGACCTCATTTTGGGATTGTGATTGCTAAAAATGTTCAGATCCACAGCCCAACTCATAATATAACATTATGCCACAGTGAAAAACTGCCTCCATTTGTTATCCAAAGATGTAACACAATGGCCTATGGGACATAAATTTTTTTTATAAACTCTCAGTATGGGCCCATCAGCATCAGCCTCCCATAGGGAAAATCAGGGAGAAGAATAGCAATGTATCAATTTACTAGCTGCTAATTTGCCATTGTCCCATTACTCATCACTAACATCACATTATCACAGTAACATGCAATAAATAAAGCTATAATATAGTAATTTACCTGGTAATCACTGATTTGTTTGCTTATTGCCATTTGCTGTTAATGTACTGAATGACTGAATGCATGTTATACAATCATTTAATAACGAGACCGTAGGGTGAATGAAAATGATAAAACAATAGTATAATGTACATTTTTAAAAGTTTAAAATGATTTTTTTCCGCTTGTTTTATTTATTTTGTAATAACATTGCTAGAACCGTGTGTCATACAAATGGTTTTACTTTAAAAGAACAACATCCAGAAACATACATTAATCTTAAAAACTGATATCACCTGCTCTTCAGCAAGATATCTGTAGTGCCATATATTCATTTCAGTCAGAAAACTCACGTTTGAAATGTTTATTAAAGCAGTTATAGCATATTTAGATTTTTGACGCTAGCTCGCCTCAATCACTCCCCGAGATATGTTTACATAGAGATATTGTGGAGTGATGCACCATAATACCCTTAACCCCTAGCCGGAGCCTACAGTGGATGCTGGGTGGTGGTGTGGCTTACAGACAGCAGGCACCAATAGCTTACAGAGCAGCAGCAGCAGCAGCAGCAATACGATTGCAGGGCAACAGCGGCATTGACAGAGCAGAGGGAGGAGCTGGGAAATTTTGCAACTTAATTAGACCGCCAGATGGAAGGATGCGCTTGGTTAGGTGATTATGGGAATAAGGCATGTCATGTGTTCTATAGCAGCGCAGCTCAATATGACTGCCTGAACTAGCTCGCAGGCTTCGCTCCATATTTGGCTGCTGAATAGTCACAGCATGCAGCTCTGCTGCTATTTGAATCAACGTAACTATGATAAAAGAATAGCAGAGAGTAGACCTTGTTAGCCTTGCTAGCCAGGTGGCTCAGGGAAGCAATGGTTGGTCTCTCTGTCTGTCCACCGGCTTTTTCTCCAGACTGAACTATCTCAGCAACTACAGTAATGTATGGACTGCCACAGATTTTTGTACAGACTCATTGTTCCCCTCAGAAGAATCATTATAACTTTGGTCATTCCTTAACTTTTCATCGAGCACTAGAAAATGTCAATCTATACTTTGCTTTATGCTCAAACAACACAGCCTCAGTTGTATTTTGTATTTAGTGGCTTAATTACAAATTAGCAATGAAAATACCACTAAACTGAGATGGTGATCATGGTAACATTAATGCACTCTAAATAAGGATTTCGGGATATTAATCTTTATTGATACTAGATACCATTTTTTGAGACTGACTTAACACCAAGAGTCTTTATCGATGCCCACAATTGTTTTTTGTAGTGGAAAGACAAGACACAATAAATTCTTAACCAGAACTGGTATTGCTTTTATTGTGTAATTACAGTTGGCAGGCAATTCAATTAAATTCAAAAACTTAATTAGACAATTTATTTCTGTTTGTACATTAGTGATTTGATTTGAATGACATGACTCTTGTCTCTCAAGACTAGGGCTGAAGCTATCGATTAATAAGTAATCAAGTATTCTATCAATTATACCATCAATTAATCAGGTAAAAAATACATTTGTTTTATTAAAGAAATAGTAGACTGGAAGTGGAGTATTTTTTAAACTGTGGTATGAGTACTTTTACTTAAGTAAATGATCTTATCCTCCCTCCACCCACAGCCTAACTGCTCCTGTGTGTTTCCAGCCGAGGAAAGTGGGCTTGTGGGTAACATGTGCCAGTTGCCACCTGTGTGTGACAATAGTAACATTATTTTAGTCAGCAATAAAGTGTGTAGTTAAATTCAGGTCGCAGTATACAGTATACAGCTGAGTTTGATATCTAGCAGCAACGAATCAGGTTAAAGACAATTAAAATAGTATAAATTGGAGGTAAAACGCTACGGAGCTGCAGAGTTAGAAGCCGCACGCGATCAGATGATTGGTCGTGTTTTCTCTTGGGATTTTATCCACGGATAATCAATGACGTGTAGCTGCTAGCTAACTAGCTTTTCTCAGTGACACACTAATGTCGTGTCATATTCAACAGGTTGTTGTGCATTGTGCAGCGCCTGCTGTTGATGAATCATACGATTACAATGGTTCTACTCAAAACTGGTGGAAACACAGGCCGGTTCACTAGATTCACCGGTTCAAGAACAAGAACTAATTTGGTGTAAAAGGTACCAAATAGGCTGCCATTCATATATTACAGGGGTTTTGTCCACAATAAAGCCATGAGGCAATATTCTAGATTTGTTTGTTATCTACTGCAGTGTCTTTTATGATTTTCCACTAGTAGTCACCAATATTACTGATAGGCAGTTTAAGGGAAACAAGCTCCAAATCCAGAAACTCTGGAGAATAATCTGGATTCTCTGACAGAGTCAGCGCCTGCCACAGCCTTTGTCTAAGAAATAGATGATTTTAACATGTGGGTAAAATAAGCTTTTAGATTTTAACCCTCTTCACTGTCCAGATCAGAACTCCATTACTGCTTAAGTACTATCAATAAGCATGATGTCACTGTATTAGTTTCACATCTCCATGCTTCTCAGGACTTCTGTCTACTGTAAACTATGATTTAGATAGATTTACCCTAGATATGTCAATCTAGCCCTTTTTTTTAAATAGTTTTAGATGTCACTGGAATGGCTTTTACTCCATGTTGGGAGAGATCAGAAACTGCTGTTTAATTACAGAGATTAACCTGCATTTTGATAGCGCACACAGATGTACCATGGCATGATGTAATGCTTTCTATCTTATCATAGGCACTTAGGGTATACCATCGGGCCCCTCATGTCCCTTATTGTATGTATTTGGTTTCATTAGAAATGGCAGGGATGAGGCAGTGTTTCTTTGAACAAGTCCTTTCTTGTACAGTTTTACAGATGCCTTGTTTCAGTGGTGAAAGAAGCAGGATGTCACACTGGAGGAAGTAGGCCAATTAATCTACAGCAACCCCCCACCCACACACACACACACACACACACACCCATACACACATTCTTCACTATTATCCACTAACCAGGAGTTTCCCAAAGTGGAGTCCCTGGAGAGTCTCCAGTGAGTTTCTAAACCATTTCCTTGGAGGATCTTGATGTGGTGATTTGGGGCATGCTAGAGTTTGATTGTTGTCACCTGTCTAATCCAACTGAACTAAACACTAGTTAAGAGTTTAAATAAATTGTTACAAACATGCTCCATGTCTACACACATCATGTGGCATATTTGGTCTTGTTTTACAGCATAATCAACCTTGTAATGCCAGCCCAAAACAAAAATCCAACTATCTAAAGAAATCATTTCAGTAATTGCATTTGCCCAAGGCAGTTCATTTGATTTGATTTATCTGAAATGATTATTCTCTACTCTTTACAAAGAGTAAACATTTATCAATTTATCAATCTTCTTTGTTCTTTCTGACCACCACTTCAAGGGTTTCAAGGGTATTAACCCCTATCCTCAACTCACTTTAGCTATTATTTTAGCAGAATACAACATAACCCAATTTAACTAAACATCTGAATATTAGACATCTGTTGTATGTATTTTAGCTGAATATTGAATATGAATGCACAACATATTAGAGCCATTTAGCATTACAGAAGGCATGCAGGCTGATTAGGCAAACCAACAGTTTTTGTCTCACCTGGAATTTACACATAAATGTGTCAACATCAGTAATGCACTGCATTTTACAATCTACACAGATGGCAAGCTTTAGTGGCCTCAAAAGCAGCATATCTATGTATGTGCTCTGTTTTCTTTAAGGACAATGGGCTTTTAAACATTTTTTGACATCCTGAAAATCAGCAGTGGAAACCTTGACATCTGGTTACAAACTGACAGTCTTAACAGATTATTTAGTGGTTGAAGAGAGATTATAGATTCTGTGTTTACCCTGATCGTCTCACAGACTAAGTTGTACTGCCACAAAACTGTAGATATTCACTATAACATGGCATTGTTCTTTTTCCTGTTGGTGTGGTGTTGATGTCTCGAGAGGCTGGAATGTGTCCATCCTACACAAATATAATTCATGACAAAAAAAAATGTCTAAAATGGTCAATTGACCCCTGAAGTTATTCTGCTGTAAACTGCTATACAGTATGCTGTCGCAGGGAAGTGTTGCCCATAATATGTATAAAAAATAATTGTGCTAAGTGCTCTTTGTTTTCCATCTCTTTAAGCTTGAATTGAAGCTGACACCAATATCAATATTTAATAATGTCATCCTATATTTGTTTTTAACAATGCACTATACACAAACTAGCTTTTTTGATATGGGTTCCTTAATTAAAGAATTGCTCATCAAGATACTCACTGAGGTGGACATTTATTGAAAAATAAAATAAAATTACGAGAAGCATGTCTTTGGCATTTCACAGACATACATGCAGATAATAACAATATGTGCATGGCCAACTGCCCTACTTTTAAGAACTAATTCATTCACTTTTGTGCCTACATTTTATTTATTCTTGTTCATCTTGTTTTTGCCTTGAGTGCCCTAACTGGTTAATTTGGCCATGTACATTTGTGATAAGCTAATATCAGCTGGCAAATTTATCAGTCGGGCTACCTTTTAGCACCTTATTCTGTTAGGCCCAGCTATGAGTCAAAGCATTTCCCAGTAGTGGATTCCACTGGAGTTTACAGGACAGTAAATCTCACTGATTGTCAGCTCTTTGTATATCCTCTGTGTGACAGTTACACATCCTTAACTCAAATCTTCAAGATTGGAATAAAATGAACCTATAGTCTGACATGAATCGGAGATTTTTCTCAATAAACGAACCGTGTCCATATCCATTGAGGTGAATGTCTTGGTCAAACTGAGTTGTGATCAGGCAACTACTGTACATCAAAGGGGCCCACTTGTGGTCTTTAGATTGACTGCCTGCAGGTGTCTACATTGTTTTTAATAAGGTCCACACAGCAGGCAGTCATACAACCATTTGTGTTGCTCCACCCTTCCTCTAGAGTCCCTGATGCTCCCTGGTTTCCCTCTCTATATAAGAACTAAAAGAATACAGGGGTTTTCCATCAGGCTTGAGGGGTGTATGTTTGTTAGATCAGGAGTGCTGTACATGTGTAGGTCACAGCTAAGCAGAACAAACTGTATAACAGTAGATTTTGAAGGAATATTTACCATTGCTTTCTGGCTCTTGTATGTGCTTAAAAATCTTTGATATAGAGTGATTTAATAACAACAGGAGGAGATTTCATCAGAGCGACAGAATCAAAAAGTGTGTTAACAGTATGAAATATTAGGGCTGAGAAGATAAAGCAGTCTTTCTTCAGTCACTTTACCTTTGTGTAATGTAGCTCCAGGCTTCACTCTCAATATGCGCAGCAGCAGTTCTGAACACGCACTTTGATCCAGTCCACTGCATACTTGTCATTGCCTGGAGCCCATTTTCTAGATGTCTCAACTTATGATGATCTACATAAATAGATAAATCCAAACTGATCAGGTGGTTAAATTGTTGATGTCAACTTCAAATTTTCATGTGTATCATATGAATTAAAAAGTCAGGGCTTAAAGTCTTCATAAGCCTTTTAAAAAAACTTTTGCGGCACATTGACGCTCGGGGCTATGCTGACTTACCTGTCTGAAAGGGAGCAATGAATAATTTGATCACATTTTTCATTTCGCTCGAGTGCTGAACAAACAGGAATCTGTGATTAACAGTTTTAATTAGGATTCTAACTTGACAAATTCTTACAGCCTCGCAACGTGTCTAAGATGAATAAATCACTGGCCTGGGATCATCAAGCTGCCTCCTAAGTGAATGTGCCTCGAGATTACTTTGTGATTCCACAAAGTGTGAGTCAGCCAAGGCTGAGTGTGTTTAACTAATCCTCTTCCCACCACATGTCAGGTGGAGGAAGTTTATGTCCACTCAATGAGCTAACTACCCCGCTCAGGTATTGGACCCCCATGCATTTCAGAGTTTCTTCTTAGACTCTTGAAAGCTGGATGTCAAAACTGAGTGGAGCCAGTGTTAGTTAGCCTCACAGCATGTCAGACGTCTGCACACCTGTGTTATAAGGGCATTGTAAAAATAATGGCAACATTGAGTGGAGTTGAACATGGAGTTTTATTCTAAAGTCGAGCTTTGGTGCATTTACAGTTCATTGACAGGTCACGCTGCCAACTAGTGAGTAAAAAAAGAAGGATTTCGCCTTTTTCATAATTTATGTGATTCCTTTGTCAAAGAACAAGGGAGACAAGCCCCTCAAAGTCCACAGCTTTTCTCTGGGAATAAACTTTTTTTTCTTGTTAATTAGGATTTTTTTTAGACTGGTATTGTTTTTTGTTCATGGTTTATTGTGATCCCCATTAGTTGTTACATTGGAAACAACTACCCTACCTGAGGTCCATGTTGACTGCTGTGTTTGTTTTGACTTGTGTACTTCGTATTTGGTCAAATTGTAATAACTTAAAAGAAGAAAAGATGTTTTAATGTGATTGCTGCAAAATGTGTTTGGGTGGGCATTACAATTAGTTCAATCATTTATATTACACATTACTCTGTCTTGTGATTTGAATCACGTTGTGACATACAGATCTGAGGACTACCCATTGCAGTGAGATTTGACAGTCTGGTTATTTGCTATCACTACAACTGGACCAATGGGAGAGTTAGCTAGACTCCCTCCTTTCTATAATGTGGAACAAACACAGCACTAAGTGTGCACGAGCTGCTGATGACGCACTGTCAGAATAAAATGAATGAAAAGTAACGCCTTATGGGAGTCAGTACTAACACTAGCACCCCGGGCTAACTAGTTTCCATTTCCTGTGATGAGCTATCACTTTCCAAGAGGAAAGTGGATTCCACCATGCAAGATTAACATTCATTTTAGCTACTTGCAGTTACTGAATAGATAAATAACAGAATGCTAGTCACACTTTTTGTAGCCTTTGACCAGATAACTGAGCATTAATCAAGATGAGATAATAACATGGCTTGTATTGCAATGTACAACTATTTTGTTTGTGACTAACACAGGACTGTCAATGACCTGTGCTATAGCTTGATGAAACCTAACTGATTTTCTCTCCTTAAGCTGTACATTTAGTCTTGGAAACACTTAATAGTAACTTTGTAAACAGTTTTTGGTTATCTAATTTGAAATCCAAATAAATTAAATTCAAATTCTCGATATTCTATTTTTATTGCATTTCTTTAGTAGATGTACAATATAAACAATTGTGTCATCAGCAAACATTTTAATATTGGCTTTGTTGAAAATAAGTGCCACCAATCAACTTCCTTGGGAGACACTATAATGTACCATACCAGATTACGAAAAAAATACTATTAAAAAAGGTTTCAAGTTAACTGAAGAAATATTTAGTATCTTATGCTCTATTAAATCAAATGCAGCATAAAATCAAGCAAGATAGACTTGACAAGTAGAGGGAGAAGACTGATAGGATGAGTACTGGCACCTGAAAATGTGTCCCTAAATTTAAAAAGTTTCCATTCAAGGTTATGGTAATCAACTAGTTGAATCCCTGAACATAATGTTCTTATACTTACAGAATGTGTTAGATGAGATACTCCATAAAGCACTTTATTTAAAGTTTTCTTCCTTTAATCACCAGTCAAGCCTGTTTTTACACTGCATCAAATGTAAATTTATAGCTACAAAAAGTACTGCACTGTAATTTTTGTAATAGCAGTTTGGTTAGAGTTGTAGATGGAGATACACACCATCTCTCAACCCCTGTGACACGCCCTAATGCCAAATTTAAACATCAGTAATGTGCACTGGTGTCTGAAATTCCTTTGTGAAATGTTAAATTTAAATCTTGATGATATGCATCATAACTATTGTAATCAGACATCCCAAGCTTCGCCTCCATTATTAATTGTCCAAAGCATAATGATTTATTGTAGTCCTGCAGAATGATTATTAATTTTCTGGTTGATTATACCTGTGGGCGGCAACACCACTGTTCTGCATATAAGCATCTGCTAAATGAAAAAGTATTCTTCACATGAAAAGATGTCCTTGGAGAAACAACAGCTCATTTTTACTTTAATCAAACATATGTAAAAGTGCTGTTGATTAAGAGTGCTGTGGCATGCATTCAGAGGGGAAATATGTAATGAACATTATCTGATGATTTTCTTTGTTAAGACTTGTAAAGGAAAGAAAAACTTTATCGTGCATGCACTTAAGTCCAAGTAACTGTTGTGTTTTTAATCATGTGCATGCTGTAACTTGGCAAAGTACTTCAGTGCTGAACCCCAAGCTGCACCTGCACTGCAACGAAAACATGGAGTCCCAGTATATCACACCGGTGTGACACTGGTAGTTTACATTCCAAAGGAACAGTGGAGAGTGACAGGAGTGTGTGTACAATACAAGCTGCTCTCAGCCAGGCAAGTCTGGGTACGCCTGAGCCGCAAACAGCAGGCCAAGTTCAAACTTCACATCAAGAATCGCTGGGATCTCAACACTTAGAGGAATGCACAGGTGCAGACACTCGGCAGCAGACAATCCCAGCTAACACTTGGTCAATTTGACACTTTGCCGGGCCAGTGCCAATGACTAGTTCCTGTGGGATTGTGTCTCATGCAACAAAAGAAAGAAGTCCACTGAGCTATTTTTTTTTCCTGTCTCCGGTCTTGCAGTATCCTGGCCAAGTAAATCCCTCTACACTCTCCTGCTCATTTATAGCGTCACAGCTGATAGTTGTGTAATAACACTTTTACTCTGATGAGCTTGGCATGGGTATCCAGTGGCATATTAATCTATCCATGTCCAATTAATCAATGCTGGATCACATGCTGGTGCTCTTAACTGCAGGCTTCCACTTACATTTACTGATATCAGCTGACATGTTTTACCAGTGATCACCGTCCTATGGAATAGAGCACATTGCATATATTTCTGTATGAGCAAATAGTCATTTTTGCAACAGTATTTATTAATATTCTGTTCTGAGTAGTTTAGCTGTTAGAGACAGACATGATCAGTCAGGAGAGGATCTCTGGAGAGCTCTATTTGCAGCTTCATTGATCACAAGAGCTATCACTGTCCCTCAAACAAAATTTCCCAGGACTTTCATTAACTAAATTAAATTAAATATCCAATTAAATAGCTTCACTCATAAAATTAGAAAGGAAGGACATGATGTAGTATTTTAATGATACTGATTAGGGATGTTGCTTAACGTCACAACAGCCTTATCCTAAAGTAGATGTGTATTTGTTTGGAATAGTACATCTGACACACCAGTGCTGAGGAGGGAAGACAGCACTCTGCTAACCTCGTCTTTTCCGGCCACTAAGAAGGAAAGGCAGATTAATTAACAGACCTTTGCAGCCAATGAAGACAGGTGGCAATAATCCTGACAAGAGACAGATCTGAAGCCTCTCATACAAAACCAATTTCAACTGCACTCCATTTTTCAAAAGCTCATCAGGGTGAAGAACGAGAGAGTTGAACCCGTGTGGCTGCAGAATTTGTTTCTCTCTGATTGCCTTGTCAGGATATCTTATCCGATGGCAGATGACCAAAACCCCACCCTTCACAGACAAACTCTCTCTCTCTCTTTCTCTCTCTCTGACACACAAACTGTTTCACACAATGCATTCTCTGTCTTCCCCACTCACATACACTCATGCACATCCTTTCACACTGTCTCACACTTCCCCACAAGGACGCACGCAGCCACAATTGACCATTCGCCAAGTTTCAGTTGGTGTCAAGCTTTCATTCTCACATGGCACAAATGCAGTTTACAGTGACAACGGGTAGAGTTACCCCTTGAAATTATTATTAATATTTAAAACAGGCTGAAATGACAATTGTTGATGGAAGCTAGCTGCATCTAGAAGGTCCAGTTTAGGAGGATCTATTGGCGGAAATGTAATGTAATATACATAGGTATGTTTTATTAGTGTATAATCACCTGATTATAGGATTCATTAGCTTAAATTTGACCCTTTTTTATCAACATGACACCATGGGTCGCCTTCCATGGAGTCCGCCATGTTAAACTGCCATGTCTCTACAGTAGCCCAGAAGGTACAAACACTGGTTCTAGATATGGCAGTTTGCATTTTTTAGTGCATTTCACAGGCACCATAGTTTCTCCTCTGCGTTTGGAAAGGGAGGATGAATCAAGGAGTTGCTATCTCTGGTATATGATCCAGGAATAGGCGCATGATGAAGGAGGCTTTTATTTAAAGTAACCTGTAAACCCACAAAATAATCATGTTAGCCAATGATATGCTAACTCATGGCTTTGGGTGTTACTACTGTGTGCAGTAGCAGGCATGCTAACGTTTAGCTTGGATAAAAACACGGTTGAATCCATGCCTTACACTTTTGCTCTTGTGTTTTTGGTGTTGAGAAGCCTAAAAAACACACCACACTCACTCATTCACTCACACACACACTAAAGCCACATAAACCCTGCTTCAGTAGTTGGAGAAATCCAAGTACTTGCTAAGATTGCTATGATTGGACAATCACTTTAGCGGATGGGCATAAGTGAATGGTCAGTTTCAATGCCACAACCACTTTAAATGCAAAGATTTTATACTTTTTCCTTATTGTGACTGTGATTATTCCTTATTTACACTGTATAGTTTTGTTCGTGAAAAGTGCTGCATCAGAAACATTTCAGTTGACTTAAAAAATGTGTAAAATATATGTGAGCACAATAAGCTGCAGCACAAACCAAATTGTTCCATAGAGGGCATTGATTCTGACCATTTATCTTGGTTATTGTCTTGGGTACAATGAGGTTATTTATCTGAACAGAATGGACCACACTTGGTTCGCAGCGATACAATCAGCAGCACATTATAGTAATGCCAGTATCCATTGGCAATTAGTACTTGATAATGTGCTGCACTTGCATTAATGAGATTGAGCATGTCTGCTTTAGGGATATGCATATATAACATTCTTTCCTTTCTTTTCTACCACTAAGCTAACCCCCCCAAGAGAGCCTCAGTGGTCGATGATAGGATCCACCCTGACTGTCCAAACACCGCTCCCTCAGGGACATTAATTTCCAAGCAGTCCCATGAGTGAATCAAAAGAGAGAAAGCTCGCTGAGCATGAAGAGTAGGGAGTGGAAGCCACACATCTCTGTGAAAAAAGTCTCTTTTTTTCTCAAAGAGAAAGTATAATGGCAAATTAATTTCCCAGAGATTAATGTACAAGGTAAATATTTTAGTGTGAGTACTTATCTTCTAAAAAGTCAGAGGATGAACGCCTCCTCCCTCCCTTCCCCCTGCCCTGCACTCCCAGTGTGTGTTGAAACAGCTTAGATGCATAAGGAGTCTAATGAGAGAAGAGATTCCAAGCTGCCTGATGGCTCTCATCAATCACCTTTCTCCTTTGGAGGTGTGATGCTGTCCGGGGGAAGGGGCCATGGAGGGTCGGGTGGGAGGGAAGGTATCAGGCTTTTAATCTCAATAAGTTAATAGACTTTCTAGTCTGGTCCTGCTAAATAGAACTCCATCCCTGTTGTAAGCAAACAAGCAGCATGTACAGGGGAGAATGCTTGGCATTTCCACATTACACAGTTAATTTGTGTTGGAACTGAAATTAGGAGATCTAACTAAAGTTTGTCGATACACCGATAACGGCCGGTTAAAAGTTACTGAGTACTGTGTTTAGGAAAACAAAAATCCAGATCTCTACTGCAGCAGGTACACATGGTATAATTCCTAGAAAAAATGTGGTTGGTAAATATTTTAGCAGCAGTTCTCGCCTATAGCAAATGTGTATGATTACTCATTTAGCTGAAGCCATATACAGTAACCACCTCAAACTCCTAAACCATGCGGGACACGTAGTATCTTTAAGCATGAAACCTGTGCAGATGTCACTTTTTATTGACATCTGCAAGTAGAACTGGTCGTTCCCTGCTCTTCCTTGAAAAATGAATGTCTAATCATAGCTTAGCATACTGGGTACAGCTGGTCTGCCAAGCTTTAAAGGCCCTGCGTGTTACATTTAAGAGGATCTTTTGACAGAATTTAAATATAATATTCATAGGTATGTTTTAGTGCCTAATCACCTGAAAATAGGAATTGTTGTGTATTTGTTACCTTAGAATGAGCTATTGTTATCGACAGAGAGCTGGTCCTCCATGGAATCGGCAGCGTTAAACCATCTTGTTTCTACAGTAGCCCAGAACGGACTAACCAGATACCAGCTCTTTTGCATTTTTCACGAGTTTCACAGCCACCAGAATTTCTCCTACACCCTTGTATAGGTGAGCTGCTTTCAGTTGGTTGCAATCTGCATCTTCACCACCAGATGCCACTAAATTCTACACACTGGTCGTTTAAGATCTTGGTAGTGTCATTTTTTTATCTTTCCAAAACAAAAACTATAAAAACAAATATATATAGTATAGACAATGTGTTTGCACGACAGAAAGTTGCTAATGTTGGCATGTCTTGCTATCTATCTTACTACTTAAGTATTTTTAAGGACAAGGATGTTAGCATATTTGCCTGTCTCTTTATTGTATTGTGTTAAGTTTACCTGAGATGTTGTTTTTTTCTAGTTGCATTTGGACTGACTTTTATGTCTTTTAATTCATTACAGCACGTAGTTAGCATGATATCATGCACTGTATGTAACAATCAAAAGCATATTTCAGACCTTTTTCCAGTGTCTTCAAACGAGTCAGCAAAAACTATTAAAAAATGAGCCAGAGATTAAATTTCTACTCATCTCATACAGTTAACGTTAAATAGCTAGCTAGTTATAACTGATAATGATAGCAACAGCTGTAATTTCAGCTGGCAAAAGGGGCAAAAAATTAAAGCCTGCTTTTGTCAACTTCAATAAAGGACTGTAAACTGTCTGCGTAGCGTGCTGTTCCACCCTGAGTATTAGATCTGAAAATATTACAATAAAACTTGTATGTTATTATTGCTGGTGTCTGATAATATATCAGTTACAGTCATTTTAATGGCAGGTCAAACATGTCTGACCACGACCATACAAAGATAATATTGTATTTGTGCCTTTGTCCCTTTTGCTGTACCACTGTGACAGCTCTGCTTAATTAATTATCTCTGTGCTGGACAATGTGTTGTGGTTGTTCCTCTGGAGGGAGAGGGGGTAATGTGGAAAATATGCAGAAAATGTATTTGGGTTGACTGTCCGGCTATTAATAATGATTGTGTTTGGATAAATAGTGCCCTACTTTCAGAATCTGTGGATCTAAATATTCCCAATAGGCTGCTTCCCTCTTGTATTGATTGATTGGAATAGTGTTTAAAGGTCATAGTCATAAAACATCAGGATGTAATTAACACACTGTGATTTTTAACCAGTGGTTAATGTATTTTGTGTTGACTTTTTAAGTTATAGGTTCCTTCTCAGTCCAGTGTTTGGATTACCACGTGTTATTTGAATTTAAGATTTAGGAGGAAACGTAATTTCTGATGAGACAGTTTTCCTTACCAGAAAGGGGCAGGTAGGTCTGCCAGGACTGTGATACATATCCTCATATAATGTGTTTTTAATCATGGTTTCCTTCAGTAAACATATTGACTATTGTGTCTCCTTTTCCTTGTGACCACTAGCCTCCAAAATGCTAAAAACCTGCATAGATTCCATGCAGTCGCATGGACACAGGACAGACGTGATGGTTAGTTTCAGCTTCTTCGCAGATACTTCATTTGGCTGAGGCAATACAATAGGCATACTCAGCTGCTTTTAACCGGATTCAAACTGGCTTGGCCTTGATATGACTAAAAGCTGAGGTACCACTGATGGATGGGACACTAACAGCTTAATTTAAAAGCCAGTTTCAATATTGTCACTAAAATGTGCTGAATTGCTTCCAGTCGTCCAAAAATTGAGGACTGACCACCACATTTAGTACCATTTTTAATAGCTTGTGCTATTAAGGTCCATTCTTAAATAGCAAAAAAAGCCTTCACTGTGTGGCAACACATTCACTGTGTTGTTACCTAGGGAGTTCAGTCTATTCACATTTCCTCTAAGATTGAAAACACGTGTTTTGGTTTGTGAAGACATTTATCTGAATGTCTGAGCTTTCTTTGGCAAAAAGGATGGAATATGCTTAGTTTTTTCTCTTTCTCTCTCACAGCCTTTGCACCAGCAGAGACATAAAAGAAACTGGTTTTCAATATGAAACCAAATGCCAAAATAATATACCAAATTCAACATTAGCTTTTGATTTATTCTGTATATATTAATGTAATAATTCAGTTGATAAAACTTAAATGTGATCATCTTTTTAAATGTAATGACCTGACTGTGAACCTGATCTGCACCTTCAGCTTGTCAAGAGTAGGCTGCAGCCATCGATTATTTTATTAATCAAGTATACCAATTCTTCCATTGATTAAACAAGTAATCACATAATAAATACTTTTGCTTTATTAAAGTCATTATAGAAAAGAGAAAATGAGATTGTCAAGTGAACAGTTAGCTAGTAGAAGCTATGAGTCAGGTTAAAGATTTAAGATTCCCTAAATCGGAGGTCTACCAAATACGTTTCAGAGCTGCGGAGCTACAAACTGCACGTGATCAGATGATCGATCTCGTTTTCTCGTGTGATATTTTTCTGCGGCGGAATAGTGAGTTGTAGCTGCTAACTAGCTAGCTTTTACACAGTGAAGCTTTTACGTCATAGTAGGCTAGTTTGGTTTTACAATAGAAATACTGTACATAGTTTTCATTTTGTTTCAGCTTCAAATTATTCCAAACTTTGGATAACTTCTGTCATTTTCTCTGGCCTTTCTTTTCACCCCTCACTTCACCCCCTTTTTTTTTGGGAGCTTTTTCCATTTATTAGAAAGGACTGCTAAAGATAGAACAGAAAGGGGGTAGAGAGAGAGGGGATGACATGAAGCAAAGGGCCACAGGTCAGATTTGAACCCACAGCCATTGCAGCAAGGACTCTAGCTCAGCTCTACCAGCATCAGTGATTTGTTTGTCATTTTTCAGAATCATTTCAGCCCTAGTCAAGAGTAATACTAAAATCAACCAGAATGTTTGAAACATTTTTTTCTAAAAAGACTACATTCGTTTGAAAAAGAAGCTATTTTACTGACTACAATGGCTCAAACCCAATTGACCCAGTAGGATAGGATGGAATGTGACATTAATATTTGGCTGTAATGTTTGTCTGACGACCCTTACTATGCATTTATAACAAGAGTCTGTAATCTAAAAACACAAAAAGGTGTTTGGTTTGCATTTGGCTGCACCGCTGTTCCATCATGGGAAGGAAAAATCACCACAAAAGAACCCGATATGAGTAGAAACCACAACCCAGTAATTTAATCAGAGCGACCAAAATCAAAGGAGGCAAAAGTTCAGGATCTGAATGCAATGAAATGTATCAGTTCCTTAGAACCTACTGACATAGCTCACTTGTGGAGGAGCAAGCCTAGACAGAAAAGGCTGAGTAATGAAGATGGATGCATTCTGTTATCAGGCAGCCACTTACTGGGGCCTGATGTAACCTTAAACATTGAGGATAGCTCAGTTGCACAAAGAATCTAATTAATGAATAGCAGCCATGAAAGAGGACAAGGCAAGTGTGCATTTGCAGATGAATTCCAGACACTAATCAAACGCTGTTCAAGTGGTTTGGTTTGTCTCCAGAGCAAGGCGATATTTGGCGAGGATTTAAGGCAGTGTTTGCACGCTGCCTTAATGACTGCATGCGTGCTTCAGTGTTTTTATGTATGTGCCTGTGTGAGTATTTACGTTGTTGGTTTTTTATTTATGGTTGACTGTTTAAGTCGTTTATACAGTTTTAGTGCCAAGCCAGAGGTACAAAGAAAGACTGCATGTACAGAACAGGTGTGAGGTTGCATTATTGAGTTTATTCCAACAATAGGGGTTTGTTTACTCCATTATGGGGTCACACTACAATTACTTGGATTTACTATATGGGGAAAACGTGTCCTGTTTTACTCCACTGTTGCTCAGTGTATATTGTTGTTTAAAGCTGGAAAAAAACTACATAATGTAAAACCTAATGGCCTCTATATAGTTGTGTCAAACAGCAGGTCACCACCACCAGTCATGGCACATTATCTTGTAATTTTAGGGTTTTAGGGTGCAAAAATCTTGTCTTAAACCAGTAGGAAATGATTTAATGTGCTATCCCTGAACATTGCCAAAGTTAGACAATAATTAGGCCAAATCCTTTTACAGTTGGTAAAGATTTTAACAAGAGTCTGCTGGCTCCAGACCTCTAAATCGCTGCTAACATCTCCTACTTGTTCAGTGATTTAAATAAGTCAGGTGTTGTGCCCATTAATGGCTATTTCAGCCAGCTGGAGAAATAGTCTTAAGAATGGTTAAGTCATCTTCCTACATAGGTAGGTACCTAGAGCTACATCCATTAAAACTAACATCCGAAAATAATCACAACAAGCCTGGATGAGATTGACACAGCCGTACAGGTTGGTGTAATTTACAGAAATAACAGTACTTTAACCGTTATTTCTTCTGCCTTTGAAAACGGTGTCGACATAGCGGATACAGCAAAATAAAAACAAAACAGCCCCCATTCCTAACCATAAATCAGCAAACATAAGTACAACGTCAAACTAAATGTCTGAAGTGAAAGGATGGGTCACACAGTCTGATAATCAGCGTGAGGGCATGGTCACACAGGAGCAAATTCACATCTTCTCTCCATGTGTAAATCAACTCAGGGGAACTTTGATGTCACAGGCTCCACCAATAGCAAAGAAGAACTGTGTTTAGACCTAATTGATTCATTTAAATTTAGGTTTTAAAACGTTGCAAAAAGTGGCTGAAACGTTACAAATGTTATGTGTGTTGACAGGACAGAACGTGGAGAATCATTTTCCCATTGTATCCTATATGATTTTGTTTCACATTGCCAAAGATGCCAAAATGGTGTCTTTTGTAGTTTGTTTTTAAGAGAAATAAGACTAAAATCTTAAATCGGTTTTATCAGACCATATCTCTCAGGCCTAATCAGCATGCTGACATGCTAAAATTAGCAACAGTTGTCATCGTCATACAGCGATGTGGATGTTTGGCATTGAATGGTCCCTGTCTTAGTTTAGAATGTTAATATGCTAACATTTGCTAATTGGGGATGATAGGAATGTCATTTGTTTTGTAGGTATTTGGTCATAAACTAAAGCAATTAAAATGAGAAATTTTGAGTGATGATGGCGCTAAATAAAGTAAGGCAACCACCATTTTTAGATATTTCAGTCTGGACAGAAGGGGTGGACCGACCGGCTGCAGTGCTATCCATCGAGCCACAGTGTAATGTTACTAAAACCCTTTTTGTGGCTTTAGATCTTTTATTATATTTTATGCATCTAAGACTGGAGCCATTTTGATGAATGTTGAGGTTTTTCAGTGCTTAGTGTGCTTGTGTGGTGATTGGTCTTGCTTTGCTCTTTCTCTTGTCCAGTACCAGCTCCAGAGGAGGTCTCCGTGGCGCTCAGTGAGCTTCCGGTGGCAGACGTGGCTTGTGCTGATCACTGCGTTTGTTCTGCTGGGTCTGGTGCCTTATGTTGTTCACTGCATGATGACTGCCTTCACTAAACCTCCTCCTCCCAGCACCTTTAAATTGGCAGCAGTCTCTTTTGGCCTGCTGACAGAGATCCTACTGATCAAGTGAGTATTTTATTTTTTACTCTGTATTTATTAACCCCCATATCTGTACATTTTTAGATTAGAGGTGCCCTTGGTCTAAACTTCGCACAACACGCCAAACACAGTTCGAATATTAATGATTAAAATGATGGTGACGGTCTCTCCACTCTGGTTGTAGTCTGGTCTTCGATGTGTTTTCATCTGCCAAATACAAACAATATTTTCAAGTAACATTTCATTTTTATGTGAGTTTCAAAACAAGAAGCGGTAAGTGTCAGCGTCATCCAAATAATCGTCTCTGAAAACAGGCTGTTGTCCGACCCCCAACACCACCCCACCTCTCTTGTTTTCACTTAGTCTTCTTTCCCATTTTGATATTGCTAATTGGAATGATGCCTGCGGTACTGTAAACCATTAGTAAATGAACAGTCTGTTTTTATCAACATCTAGCTTGTAAATAATGCATTAGATTCCTGGCATAAACAATATCTACTCTGTGATTAGAAAGCAACATATGGCTGATACTGTAATCAGATTACAAATACATTTTATGTAATCTGTAATTGCCTAAAGCAGTAATTCAATCAGGCTGCAGATTATTAAAAAATACTTACTGGATTACTTAGAAAAAAGAGAAATAACAGCCCTAATAGTATGTTTGAAAATAAAACCACACTTTTAATGTGACTTTCCTGAATGACCTTAATCAGCTGAATGCTGGCATTTCAACAAACTCCCCTGCTTAATACATTTCATTGTAAAGTATGATGGTAGTAGTAGAAGTAATGTAACCCCCCAATCACCATAAACTGCTTTTCGTGCCAGTAGCCAAATTAAAACTTGGTGTTCTACATCTGTCCTTCCTCCAGTATTTGTCTTAACTAAAATAAGAGGCTGTTTGTAATTAACTCAACAAGGCTCGTAACTTTTTTTTCTCCCCATTAGATGCATTTGCAAGGAATGTGGCTAGTGAACTGGTAATTAATAAATATGGTTGCACTGGTAATGTGCTTCTGCATCATTATGTTGTTGAAGCCCTTATCCACGCTAGTAATGAGCTGTAATTTTATGACAGGAAATTGGTTTGTTTACAACACACGAAGCAGCTTCAGACGAGCTACATTCTTGGCAGATCTCGGCTGCAGGTATTTGTTCATTGTTTGAGCTGAACGAGGTTCAAATATGTTGTCATGCTAAGAGTTATACTGTTAAAACAGTAACACTTTGTTAATGTGCATGAATCATTCAGAATAGCTTAACATTACATATTTATGTTGTTTTGAAGCTTCAAAGCCCAAATCCTAAATGAATACACGCAAAGCATTCCTTAGATTATAGGTACTGTATGTTATATGGAACAGAAACAACCATTATATACTGTACATAAACAATACCTGTCTACTTAGCATGCAACATACAACAGGGGAGGCATCCCACTGCACCAAACAGGTTTTCTGCCACTGGATGCTTACATTATTACTGGTACAGGAGGATGATTGGTGGTTGCCCTTATTAGGATTGGTGGGCCTCACAGACCCGTGCCCCATGGTGCTTGTGCTGCCTGAGATGTGCCAGCCTCCTGCTGCCCCCTGTCAGGGTGCATCTCAGTCACTCTTCACCCCTAGGGTGGAAGTCCTTGTAAGGAGCAACCCCCTCATCCCTCGCCCACCACATGGCCTGTTAGTCTTTGCAACAGGGATGAGACAAAGATAAACGAGTAAACAGTTCAGAGGGACCTTTTATTATTACCTATGTGTTGATTTACACTGACTAAAATGTAAGTTATTAGCAGGTATTTTATTACCTTCCCAGTGACTGATCCCGTCTTTGGTACCTGTTGTCAGTTGCCATGCCAATGCTTTTGTTTAGTTTGCAAAGCATTTAAATATTCAACTTTTGTCTTTATCCTCCACTTCTAAATACATTTGATGAAATATGTTAGTAGACATAGTAATGAGAAGTTATGGTAATTTGTCAATTAGTGTAATGCTTTTTATCTCCCTCTTTTTAGGGATAATGTACCTAAAATTCATTTTTTTTTATTGTTGACAAATCCCACGAAAAGACCAAAACCAACAAACAAAGCCTAATATATCCTATCCCTCTGTGCCACAGAACCCCATTGTTATTAAAAACACATCAATGAACCACACTGTTGCACTGTAGTTTATTTTGACTCAGTCCCACATACTGCTGTTGTAAATACTCACCACAGCACCAAATATGTACAGATGAAAATAGTCCCCAACAAATGCATTATTTCCTCCTGTTTAACTAACGTTTGCTAAAAACTACAGTGCCCAGCTGTTTTCACTGAAATCTTAGTGAGCCTTTTTTGGGAGCCATTTTAAACAATTGACCAATGGGCTTCACTGAATTTGCTGACAATAAGAAAAATACTGAATAAAGTCAGACTAATTGTAAACAATAATTAGTATGTTTCTGTTCAGTGTTGTGTCTTTCTTTAGTTAAAAACTAAAGTAAACTGTACTGCTGTTAAAGTCATTTTATCATTAGACAGTAGAAGCAAAAAAGAAAAGAGAACACAGCAGCTTTGGGGTCAAGTGCTAAAAGCTACAAATTAATGTGAAAGGAGCATCACAGACTACTCGCAAACTTCTTTCGAATCAGTCCTTCTCATTTCAGTCCAATTCTGTCGCACTCTGGCTTCTTTTCGACATTTTAAAACTCCAAAATCATCTTTTTTGCCTCCTCCTCGCGCTGCAGGTCTGTTATTGGACACATTCACAAAGTCACATGGCATTTGTCAGGCTTGAACTGCCTTTCAGAAGGCTGTCACACAATATGCACCCTCTCCTTCCTTTACTGTCATGGTGAGAGTTGGGGCGCTGCGACAGTGCCCTGACCACGCAGCTCTGCACTGTGAATTTTTATATGCCATTGCCTGGAGGTTAGAAACTCTCATTATGCCGTGTTAGATTTATTAAAATAGATTATGGAAATGTTAATTAAGTCATTAATTACATTATTTAAGCAGCATTGACAGATAAGGGTGTGTGTGTATATGTGTGTGTGTGTGTGTGAGGGGGGTGTCAAGCTCCCTGGGTGGTTTAAAAGGATGTGATTGGTGACAAGGGACACTGTGGAGATGGCGTCTAACCGCTAGCGCTGACATGATACAAAGTGGCCTACACTGCTCTCTCACCTCACGCTACTGTCTACAGCGGTTTGTATAGCTGCCTGAGGACGGGTAGCTCATCGCCCTTTTGCAGATATAAGTGTACACGAGGGTACAAATGTGCTTTTTTTGATGTAGCAACTACACATAAGCTAAGAGAATTGAGTCCCAGAGAGAGCAGAGCAGTAAAATAAAAGTAAAAGTATTTGCATTGTGCTTTACATTTTCCATTGTGTGAGCATTTGGACGAAGCATTTGCTGTGACATTTGAGCAAAGGCCTCAAACCATATTTCCAAGCTGTTCCTAAGGAAAACACAGCAGCACAATTGTGAGATGAATTACCCAGGAGTTGATACTATGGACTCTCTTATCTGTTGACAGTTTAGTTACCACGAAGCACAAGAAATGTGTTTTCCAATTCTCTGAGAATTGAGCTTTTCTTTGTCCCATCAAACCTATATTAAGGGAGGGAAAATTGCTCTGATCACACTTGATAAGAACAAATGATAGATGTTGTAAACAAGCAGAATGCTTCAATTCTGATCTGAGACATCGATTTGCCTCAGCAGCCAATTACTATGTGGACTGAGGTTATGTGTTCAGTCAATCTGCTGGGAGAGGGATTTTGTGTTTGCCGTCCAGTGTATTACTTTCTACCAAACAGTTTCTAAAAAAGTTAAACGTTGACTTAAAAGTTGAATTAAAATGTATTATTAAAGTATAGGTAGAAATAATGAGCATCAGTCTTGATTCCTCAGGTCCTCCATCAGGTTTCCAGGCAGTACTGGAAGGTGTGTGTCTTGATATTAAGTGGCTGCTGATTGTAGGAAATGATATGGTATGAGGCTGTCCAACCACCTCGGAGTCAGGCCATCATGATTAGCTCCTACATCAGTCAAATGAACCTCATGATAACTAAGTCATTGCTGTGATAGTATGCACCAACATGAAGAATCACATGATAGCACTCAGCACCCCCGCAAGACTCAAACATGCATATTTGTCTTATGTGATAGCAGATGAGAGAACAAAGTACCACACTATGCCTTTTGGAAGGCGTCAATGTTTTTGTTTAGTTTTATCATTTGTGTTTTAGGGATAAAAGTTTTATTGTAGAACAAAATGTATGCACATGTGCTCGTTACTTCTTGAACATTGCCCACAGTGTGCCTTGGTAGAGGTACTTGGCCAGTCACCAGACAGTTAGATACTGTAACAACCCTGTCTCCTAAGAAGACGTCCATATACAACACATTTACATCAGCAAATGTGTTATGTGTCAAGTTATGTTTTTATAAATGTAAAAAAGAAAAATATCTGCAAAAGTCTGTTCACTGTCCCTGCAAAATGTTCATTCATTCATCATTCATTTCCTACTATATGTGCTCCCAGCAACTTATTATGTTTAGGTAAGTTAGGGAATGGTTGCGGCCTATAAGCGATTATATATTTTAAAACCCTTGAAGCAAGAGATGAGACAATTAAAACAATGTCAGTTCAATATTTAGTAGTAGTAGTTTGACATTTTGGGAAAATAGATGAAAGGAGTGATAGCACTCTCATATCTGTTCATTAAATAAGAAACTACAGCTAGGAGACATTTAGCCTAGCTTAGCATAAAGACTGCAAACAGTGGGCTAAACTGAAAGGTAAGAATGAAAATAAATAGCTGGAAGATGCTGAAACATTAAGGAGAACTGCAGAATCTGGAGAAAATTCCCTGTTTGGTTCGTCACTACAAGACAAACCTTTACATTTCATCCATTGTTATAATAAAAATATAAATTAAAGCAGCTTTAAACAAAGTGCTAGCAGCCTTAAAGGTCCTGATAGATGTGCGGGTCAGTTTATACGTATTATTAGGTGTCTGCGTAAGTAGGTAGGCAGTCATACATTTTGGGCTGCACCTGGGCGGTCCTCACAGACACGGGCAGATGACAAAATTAACACCATTCGGACCCTTGCTGCTATGTGGAGAACTTTGTGAAGTTCTACCTGCACAACTGTCCACATTCACCTGGTCTGTATGACTTCTCTGCAGAAGTCATGCATCCTGGACTAGAAAAAATGTTACCTGTGAATGTAAGATAGAAATATAGGTATAGGGTTGAATAAAATGTATACTTTTACTACATTGTTGCAGGTTCTTATCCTTACCGGTCTGTATGTTTAGGTCATATTAGGAGGCCAAACAGCAGCCTGGATTCTGCAGGAGTTTCCCACATACTCTAAAGACTCGGGTAATAGGAGGAGGGGGACTTAATAATGAGATTAGGATTATGTTATTATACTAACAGAGCTATTTGGGATGAGTGTGAATGTTGCTAATTGGACCTGCATGACAGAAATATGTGGGATGAAGCAGTCACACAGTCTGTTCTTTCCTAATCTTTGTACTTCGGTGGTGTTTTCCCAGGTGTCTGTCCAGCTACCTCAGCAGTCGTTACCGGCAGGCTGAGCAGAGCTCCTTCACAGTCCAGGCCAGAGGCTCTGAAGAGGACAGAACGTGCCCGGGCCGTCGGGATCGCTCTGAGGCTGCTTCAGCTGCGGCAGGTCACGCTTCATCAGCGGCCTCACCCAGTCAAGTGGACGAAGGGAAAGCGGATGTGTTTAAGAGTGTACGTCTCAGTCTTTTCTGAACCACTAACAGAAGGAGTTCATCCTTTGGGTATTAGATGTTTCTAACAGCCATTTAAGATATTACATCAGTTTATCAATGTAGCTTTTATGAAATGTTGCACTTTAAAACCTATTTTTCAGGTGTCAAATATTCTTGTTTTCCTCTCTGTCAGACCCTTCATTCACTGGATATATTCTCACATATTGCAAATTGATCGCCATGAAGAGAATGCACGCAGCTTGCATGAGTGTGTTCAGGTTCAGAAAAAAAAGAGCCTGAAATCACTCTCTTTCCTTAATGATGTCCACACAGAGACAATGGGGCGCCGCTCTGATTAGTGTCACCTGTCTTTGTGCATCTCATCAGCTCCATTATGGCTCCATCTCCCATGCTTCTTCTGCTAATTGAATAGCCTGTGAAGTGGTGACGAGGACGGGGGCGAGAGCAACGTCTGTCCCGCTGCTGCCTCGGAAATGAGAGTAAAGCTTCCCAGTGAGACACTACCGTTGTTCTTAAAACCTAAACCATTATCATACAGATAAAGAAAGTGCTAACAAGTAGTACTCATGTTATATTACCATCATATCGTCTATGGATTATGTTCATATATATAACAGCTTTGAATTAGCATCTGCTGTTGTTTTGAGGGGAATGCAGTGCCGCTGTATACTTTGTGTCAGACAGAGCGTCCATATCGGACGCAGCAATAAGATATTCACTCATGGCTTTCAGGTGTATATTCCATACAGGAGTTGTGCATGGCAAAAAGGTATGGGTCTGGAAATACGCTTATTTGCGAGTTGGATAAGAAAACTCAAACTACTTGCATATCTGTGTGGTAAATATACTGCTTATTATAGCCAGTAGCTGGTTAGCTTAGCTTAGCACGAAGCCTGGAAACAAAGGGAAAAGGCTAGCCTTTCTTGGTCAAAAGGTAACAAAGTCTGCCTAGCAGCACCTTTTTTTTATTCGGGGGGTTATGTGCTGGATATGTAAAACTATTCCTTTAAAGTTAAGGTAAGGCTAGCATTATTCTATATATTTTTTGTATTCTCAGCTAATCTCATGAAAAGATGATCATGTTCCTCGAGGCACGGCTCTGCTGCCGACCATGTGCTCACCTGACGATTGTTTGCTGAGTTTATGGTCCTTGTTTTACGTGGATTATCATACATTCACTGGGAGCGACCTACATGTAACACAGAATCTCAACGAATTAAGCATGAGAGTGAATTATTCTTTACCTTACAACGTTCCTGTTCCTGTTGCCTGGAAACTCTTGTCCAACCAGAGTTTCCAGGCACTAGGAACTACACTCACACTAAGTGATGTTTTGGGCCTAAGTTAACAGGGGTACTACGGTAACCTACGATCCATAAGATGAAGGAAACTGTGTTCCGGAGGAGGCCTGAGATAATGATTATAAAGATGCAGCTGCAGATTCCCTTTACCTGTCATCATGCTGTCCAATGTGTGCTCCGTAAGCAATAAACTGGATGAACTCATAGCCAGAGTTGAATATGACAGTCTTATCTGTCTCACAGAGCCTTGGATCAAAGATAACACAACTCCAAAGAGGCTATACAACAATTAGCTCAGACAGAGATCAACATGAATCTGCTAAATCAATAGGAAGCAGCCTGTGTATCTAACTGGGAAAAACATTTTTGCATGGCAAAATGCACCCGCAAACCTAAATTTTAACCATCTCTTGTAAAACTTTCCAATGCAAGATTTTGGCAAATCACTGTAATTCTCGAGAACATGGCTGGTCCAAATGTTAATGCTCGTAGAGAGGCTAGTGGAGAGTAACCTTGACGCCTCTCTTATTCTGCAGCTCAACCTGTTTTTATTCTTGGACGTTGTAATACGAGTATTTACAAAAATCCTTTAGCACTATACGGACTGTCCTATTTGCTTTACCCGATCTTTGCTTTGGGAACATCCCAGATACCTCTAATGCTGTTAGCCGTCCACCCCTTGGAAAATGGGACCACATTGTTATTCACCCTTTGGTAAGTATGTAATGCCACACCTCCTGTGGGGTTATTCCAGTACTTGTTAAACACGCATAGTGCCTAAATCATGGAAGCTCACAATCATTAAGCCTGTGCCAAAAAGCCAAACAAAAGAATGCTGAATGACTCTTGACCAATAACCATCTCTTCCATCCATTGTTCATCCACAAACTTCCTGTGTGGCTGAGTATTTGGCCCAACAAAACACTCTTCAGACGTGGGGCAAAAGTAGCAATTTGAAGATCAATGTTGATAAGACTAAAGAAATGATCATTTGTGCCAAGTAGGATTTCACAACAGAGCCTGTTGAAACAATTAAGGCTTTATTTCGACCCAAAGCAAAGTTGGTGATTGCTAGAACAGTGGAAAGACAAACCAAGGCGGTTTTAGTGATTTTTATTGAGTTTCTGTTGTCAAATTTTGTCAGTGCAGCTTTGAACAGAGTGATAGAACGGCTGCTTCTTGGTAAACAAAAAGGATCTTACTCTTTAACAAAAAGGTGTATCTCTGTATGGCTTTTTACATACTGTTGTCACATTTTTAAGAACAATCTGAACCTATCAGTGGCAAAGACAAGCACTTTTAGTGGACGTACATTAACGGTGTGTATTTGCTTATAAGGATTATGTTGCAGCCAGCTTCACAATTGCCGGCTGCAGCGCTCTTGCTCAATACTGGACCAGTTTCAAAAATTATTGTCCCCATTAGTCACTTAGACACAAAAATATGGGAAAATAAAGTCCAGGTTGAAAAATATCTAAGTGCAATCAGCATTTTAAACTAAAAAAAACAGAGCCACAAATCTTGCTCCGCAGTGTTTTGTGTTTTAATGTTTTATGCTTTAAGTATTGTATCCATAGTTTTTACTTTTGTACTGCGTTTCCACATTTGTTGTTATTGGTTTTATCTGTTCTCATGCTGCTTTTATATTTTGGTGAGCCAAAGACAATTTTCCATTCTGATGGACAATAAAGTTGTATTCAATTCTATTCTACAAGACCAAAGCCAAAAACAATGTGTCAGTCTGGCTTTCAATACCTACTGACTACCCTGTCCTATCTGTGGCTCTCAGCCCCAAGCCCACTGGTACTGAAGATGTAAATCTTAGTAACAACACATTTACCAGTTTGAACTTTCTTTTATTTTAAGCTCAGAAGTTCTCGTAAAACAGCAGGGCACTGTAGTTTGTGGTGAAACTAAAAATTTTTTCAGTCGCATATTATAACCAAAGAACACAGTGCTGTGTTCCTGTAAATGAAGGAACATGTCACCCAGTGGGTAACAGTGGGTCCAGCTGAATCTGATGGGGAAGCGATAATGAGCTCTACGGCACAGAGGAATAAGATATATCAAGTACTGGAATTTGGGATTTATTGACGATAATGAAAAATAAGGAGAATAATGTCCAGCCTCAATCCTTTAAGAAGCAATTTCACCCGTCGAAACATTAATCTTTATTGAAATTGGGTATATATGTAGTCGAAAGTAAAAAAATTTTGTTTGGTGCTTATTGACCGAGAAAAAAGTGTTTGTAGTCTCACCCCCTCTAATGAACCATTTTACATCATTGAAGCAGGAATGCACACTGAAATCCATTTCCTCCGTCTAGGAAAAAATGAGGAAATGGTGCATCGACCATCTCCAAAAATATGACATGTTTCTAACGATCAAAGCTTAATGCAAAGGTTGGAAGGTCACTTTAAACATGATTGGGAAATTCTTTCATACTTTTTGCCATCACTTCTGTAAGTTAAGTTAATTAAGAACCACAGAAGACTTGATATAAACGTTCACAGGAATTCAACTTTAATGAATAATGTTGGCTATAAATGTACTGTAAATGAATACTCTATAGGTCTTGTATAAAATTCTTATACTGAATAACTGAATGTTGTGTTAAACAATTGTTGAACTACTCTATTGTTTAAAAATGTTTATATATGGAAACAAATAAAACCGAGGCAGGCCTCAATCCAATGTTTACATTGAATCATTTTAGGACTGTCTGCATTTAGTGAAAGGAAAATACATAAGATATTTTCAGATCTACAAAGAAAACCATGAAACAAGTTTTTTATTTTGATTGGATAAACATTGCCAGCTGTGATGCAGGGCTGTAATGTTGGTGCCTATCCTGCCATGCAGGAGCTTTGCTGTTATCTGCATGCGCCTGAGGCACAGCTAATGTAAAAAGATCCTCCTCACTCTGCTCTGCTCTGCTCACAGTGATCTCTGCAGGCTTATCCTGCTCAGTCCCTCTCCATTTCACCTCTCGGTCACAGCCAAGTGACTCTCAGCTGTGCACCACCTCAACTCGGGCCTTTCTATGGACAGAATAGAAGAAGTTCAGCGGTATCTTACACTGCTGTATCTGTTAAATGCCACAACAACAGGACTGCAGAGGCTTCCCAGTGTCCCCATGCCTGTATGGTTCCGGGGGCTTAATGTGTGCGTGTGGGGCCAGATGGACACTTTCATGAGTGTATGAGTGTGGATTATTCTGCCGGCTACATCTGGGGCTCCACATGGTACAGCAGACTGCGGTAAAAGAGGCAGGTGGGCACGTGGGGAGGGCACCTCTCCAGTGGGCTCTCTTACATCTATACCCACGACAGGGCATCGCCGCAAATGGCAGATTGAAAGGTTACTATCCTGCAAGACAAATGCTTCTCTGAATCCTAGCAAACATGGCATCCTCTTCCATCCTTGAATTCCTGACAGCTTACTGTTTCCTGGTGTCAGATGTGACTATCGTGTTATAAACCTGCCCTTTATTTAGCAGGTGCTTATGTCCGTAGCATTTTTTCCACACATACACACATTGGGAACAGTTTGGGGTGCCGTGTCTTGCTCAAGGACACTTGTGAACATGTGAACAAGAGGAGCTGGGGATTGGGCCGACACTCCTATGATTAATGGTCTACCACCTGAGCTACAGCTGCCCATAATATGAACATACCCCCACCATCAGCATATTACCACATTATGTTCTGATTCATTGTTGTCACTGTTTATCACTGGGTCAAACAAGCAGATCATATGACAATGTAGCAGGCAGACAATAGAAAACACAATGAGAAAACACTAGCACTGAAGCAATTAGTCAATTAATCGTTCGGTCATTCAACAGAACATGAATCCACAGAAATTTAATAATTAATGAATAATTTAAAGGAGTATTCATGGATATTGTTGGCTGCCTGTAAACACAACACTGGTACCTTATATAACCTAGCTGATATGGCGAACATGTTACCAAAGGTTGCCTGTTTACTCATCACCATTGTTAATATAAGAATGGGAGATTGTGATGAACAGTTGTTTACTATTTTCTGACATATTACAGCCTAAGCAACAAACCAATAAATCAAAGTGAGAAATAAATGGCTTTTTTTTGTGACTGCATACAATTAAAGCCACTCCATGTTTTTCCCTCAAGTTAATGTGAGATAGCAGTAAAAGGAGATGTTCAGTTTGCCTTAACAGTAACTTAATGCAGCTTTAATATGCTGTTAGGCAAGTAGTGAACAGTAAACGGTGAGGATGGTATCAGGGAGATACAGTTACAAACAGTGAATTACATGCTGAATCATTTCTTGTGAATCCCTTGTGCTTAAGTAGACAATCTCAATACAGTATGGGGATGGTGGACTCCGCCACTAACAATGAAGTTTACTGTATAGATAATTACTGAATGTAAATGGACTGAATGGATATTGCTGAAAAAATTAGACAATAAATAGTATCAAGAACAGGGTTTAATTTTATGAAAATCTTAAGGATTATAACTTTAAAGATGAAGGATCTATTGGCAGACATGGAATATAATATTCATAGGTAGATTTTTATTAGTGTATAATCAGCTGAATATAGAAATAATTGGTTTTATTACCTTATTGATCCATTTTAATCTACAGATGCCTTGAGTTGCCTTCCATGGAGTCCACCATGATAAACCACCATGTTTAAACAGTAGGCCAGAATGAACAAACCAAACGCTGGCTGTAGATAGGGCCTTTTTCACTTTTTTTCACAAGTTTCGCGGCCATAGTTTCTCTACACACTTCACAGCCTGTTCTCATTCCCAGGTTGTCAAATACATATGCCAGTGGTGTTCTGTTAGTTCTGAAACTTAACCGCTAGATGCCACTAAATCCTACACACTGGTCCTTTAAGTGATTATTCGTTTCCTATACCCTTACACTGACCACCCATTGCCTTTGAAGGTGTGAAGAGCAGGATGAATTTGCTTTTCAGACAGAAATGATGATTTTTTACGTTTGCATATAATTGAAATCATGTCATTCAGTTCAGTAATGAGCAGACCATCACTACACCCACATTATGACACTGATTAAGTATGTTTTAGAGTCAAAAATGTGCAATGTGTATCTATAAAGTACAAAGTTTGTATGTAAAATGCATGTATTGTCAAATTGAAAAATGAAAATAATTCCATTTCCAAATGAAATTTTGTATTGAGCTTCCTCACATGACTCAACTTATTAATGCCCCACACTCGTATTAGATTGAACTCAAGCCAAGGCCTTTGTGAAATCAGAGCTCATTAGACGAGTCCACCTCATAATGAGTGGCCAGATCCATCAGGAGAGATAAATCTCCCGCTCTGCACTGACTAAGATTCAGTTGAATACACCCACAGTGCTTCAGACCACATGTGAACAAGATATTTGCTTTGAAGCACCAACACACAGATTTGAATCAGCGTGTCAGAGTGCCAAATGTCCTAGGTTGTGAGTGACAGGGGATCTGCTTTAGAGTTGACTACCTGTTGAGGAGGATTAAACGAAATACAGATGGTGTTTACATATTAAACAAACAAAGGCAATCTCTGTTCTGATGATGGCAAAAAAGGCTTTCATCAAGACAGGCCATAGTTAAAAGTGGAAAATAGCTGATTATCTGCGATTCATCAGTTCTCCAGCTTTACATAAATCACCACAGTTTTGAAGAGTTTTCTCTCCTCCAAGTGTTCCCTATGAATGAAATCAGAGTACCTTGGTGCAGATAGGAAATCATGAATGATGTTTTTCTAGCCTGTGATACAATCACATATGACCCTGACATCACCTCTGAAGGACGAAGGCTGCTGAGTGTCCGGCCATGTATTCTGGCCGTCGACACAACAGTAGCGCGGTCTGATCCACTGCGGGTCGAGTTGAATAAATTAAATGAATTACCAGCTGCCTTGTGCAAGCTCGCTGGATGCAGGGTGGCATGAGCACGCCATTACAACAATGATAAGAATATCTGCATGGCCTTGTGTTAAAGGAATTACACATAGCATCTAGAGCCTTTAAGAGAGTCTGACAGTTTTGCGCACACTGGCAAGTTAGTATGACATGAAGATGTGTGTGGCTGCAGAACGGCTCGGCTGTTGCTCGGCCTGAGCGGAGTCGGGGGCATTCAGTGGTTGGCTTGCTGAGAAGTCCAAAAAAAAAAGAGGAGTGTGGAGTCTTATTGTGATGCAAATGGACACGGTATTGTGCTTAAACAATGCATTAATACGTCCCCTTTTGAGCAGATAACATCACAAGACGCACAATAACACAAAATAATGTCCTCCGAGGTTATTTAAAGCGATATGACATCAAATCCTGACACTGCAAGAAGTGCTTACTGCCTGTCCAACTGGTTTTGTCTCGAGCTTCGATAAAAACAGATGAAGGATAGAAGACTGCTTTTGAATCCTAGCCACTATATGGGAAAGTCTATTTACATAATTTTATGTATATTGTATTCCACTCCATTCTAATGTTTGAATGTATAACTGAATTTAAGTCTTTATGCGCGAACACAGGAGGAAGTGTTGTAGCTTAAACGCAAGACACGTGGCAAGGTGTCCGATAACTTTGTCTTCTACCTGTAATCTGATGCTGCGCAGAGAGGAGGGATCGGCCTCACTTCCCCGGGGTGATTTATGATTGAGGACATGTTAATAAAAATATCAAAACAATCTGAGCTCTGGTGGGGAAGATACCGGTCCGCTACGTACATCATGCTCGACAGGCCTGTGCAAGGAACGGCCTGCTCGGTGATATTATGCTCGTATGGATGCCCCGTTGCCCTGCTCTTGAATAGAATATGCAGCTGTTGTTTGTTTTTGGGAGGGTCGGTGGGGGTAGCACTACTCACACAAGGTGACATTTGCGTGAACATGTGTTCCTCCTTGCCTGATAGGTGAACCATCTTGAAATCATGGTCCCAAAGGAGCCAGGGATGGTTTTCCTTCCTTGAAATCCATATGAGTTAAACGTCTGTTTAATTTGGACATGAATTGTTATATTATACCCAGTGGAACATGCGGCTGTTACTGAATAAACACCCCTTCGAAATCTGCTCTCACTATAGTATGCATATCTGAACTCACTGGAGAGACACATTCCAAATAGTTCATTAAATGCCTGGATCAAAAAATGTAGTGCTGAGTTCACCTCTCGCACCGATATTTTTTTTCTCCCTCTTGCTTTTGATGGATTTATATGGAGTTTGGGCGTGGACGCAGAGTAATTTAGTATGTGTTAAAAGCCACTGCTGGGATGTAGCCTGTAATACTCAATTCCACTTCCAATATCACTGTTCCTGAAATCTCAGTGATTTTCTGTCTCTATGTCTTGTCGAACACAAAATCATCACAAAGTACACTGTCAAAAAGAAAATCTTCTGAAACATGGAATCCGCTCCAAACATACCTTGATGCTGCTGTCAGGGAGCACACAGTGTACTGATGTTGTCAAAGTGTTACACTGATGTTCTGTGAAAAACTCCTTCACATTTCAGTGGCTTTCTGTGAGTGATTCAAACAAAATGCTGTAATAATTTGCTTGTTGTCAGGTGCTTTTATTACAGAAAAATATTTATTTCAGCAACCTCGCTGTGCACTTTCTGTATGTATGCTTATCCTTAAATATACATGAATATATGGTATGTCTCCTTACACAAACAACTCTGCTGCTGCTTGGCTGTTCGTATCTATAAGTCTTTCTTAAAGGTCCATGTTGTGTTGAATGTTACCTTGTTTTTATGATTTTTGTTCTTCATGGGCTATCAGTACATCAAGAAATTTTAAATTGAAGTCAATGGGGACAAGCTTAGAGGTCCAGTGTGTCACATTTAGGAGGCTCTATTGTCAGAAATGATATTCATAGGTATGTTTCCATTAGTGTATAATCATCTGAAAATAAGATTCATTGTGTTTTTGTTTCCTTGGAATGAACCATTTTTATCTACAGAGGGAGCAGGTCCTCTTCTATGGAGGCCGCCATTGTTGAACCGCCATGTTTCTAGAGTAGCCAAGAGGGGACAAACCAAACACTGGCTCTAGATCGTAGTTTCGCATCCACCGTAGTTTCTCATATATGCTTGGAAGGTGAACGGTATTCAGTTAGCTGTAATCTGCAACTTCACCACTAAATTCCACTATATCCTACACAGTGGTCCTTTAAATTAAAGTCAGTGGGAAGAAGCTTAAAGGATAATCCTGATTTATTACAACTCAGGTCTTGCTTTTGGCTATTGTTCCTAATGCTTGAAATTGTGAAATTGTGCTCACCAATTCCACTAAACCAAATCGCCTCAACGAAGTACAACGAAGCAAGAAACACTGATTGTAAACAGATTAGACTGTCACCTTTAAAAAAAAAAAATCAAGTTTGAGCAAATGACAACTAACATATAATTCATTTGAATGAAGTGCAATTCAACCCACATAATTTTATTGTAAAATACATTGCAAAATTGACATTGTTTTCTTCAATCATGGTGGCTCTGCAGCCTCAGGCTAACAGCTGACTTGGTGGTACAGTAAAGTCATCCAGTTTAGTCCTATGTTAACTGATGGATAAATAATGTGTGAAACGAGCATCACTTGACGGACGCCATTGCTGTAATTATACGTTTCGGCCACTATGTCAAATTGGCTTTGCGTCTAATCAATACAGCTGTCTACGAAGGCCACGTAATGGCTAGCATTTCACTTGAAGCGTTTTTTTTTTTTGCACTGTTTGTTCATTTGTTATTTGGTTGTTTACTTTTTCAATGATTTATAATTTTCTATCTATCTATCTATCTATCTATCTATCTATCTATCTATCCTTTTTTGGTGGCATCTCTCCAATTCCTGGCTATGTGCCAGAGTATTTGCACATGGTACAGCATTACCTATGCTAATTACCTATGCTAATAACAAACAATCAGCCTCCAATTTATGATCAAGTGGGATTCATTATTCAGCTCACGCGCAGATTTAAGACCATTTGGTGCATCTGGAGTGGACTTTTTCAGAAAACTTTCAACAGAAAAATACGAGAAAACAGAAAATAAATTGTAGACTATGTTTCTCCCAACATGAGCTGTTGCACCCTGACACTGGCAAAGTTAGACTTGTATAAATGTCAAGAGAGATGTGTCCTCCTTTTGTTCGCTGCAGAATTTGCCAGCAGCTCATTTCCTCCAGGAACGCATTAACAAAGCAGTTAATTCTATCATTAATTAAAAGGAATCACAATTCAGTGAACACTTCAAATTAATCTATTGAGATTTGCTCTCACACAATGCTCGCATTCTATTTTCTTTGTCTCATCAAAGAAATTGCAGCTCGAGCGGCATGTTGTTTTTTTTCATGTCATTTCCGTCAGTCTGATCCTGTGTAGCTCCGTTAGCAAAGCATGTCACCAACACTGCCAGGTTTGGCATTCTGATTCCAAAGGGGTCCATCCATGCAATAGATGAGTACACTCGTAGCATTAGAGAGGTGCTAACACAGGAGAGGTTTGACTAAAAAGAACATCATCTTAAGAGACACACTGTAAAATAAAAAATCTTATTTTTACGGTAAAAAACTGGCAGCAGTGGTTGCCAGAACTTCTTCCATTGTAACGGTAAAAGGAAATTTAAGGGGGCGTTCAGGGGCTTTACCTGAATCATTTTGCAATGATTTACATTTTGTAATGTAAAATCTTAGTAAATACTCAATGTTATTTAACAGTGGAATACTGGTAACTGTGCTTATTATGAAGGTGTGACCTGATTTACTCATAAACTGATTTTAAGCATAATTAGTGAATTTAAAAGCTTATGTTCATACATCCAACCGAGTGCCCTTTGGAGTAGTGAGTGCATGTGAAATTGATCTAAAAGGCATTGTTTTCTTTATAAATCCTACATTATGTGTAGAATAATGCAGCTAAATAGTTTCATAACACCAGCAAAATGTTTGATCTGGCCATTGGCCACACTGAGCTGTTTATCTCCTCAGTCACTGGAGTTGGGTTATAAATACTCAGTGCTTGGCATCTCCACAGTATAGAGCTACTTGGAGGGTGATAAGGTGCTAATTAGCAACTGTTAGCAGAAATAAAAACTACATCCACGGAATGAAGCACATCTCGCCGTTGCCACCGAATGTTCCGCCGATGATCCTTTCTCCTCCGCTCTCAGACACTGAGACTTGAGAGATGTCCCTTATTAACACTGTGTACAAGAAACTCTTTTTTTTCTTCCTTCCAGGCAAGCCAGGTCTGACAAATTAAGGCTGTGGAGTCATTAGATTAAGATAAGAACTTATCTTTTACTCTGAGACAGACTTTTATCTATTGTATTTCTCTTCTCTCCCATCTCTTTCATTCCCTCTCTCCCCCCATTCACTGTGAGATTGTTAAAGTAATTGGGATGTTATGTGACCAGAAAGGCCAGATAAGTTTTTAACCCTGTCATGGATTAACCTCTCATGTCTGAGGTAGGTCACGAAAGGTGCAGTTGGAGACATGTTAAGACTCATTTAAGGAAATTTTGATGTATTATTGTTGGAAGACAGCTTGTTTTTTCTGCAGGTACATGTGCCAGGAGGTCTGGAAATGACTTCTGTATGCTGTCAGGGGTTATTAAAGCATAAAGTGTATTTTTGGGGTCGCTGGGCAAGACTGGTGTAGTGTCTTCATTTCCGAGTACATCATTTAGAAACGTTCAACCAGGTTTCATCACATGGTTCCTGAAAGCTATTTTAAATGACCTTTTAAAGTTAATCACAGTCATGCTCTGTTCAGCTAGTTTAAAGAGAATCTGTGTCAAAAAAGGTGGGGTAAAAGCTGAATCTCTCTCGTAATATAATCCACAGCAGGGTAATTAGGAAAAGTAGCTCTCAGAACATCAAATTAACAATCATCGTCAGATGCTTCATCGTTTCTAAAAGCTGTATGCATTTGACCCAATCTTCTGTATATTTTTCTGTGTTATTAATATCTAAGGGAAGAATCGCAGCCCTGAGCAGCATGATTAGAGCATTGAGATTTATTATTCCTCAAAGCAGAACATATGAAAAACACCTGAAATAAACGAGTTAGACCCTTATGGCAGCAGCCAGTGCATTTCTATGATCCCAGTGTTTAGAATTCTTTGTTTTAAAGGTCATTGCACCACCTCGTTGATATCTAGACATTTCTTTGAAGCACTAATTGTGTCTACATTCTTGACCACTTTGTCAGACAACTCCACACTAGAGCTGAGAATTCAGAGGAGTATATGCTGCTTGTTTACTGCGATCAAGATAACAAGGACAAGTCTGTGAAATAATGAAGGCCGGGGCCTGATGCAGAAAACACTATATTTTCCATTTTAATGGTGTTTAAGCGTGGAAGCTGGAGGAGAGATAGCTTGAAAAATGTAACTAAAGGATCGGATTCAGTGGGATCCAAATGGCAAGGGTAGCTGTTGGGCATGATGACGTTCCTTTGATGTGAGCTATAACTAGCTTTAAGCTCGGCTCGGGCGCATCATGGCTGCATCCTGACTGATGTGGGTATTCCACTTAGATGAGGGCCAGTTTGTCATGTGAGCCAACTGTACCTTTAATTTGAAATTCTCTAATGTCTCAGATGGGAGGACATTAAAGGCCCGGGTCATTAGTGTATTGTAATGTTTGCCCACAACTGTGAGCTGGACTGTCATCTCCTGGAATTTTGTCATATTCATCAATGCTGTGCATAATGGGGCGAGATACTATTTACATATCAGATCAAAATTGCCAGAGGAGAGCATTAATTATTGAAAAACTGACAGAATCAAAAGAGCAGCTTTTTCCTCTTCATAGTTTGTTGTCTGCACAGACTGAAAGCCACTCTATGCCCAGTAAACACAATTATCTCAATTTTAAAGACGTTGCAGGCTGTTTTGAGACAACATGCTCCACACAAAGGCCACAGCGTCTTCTGTCACCATAGTAAAATGAAGGTTTGCCCTTCATGCCACACTTCCCCAATGAGCTGTAACAAGCGTCTGAGAGAGGACGTGGTGCAGCCTCTGGAGAGCCACCTACTGTACATTGTGCAGCTTTGTTTGTGTGTCAGGTTGCTGATGTGCTGCTTAGCAGGCTCTGAATAATAGAAAGTGCATCATATTGATCAGTGACATTGAGCGTGAAACTGACTTAATTACTGGAAATACAGCAGAGTGCTAACAAAAAGTGAACACAGCAGTGCTGATTGTTCTTTCCAGGTAGAACGGTTTCTTAACTGTTGTTTGGCTGCATGTTATCCTGTTAACAGTAATGCATTCAAGAGGCCCTTGAATGACATTGTTCCACCTGTGTGATAAACATAAGACATCCACCTGAGTATGCAGTGAGCAATATTTATGAATTATTTGTGTGAATTTAAACGAGGCCTGTATTATTATAATAAAATTGTTATTTTCCTGCAGTAGCTCTGATAACAATATGAACTTGTGAAATATTTTACCATCAAAGAAAGTATCATACCTGACTTGTTGTGGTGGCACTGCACACTAGAACTTTTGGATTTAGCTGTAATTATTTAATTTTTAGGCACTTTCCCTTTGGGGATCATTAAAATTTCATCTTGATCTTATCTTCTTAATCATAATCTTAAAATCTGTTTGAGTATGTTGTAACCTGCTTTTCCACTGATGCAGTAAACTGTGTTTATTTTATGCTCAATGCTAAGTCTTAAGGTCTCCTTAAAGATATAAGAATATGAGGTAAAATCGTGCCTTAGCTGACTTTTTAAGGTGCCTCACACACCAGACATCTGTTTAAACAGAGCCATAATGGTCTATAATGAAGTTTGTTTTACAACACTGCCCCAGTATGTACAGTAAATTATATGCATAGGCAATGGGGACAGCAAGGACTAGAAAATGCAGACGGATACATTTTACAGCATCTTCCCCGTCCACAGTGTCATCCCCTTAAGCTGCCAAGTGAGTGTAGGGGGGTGAATTCATGAGGGTCTTCTGTAATAGGCTGGCACACACACAGGCACAGCCTGTGGAACCTTACAGGCTGCTGAAGCTGGTCTTGGCATTGCTTTTGGCAGCTATGTGGTTATGTGCTCTCTCGCACTACACATTCTTTCTGAAAAAAGAAAGTTTTAACTAGCTGGTCTTACCGCTCCTTTATAAATGAGGAAGCCCTTGGCATAAATAGATCTACATGTTCATTTGGTATATTAAGAGAGACACACAGTTAAAGAGTGTTCATTACAATTGTAAATTTCTGCCCTCGGGCCCTTAGCCCGGCGCTAGATTACATGAGGTCTATGCTCACGGACAGCGCCTGGCATCTGATTGAGGGTCCAGTGCAGCTAATTAATTTCATTAGAAAGTGAAGTCATCTTCTAGCAGGAATTAATATTTGGAGCGTCATGTTGCTAATTTATTTCCAGATTTAATTAGCTCAGAGAAGAAATGTTGCTTGGGCAAGAGGACTTTTTAATTATCAGCTTGGATAAATTTGAAAATGTTGATGCCTAAGGGTTGAGTTAATTAAAACCTGCATTATTTTAACTTTAATTAGCTCCCATCTTTGTTTTTCTTCACCATATGGCCATGTCCTGTAGTCAAATTTAGTTAATTAAGCTAATTAAGCTAATCATTTTAATTACTCAAGACAATGTGATTGGATAGAGGATGACTACAAGTTTATAGCCAAGTACTTGTTTTTCATTAAGTTGAAGGGACAGAGTTATTTCTGATTGCAGTTGGCAAGCATAGCAGAGTAGTTTGAGAATGAGACAGCCTCTGAGATATTAAGGCTGAAGTCTAATTGCATTCCTTGATAATAAAAAAAAAAAAATCTTGTCACCAGCACAACTCTTTTAGTGGAGAAATGGTTTACTACGACATCTTTAAGCTTTCTGCTCGTGTGCTGATGTTGGCCCCTTGTACTCCATCAGATTAAATAATGTCTACGCTTACTCATGTTTTAAGAGGTTTGACACCAGAAGAGATGCTCTGTTCACTACCAGGAGCATGCGGGAGGCACACTAACAGATATCATGATGTGCAGATAAAGTCATTGTTGGTTGGACAAACATCCCTCCTGATATACAGCATGGAAAACATGTGAAACCTTCACGTCTGACTAGTTTCTTTTGACCACAGCGGGCTATGAAATTGAATTGTAATTGGGTAAAAGCCTTGTGTCTGTGGTTGCTGGTGTGATAGGATGCTGCCCTTCCCCTTCATGACCCCGGAGTGTGGGATGGCTGGGGCGTGGGTCTATGTGAGCTGCTAGCAGCTGTGCGTCAGTCTGGACACAAGCTGGGCCCATCCAGAAGCCAGGCCTAGCTGACAGATGCAGAGGCTAAACCCAATAATGAAATAATACTGGGAGACATCATGTCCGTGGTTTCCATCATTGTTAAAAGATTTTGGTAGCGTGTACCCCCACTTAGGTAATTTGTTTCCATGTATAATCCTATTGCTTACTATTAAATTAAACCAACTGGTCATTTCAGTTTGGAGCCTATAAATAAACTGGTTGCTGTGTGCATGGGCAGTATGTGGGACGTCTCATCTGATTAGAAGGGAAGCACTTAATAATTTGTACTGAAAAAGGTGACCTTCAGTGTCAGGTGACCTCAGTGGTCTGCCACACATATGGCCCGGCAATATTACTAATGTCTGTTCCTAATGTATTTTTACAATCCTGATCCGGGGGCCACTCTCCACAAATTGTTTTGGACAAATGTTGATGTGTGGTGAGATGGAAAAGTGTACTGTACTGGAGCTGTTTACATGGTCAAGAGCAGTAATGTTGCACAACGGATGTACTGGTCAAGAGAGATGATAGGCCCCTCTCTGCTTTCATCAGAGCGAGGCTGGTTAGTCATCAGTGTGTGTTCAGGTTTAGACCAGTGCCGGAGCAGAGGAGCCCCCAGCCTTCTCATAGTTGCACTGTAACTTAGAATGCAATATGAGAGCGGAATTAGTCACCACGTTCCCAACAGGCATTCACCCACTTTAGTAATGTTTCTGTCACCACCTGAGTACTGTACATGGTCCTGTCTCTCACTACAGCTGCCCACACCTGATCTGCAGTAGTAAGATACTTCTTCTACATTATAGATTTGCATGTGAATGATTTTGTTGAGGAGTTTTGAACAGAAACTGACATCTGATAATTCCCAGTGCTTTCACACTGAACACTGTAATGTGTACTGTAAGTTATTTTGACTCAAAAAATTGTTGGAAGGATTACATCAAACTATTTTAAGTAAAGTATTTTGTTTTCACAGTTAAAAAAAGTGTCACTTAATATCATAAAGATACTTGATCATGAATGTTTTTTTGACTTATAAATTTTAGCATTATGTTTCGAGGAAGCTAAACATTGAGCTTGAGGTTGAGATTATAACAGTGCCCCTTTTGGTCAGTTGAGTAACAAACAGGATGTATCCCCCATGCACTGCTGTTTGCTTTTATTATAAAGCAGCATAACATTTCAACCTCATAGTCAGAAAATAAACAACCAATTGTGTGTAGCTGTTAGCTTGAATCAACCTCAGGTGTTGTGCCATTGTTACTATGGATTGTGGTCATATTTTATTCACCAGCTTATGATCAAAACATGTGACATGTGATGACAGCCATGCACACTGCATGAGCAATTAGACAGGTGTTAAGGCTGCGTTTGCACAATATGGGCAGACATTCAGCTTGGTTAGTTCCATGCATTATTACAAGATGCTATGCCATTGCTATCCTTCATAGCCATTTTGCCACAAGTTTGTTGTCACTTCATAAGCTGTTCCTTTGGTCAGGTGGGAGCGTCGTAGTCAGACATTCCCAGTATCTCATACTCAGAATAACAATGAGGAGGGGGGCGTGAACAGTTTTTCCCACTTTGTTTTCCAATTTGTTTTTTTCCACATAGCATGGCAAGTCCTAACCATAGGGCACTTTATAGCCCTGTGTCTGAAATCGCTCTGTCAAAAATAAAATGTATAAGTATAATGCACTGTGTAGCAAATAGGGAGCTATTTTGTACAATTTGGGCAATTTATATACCTGAAATGTCGATTAGTATCATCTAAATTGTACAACTGCTTTCTACACAATATATCAAAAAAGAATTCAAAGGGCAATATTTCACAGACAGATTAGGTAATCATTTTAATGTTCACCTGTGCTTTCACTCCAACAACTACACATATAAATTACCTGTGACAAAAATAGAAGAACTTTCCTTTAAACTCAAGCTTAATTTCATCATTCTGATCTAATCATCTTAAAAAAACAGATTAGCCATTGGCCCAGGTTTGGCCCACTGTCCAATATAAGCCCCTCCACCGGCCAAGGAGAGCTCGGCGAGAAGCAGCTTAATAGATTTAGATGAAAGGAGGGAATCATGGAAGCCTCGACCAGCAGAGAGTGAGAGCATCTGCTCAAAGGCCACCTCCCCATGCCCGGATCACCATCTCCAGAAGAACTCGGGCAGGCATGGAGCCTCCATCTCCACAGCTCCACACTAATTCCAGTGCCCCAGCCACACGCAGGCTAATTAAGGCCATGCATTTATTTATGACTGAGCTCATTAAACAGCGAAAAAGATGGTCGCCGCTCTGAAAACACATTAGTCCCCGAGGAAACTGCCTGTGAAGTCGCTCCCCTCTGGCTGTTTCAGGTCACAGATTCGGAATCTTTGTGACATATGAAGAAACAGTGAACTGTAATGCCTTAAAAAAAAAAAACATAAGTTCTGAGGCGATGAAATGATGGTTCAGGACGTTCTTCAGGGTATATTTGAAGCTGCTTGAACTGGTCCCATAATTACATGTATAGGTCATTGACCGGGGGATGAACAGAAATTTCACTTTCAGGTCTTATGCTTTGCATATTGGTCTGCGGGTATTTGTGAAATCTGTTGTTCTTTACATTCATGATGTTCTTCCTTTAATATAATATGACAACTGCAGCAAAAATAAATGACACTTTGGGCAAAAATAACAATGATTAACGGACATAACTCAAGTTAGATGAACACAAAATGCCCCCAACCTCAAACACATCCCACCATCCCCACCGTCTTTTTTATATTACTGTGGTATTTAAGTTAATTTAGGACTTAGGCAGTGCAGAGCTATGAAATCAAAGACAGAGGATATCCTTCAGGTATATTTGGTGCCTGAAGTACTCATATTTCTCACTCTCTATCTCTTTGTGTGTGTGTGTGTGTGGATGTGTAAAGGGCATAGACAGAGAGATCTTACGCAGATCCTACTCCCTTCCTTGTAATTGCAAAGATAATGCCAAATCACACAGTCCTTTGCTGAGACAACTGGCAACTTGATTTAGTGCTCTTTAATGGCTCCAACTTTAAAGACTCAGAAATTCCTCGTTTCTACTTGTGCTGTTGAGCTGCTCATCTGGACTGCAAACAGCTGGAAAGGTTTCATGCTCTCCTGTAGAAAGGAATTGGGTGCAAGCAGATTTTCCCATCACTTCTTGTTTATTATCATCAAAGAATTGCAGGAGTTGCCAAAAACACTGTGAATACTACTGAGTTGTTATCTAGCAGCCATCCAGTTTAGCTAGCTATCCACGCTAACACCAACTACAGCTACCAGCTAACAGAAGCAGCTAACAGTGCAGTCACTGCAGGCCGGGGAGCGGCAGTCAGAGAGCGTTGCTGCTACGTTCCCTCTTCCTGGGTGTTCCCGTTTCCTGTCCATCTTCACCTGTCCCATCAAATAAAGCCATATGGTCTGATAAATGTCCTCAAGTGATGTCACTCGAGGCAGCGTTGGTTAGGGCTGAACACTAATAAACTGAATGAATCTGTGTGGGGCTACCTCTGTAGCCTGCTCCCCATTGAGGCTACAGACTCCAAACTAAATTAGCCACTGCTAGTATTGAGACACCCAGTCTCCTACTAAAGTGTTGGCGGTAACGTTGCTTTGTGGGTAATGTAGGTTTTGACAAGGAAGAATAATGCATTGAATAAAAAAGACAATATCTCTGGTCCAGCCCAGACCAGCTCTTTTAAATCAAATCAGAAGATTGTTTATTTTTACTTAGAAACAGCAATTTACTGTTTAAAGCTGCAGTCCTTTTTGTTGATATGAGATTTCATCTCGTGTAGCCTGTTTTGAAGCAGCATTTGCCATATTTAATAATAATATTTAATATTACTTAAGACTTACTACTTTTCTTTTTTATTATTAGAATTTAGATTGTGTTATTTTATTGCTCAAATTCAGCATTTTGTTGGAAGACCTATTTGCTATGTCAAGATAGTGATAGTGATAGGTGGACTCAGGAAGAGCAATATTTGAAGCTAATATGACATAGTGGCCGCTCAATGTGGAACCAAATGCAGAAGAACTGGCTATTTTAAACCAGGAAGTCAAACTTCAGCAGCATTCATATGAATGAACGCAGCCCTGCCTCTAATGCTGTGTAAACAGCTGTTTGTCTTTGTTGTTTGTTGTTTTTCTTTTTCTTTGAGTTGGTGATTGTTGGAACAGTGGAATGACCAACAAAGATAGTTTTGGTGAATTTTATTTCAGTGTCTTTACACTTTAAATTAAGTTACAATGGTCTACTAGGTAAAAATAGCATTTTTATCTATGGAGTCTGGTAGTGAGTGATAGCAGATTCTGGTCTGGCAAACAGCTGTTTCTGGTTAAAGAAAAGCTCTGTCTCTGTAGGGACTCTTTCTATAATGTTTTCGGACCCTTAGAATAACAATGTGAGCCTGTCAGTGGCAGAAACGTGAACTGTTAGTGGATGTACTTTGATGGGCACATTTGTCCCCAAGGATTGGCTACGTTGTGAATATTTTCCCATCTAACTGTAAATTAAGGGTTTAGTTTATTCAAATCAATGTTTGCAACTAACAAAGACGCTTTTGTAGAGTTTTATTTCTTTTTGTCCAGTCTGAAGTGTGTTTTATGATTATCTGCAAGGTAAAAGTACTGGTTTTGTCAAAGGAGTTTTGGTCTGAGATACCGGTGCTCTAGTGCAACATCTAGTATAATTCTGTATACATTACCTTTAACAATTAACAAAGTACTGATTGTTAACATGTTAAGTAATCAGTCCATGGAATACCTTAAGACTACATCCATACTTATCTTTTTCACACAGTATTTATGTAAAAAGGAGTGGTGGAATCGTCATTATGGTGTGTTTGCTGCAGGCACAAAGGGGCTAAAATCAATCCACAGGATACCCACTCAGTGCTTCATTTTAGGATGACTGATAAACAACAGCATTTGGTGACCTTTTGGTGTTCTTATGGGGGATTTAACCCCCTGCTCCGAGCCGCACCATGCTGGTGGCTCCAGCAGACAGGAGCATGATGTGCGCTGGATCTCAGATGGGACTTTTTCTGCAGGCATCACAGGACGCCTGCGCAAAAAACTATGATATCACATGCTGAGGTCCTCTGATTCACCGGACAGTGCGAGACCCTGCGTCTGACAGTGTGTTTTTGGCTCATCACAGTCAGTGTTTAGGAGTGTATTGCGTGTGTCTGTGTGTGTGAGACAGAAAGAGAGGGGTGGGGGTGGGGGGGCCGGGGCAAACTCTTCACTCTCTGTAGGACTCTGTGTAAGATGCTTTCAACAGCAGGCAAACTGGTTCTGCACTTACTGTGAGAGGAAGCTCTGAGTGTTTAGAGTACTCAGTCCACTTAATGCATTATTATTGTTACTACATTCTTGAGGAGAATGGGGGAAAATGGAACAAGGAATGCTTTTTAAAAGTCAAACCAGTAAAAGGGGAATGTGTGTGTCCGTGTGTGTGTGGGTGTGTGTGTGTGTGGCGGGGTAAACATAACATGAGTGTTGACTATCTCATTCCTTTTATATTTATGCTCATTTTTTCAATAGCGTCTCATAAAAGCAATCCAAGCCCAGATGTCATGTTTGTAATATTCTCTAGTGAAATAAACATTTATGTCCCATTCCCTTTGTGTATTTATTTTTTCAATGAAAAAGATGATGCAGTTACTTGATTATAAACCGATTAAATTTCTTTATCTCATAATAGTCGTTGATGTCATTGTGATATGGAAGTTCTGTTTAAGAAAAAAGGGGCAACTAATATTTTGGATATGTTTTAGGAAATCTAAGATAAAGTTTCCTATGTGAAAATGTGAAAAGATTCATTTATTTGTTGTTTCTCTTTTTTTAAGAAACAGTACTGCATGTTAACAATGTCCACTGAGTAAATGTGGCTTTAAGAAGATAAGAGTCCTGAGGGCAGGAGGTTCTTTGTTTCTCTTGTTGCATTACGAGTGCATTTCCACTGAGAAGGACATCTGAGCGTAAAGTGAGCCTCTTTTCGTCAGGAGGTAAGCCTTTTAACAGTAAAAAGCAAAGCTTTAACGGTGCTCCTTGCACCAGAGTTCACAGCATACATAATGGAGAGGATAGAGTTACCTGCTACTTTAGGCCAAACATGACTGCCAATAATTGCCTTACCAATATTTGCATGTCCCTCTCTGTGTTATTGAACACCCTGCTAAGTAACTGAGCACCCTGGCCCAGGCACTATTTTAAGTTGTTTGCTGATTCCACGGTGGGCTGAAACAAGACAATTATGAACCACATTTCACACCATTATGGTGTTTTAAGGGGCCTCAGGTTTCATTGAAAGCTTGGTTTCTTTCCTCCTGAATACCATGCTCATGTATCTATAGAAGGTCTAGATCTGGCTGATGTTAGAATTCATGTTATTATTTGATATGTTAGAGCAGCCAGCCATTTGAATAAATGCAGAAACAGACTGACTCTGGCCAGTCAGTAGTAAATACCTGTGTATTGTAATGTGATGACCTATAATCATTATAATCTGGGAAACTGTGGTGATGAGATGCTTCACTTGCCCAAGTTTTGTCAAAACCTGATAAATGGTTTATGAGATACAAGTGAACAAAGGAACAGACAAAACCCCTTGGACCTAATCAGTGTAATTACAGAAATGCTGGAACGCAATGGTGAGATGCATAATTTTCACAGGTTTTGGCAAAATCTGATCAAGACTGGCCAAGAAAACAGATGGATGGACGAGCTAATGAAGGAACAAATAAAGAAATGAGAGTGTAATGGTGGAATGGAGGAAGTTCTAGCTAAGAAATACAGGAAATGGCTAATACAGCATTAATTAATTTCGGATACATTCTAGGAAACGAGAGATTTCTTTCTACTTGAGTTCTACTATAACAGTTTTAACCCATTAATGACCAAAGACTATATTTAATAAGCCCCACAGAATGTTAGAGATGAAAACGCAAAATTTGCTGTGGAAACTGTCGAGACATGGGACTACATATGACACAATCAAAGTACATATTATTGAAATTTAAGTTGATTTAATTCCAGTGGTACCATTTGATATAACTCACTGTAGCGTTTGAGATACAGCCATTTCTGTATCAATCTATATTTAGTGGTTAGTCACTAGGGGTTAGTTATTTTATCCCATAGGAATACATAATAAAATGTCATTTATTTCTGTGCACGAGCATTTGAATTGAAATGTGATGACAGTGGTGGCGTTGTTTGCGTCATCATGACCCATTTAGTCCTAAAGATACCGCCCCCCCCCCGTTTTCATTCCCTGGTCCTGAATTAGTGTCAGCTGTATTTTGTACAGTTGGAATGACAAACTTTTTGAAACTTCAGCTTGAAGATACGTTCCTCAAGTTGGCTGAATTCAGCTACGGCTCACACAGGCAACCAAGTTTACTGAATGCCAACTAAAACTTCATATTTATCTGTGTGTCACATTAAGCAGTCTTTTTGATTTATATCAACTTTCTTTTGTGCCTGCTCCAAAAGACTGAATGAATATTGGTCTGTATTCACACCTCCAGCCCAACAATATTTTGTCATTTCTTAGAAATGTTACTCTTTTGCAGAACGAAAACTGTTAAGACGTGTCTTTTCATTCAAAACTGGCCATCAAAACAAGCATGAGTGTTGTCTGAAACTTTTACCAAAATAAAATACAAAGTCAGCACAGTTGCAAGGCTTTACTTGTAGTTCCTTTGTATTGTACCAGTGTACGGTACATACAGTTAGCTTTACCTTTATGTAGTTTCATATAATTCATAGCCAGTGTGCCCCAAGCATCATAAAGTGCCATACATTAACAGTAACATTACTGATTTACAGATGACATTTTCTCTCCTTGTAGCCTTGCACCATTTTCTAATTTACCATCAAACAGACACGAGGAGCTCACTCTCCTCTAAACTTCAGTGGTGGAAGTAATGGTAAAAGTACAAATCACCACTTGCGGTGCCAAACTGCTGTTCCACTAAGATTTGTTCCTGTATGTAAATAGTTTTTCAAATGGATGGAGCTTATGATTGTAGGCAGGATAATATAATATATAATATAATGGCTTCATATTCACTGGAGGCTTTTGGTTCAGTTCATGAATTTGGAAGCACTGAGGCCTTTATTTTTAGAGTTTTAGACAAAAACACTGCCTCTTCCCAGGTCATAAACCTTATACTTTGTCCAATAAATAAATCTATAAAATGTGTTGAAGTTATTAACAGAAAGCATCTGGAAGGTGTTATGTATATTGTTTCTGATACAGTAAACAAAAAACTAGTTTGGCAGATTTCTGAATAAAGTTCCCCCGGTTTGCACGGCCCATCATGCAGAAAACAACATCTGCTCTTCCATAAAAATCTCCCAATCACACTGAGATTAATGACGATCAAAAACTTGCGGCAGAATGAAGACATAAACTAATTACAAATAAATACAAGGTGACTAATCATAAGTAATCCAGTTGTGGTGCATCAGCAGACTCCCCAGTGAGAGCAGGAAGGAGCTGGAGTTGAAGCAAAGTGATTTCCCTCAGGCAGACATGCCATTTAAGTGTGCTCCATTGTTGTGGGTGAGATCCATTAGCCCACACTCTGGTTTGCCACATCAAAGCAAATTCTCACATATGGATTATGTGTAAATAGTTTTTTTATATATATAATTTCAGTGAGTCTGGAACTGAGCTTTTTGACTTGTTCAATAAGTTGATGATGTATATGAAATGTGTGTGTGTGCGTCACGTGTGTACAGCTTACGTATATTTATGTGTGTGTACGTGTGTGTTTATGTGTGCATGGATGTGTGTGTGAGTAAACAGCTTAATGGAACCAAGCGGATTTCATAATGGAAAAGGCCAACGTTAGTGTAGCACGGAACAGTGTTGTTATAATGTGGATTACTGAGGTCACTTAAAAGCTAAATCAAACCCAAAATCAACTTAAAGGATAATTCATTTTCTAAAAATCTGATACTCAAAGGCTTCTTTGGCCTGAGAGTCATTTAATAAGCAGGTGAAAGTGGAATGCATGATCTGCTCCTCTGGTTACCACCTCCCAAACATCAACCATGGATGATGCCTGTGACATGTTTCATAATTCATATCAAATCATCCTAAAAGACCTTAAATCGAATGCAGCAGTTAAGCTAAATGAGGATGATGTTTTTGAAGCATTTTGTAGTCCTCTAAGTATTAATGCTGACTACATTTTGATGATGTTTACATAGCTATTTCCCCAAATTCCAGTTTTAAGTGGTTCATAGAACCTCCAGCCAAAGCTCCATTTGAATGCCACGTGAAAAAGCTGAATTATCCCCAGAGATTGTTTTATTTTTTGTAAATCTGACCATATTGTTTTTTGTACATTTGCAATGAGATTCAGCTCCAAGAGTGAGGTTCTTAAGTTCACTTTGGCACCACTAATGTTTCCCAACTATATGAAGGGGGAGTATGGGTGTCAAACTAAACAATATTTGTTGTATTCATTTAGTTTTTTAAGAATTGCATTTATCATCCAAACTCCTGTCTTAAATTTGCTCTATTTAAATAGTTGGTGCCACCCTTTGCTGAATTGCTGAGCGTGATCTTTTTGCACACCTGAACTCTTCACCTGTAACATCTGTGCATCGGGCCACAAATCTGGGCGTTGTCTTGGACTTAGATCTAAATTTCAGCAGTCTAAATCAGTTACAGCATCAACTTTTATCATCTAAAAGATATTGCTACAGTAAGGAGACTCTTGTCCAAACATGATCTAGAAAAGTTAATCCATGCAAGTTAGAAAGCTCTTAGGCAGCTACCACTTGTTCAAAATGCAAACCGAATTATATTTCTGACATGCTTTCTTTGTATGTATGAACCTTCTGGGGCAGGTCTGCTGTCTGAGCAGCTAAATGGAACTCAGCCATGGGAGATGCTTTCAGAAACATTGGCATTCAAAACCGATCGGTTTCTTCTGGCTTCGCAAGATTTTTGTAGCATTTAAAAACACAAAAGTCTGTTTACTCTTTCTATTTGAGCTGATTTTTGCATTAAAGTCTTATCCTGTACAGCAGCATTGTTTCAGCGTCGGCGGCGGGCTCATGAGGGGCCTAGACTCCACAGATAAGCGCATCAGCCATTACCGGGTTCCTCCTTCAGACCTATTAGGTCTTGCAAGGACTTCAAACACCAATTTGTTCTGCAAATAGCCCATTCAATTTGTGCCTGCCAAAGAGACACCTCTCTCCCTCTCTGCAGTAATTGAATCTTCAAAGGGACATTTTCCTCCATTTCTGTCAGGTATTAGAGTGATGAATAGCAAACGGTCATTTGAACAGAAAGAGAGGATACATGTTTATCCATTTTCGGTTAGACGCTCATCATGCGCCTTGATGATTGCTAGGCTGGAAATTGAATGGCAGCACTGCGGAATCTTTAATAGATGATTTTCACTGGTAAGACAAACAAGTAGTGCACTACATATCAGCCTTTTGCATGACAGATACATTCTTGGGCACTTGGCGAATGGGATCTTGTGGTAATTATGTCATTCTGACAAAGCTTCATTGGTAAAAACAAAGGATTCAAAAGACAGTATTAGCACAATGCTTAGTGCGAGAAGAAGAGCACTAACAATCTATAAACCCAAGTTTATTCAATAACACAGATTCTGAAGCTTTACAATGAATTTAAGGAGGCTTTTTAAATCTTCAATATTTTTATTAATTAAATACACCATACTGGAGCAAATGTCTCGGAAAATATCACAAATAAACTTCTCTTTCATTCAGCATTTATATGTTGGTGATGATCTCTACATTACTGACTATGAGCAAATTTCTTCAGTTTTCCATGGGTTCAGGTTTGGAGGGGAGAGGGGAGGACAGGAGCTGAGTGCGGAGGGTCAGATGTACTGTAGCCACGCCTGGACAACGACATTTACATGCATACTGTACATACATGGTAGTTTTACAAATACACCAAGAGAGTGTTCATGATTTGTTTTCCACAAAAAGCCACAGAATTTTTTTTTTTGTTGTTTTAAACCCCATTTTTATATATATATATATACCACCAAAGAAAAAAAAAAAGAAACACATTCCCCTTTGACAACACTTAAAATATATAAAGTGGAAACACCATGTTGTTGGGACATGAGGATAGAAAAGGAAGAGAGGAAAAATGAAAAGGTCCCGGTTTTCCCCCCAAATGTCTTTAAACAAATATGCAGAGTTGAAAAGTCTGCATCTCTTTAACCTCATTAGTCTTTTTCTCTTTCCCTCACTTCAGTCACAAAGTCCTCTTGTGTTATTTAATTTTCTCTTCCCGAAGAGTCCCCTTGGATTCTGATCGGGCTCCGGTCTATGTTTTATTCCAAGGTCATGGAGTCCTCAGCGTCCAGATTCAGGTGTGTTAAGTGCAAGTATCCACCCATATTTGGGGAAAAACCAAGGTTGAAGGTTGAGTGTTGGGCATGGGTTGCAGAAATAAAAGTCAGGTTACTGGTAAGATGGGTTGAGGATTCCTTTGGGACAAAGGGCCTGGGAGCACAGCTAAAAGGCTGGGGTGCTGCTGATCCACGCTGTCTCGGGTGACAATGAGTAAGGGCTAAAATGAAGGCACACATCCTGCTTCCTGCGCGGCTCCTGCCTAACACACCTGAATAGTGAGAGATAAAAAATAAAACAGTTTAAGAATTTGGGCCGTCATTAAAGAGTATCAATTCACAAAATGCCATAAATGTTTCACCCTGATGAATCAACTTTCCACCAGCACCAGTGTTTAATTTATTGATCAGCCAGGCTTTGAAAACCATCTGGTGTCCCATTTACTTTGCATTAACTTAAAAGTGCATCCATGAAGCGATTCTCTTTGGTATAATTATAACCACGCTCCAACATAACTGCAGGAGGTGTTCAGTCCTGTGAAACAGAAAAATTGTTTTTTTTTTCCTTTATGATTCTAAGGGGCGATTTACTTTTCCCTTCATCCCTCAAATCACTAGGAGGGCTCCAGTCTATTAGTAATTGCAAACTCCTACTTGGGGGCTAATTAAAGTGACTGACGCTGGGAGGGTCTCCCTCCCCTGGGTCAAAGCAGCTCTGTATGAGAGAGGTAATTTGTCTGTTCTGAACAAAGAGATTAGGAAGAAGCTGGGAAGAAAGCTTAATAACTGAGCATCAAATGTCCTACGCTATGAATGCGGACAACACCAATTATGTCACGGCAAAATCGCACATAATCAAAACAACGGTCGGTAGATAACCCGGTGTTTCCGTATGAGCAGTGACTGCTTCATTTTCTCTCTGCTAAACCACACCGTGTTTCTATATTCAATCTATGTTGTGCTGCTGAGGAGACATGAGGTATATTGATTTTGAGAGCTGTTATCCTACAGTACGTCTGTGTTATTTGAGACCGTCCAAATTCTGTTTGAGCAAAAGAAATGAGAATGTTTGTGTGATAAAGTGCCTCAGCAGCAGGATAATTCTCCTTATTTCACTCACGGAGATAACAAAAGCATCCTGAGACTGTTCCCACTGAGGGATGCTTCTCTGTTTATTTAATCATTCTCTCTCTGCTATAATTAAAGCACCAGGGCCAATATTCAGATTGCATTTTAGCATCAATAATTCAGCAGTTTTCACTACAATTGATGTTAGCGCATAAATAAACAATGAGGCCTCATATTTACTACACCAGCCATGCTGCAGGAGACATTGAGGGCGGGGGTAAGGACTTAAACAGACATTTAAAATTAAGCTAGATAATGCAACGGCTTTCAATTTAAATGTGAGGAGCTCTAAGAGCTCTAAGAGCTGATTTGTAGAAGTGACAAGCCCTTAAAAGGCCTGTGACGTGGAGGGAGGGAGGGAGGGAGGG
>NW_023339674.1:23747681-23750495 GCF_004916995.1 Morone saxatilis | reverse complement strand
AGAAAATAATGAAAAATGCCCATCAATTCACTTAAACTCAAGTTGATGTAATAAAACGTCTTGTTTTGTCTGACCCAAAAACCCAACATATATTTTATTTACTATCACATAAGACAGAAAAGTTAAACGTTAGGTTAATGTTAATGTTTTATTTTTGCTTAAAAAATAACCTTAATGATGGAGGCTTTATTGTGCTACCATCTTCAAAGCTTTTAAATATTTACTGACCACATCTGGACCAAACAAGCTATATAATTATAGCGTGAACAATTTAATTCAACTGTATTCATCTCGGCAAGCGCCGTTGTATGCGGCAGCTCGCCACCCAAATGAACAGACGCACACACACATAATATGTAGGAAAAAAACAGTGTGTGTAGTATTCTTACTTGATCCAATTCAAAGCGGCATAGAGGGAACTTGAGTTTACCTTGAGATGGTACACGTTGCCCTGTGCCCTCATCACCAGTTCACTGGCAGGAATGGACTGACCACAAGCGCTGCAGGCTCCACTGTTTCCAAATAATCTGAGGAAAAGGAAGAAAAGTGCAGCAGAGCAAAGTGTTACTATGGAACCACTGCATAGATTTAGCCTTGTGTAATGAACTGTGGCATCCACTCTTTTGTCTGTTGAGTAGCTGCCTGAAAGAGAACTATATTCAGTTCACTGTATAAGTTCACCGTTCCCCAGCTCCATTTCTAACTTGAAGGGAAAGCATACAGGAGAGAGAGAAAAAAGAGAGAAGAGGAACAGAATGAAGAAATAGAAAATCATCACAATATGGACAGAAAAATGAATCCTGCAGCACTCTGCTCTCCACAAGCATCTAGCACTGAAACTGCATATTACTTTTGGTGCACATTTTTTGCAACCTAATAATAACCTGGAACATAAGCAATCAGGACCTAAGAGGATTTGATTGTACATCCAGGCGGAGACATAGTGCTTTTGCCATTAGGACTCCTGTGAATGCTCTGTCAGTGCCGTGTTTCCATTAGAAACCCGTAGCTACTCGGGTTGATATATAATGTGCATGGGTTAACCTTTTCAATCATGGTGTCAACACTTTAGATTTGCTTCTGCTCATCTCTTTCGTCCCTAACCTTCTCTCTCTCTCCCCCTCTCTCTCTCTCTCTCTCTCTCTCTTTCCCTCTGCCTCTTGATAATGAAATGCTTGCTCCAGCTTCCCTTCTATCTTCCTTCTGAGTCCACAATTTAGATTACTTCATCTCGGTGAGCAGCAAACTGAATGAAATTTCGATTTGAGCAGAAAGTAATTTACTGGGATCTGGACCCATTTGTCATCATATCTCACCGGGTGTTTGCTCTATCACTGCACTTTTCCTAAGCAATCAAATAAGACCACGGCATCTGACATGCTCCGGAGAGAAGGGGAGAGAGGGATGGAAAAAGAAAGGGATAGGGGGGAGTGGTTAACATTGGTGTGTGTGCATCAGATAAAGTTGTTTGGCTTCAAAAAAATGAGGCAAGAAAGAAACACAAAACACAAGAGGAAAGATTTTTCTCTACTCAGACATTCTTGAGAACAATCTTATGAAAAGTATTTAACAAATTCATGCTGAGACGGAGCGAGGGAATAAAGGCTTCTACCATCCCGACCATAACCTAAGCAGTTGTTAGATATATTGACGAACAAACAAGCCAGAGCTCTTTGCAAAAGGGACACAGAAATGGCTTTCAATAAGACAGCCTAGGCAGAAGCAAATTTTGTCTTGGCATCATTTGGAAAGGCTCCATCAAAACTCAATTTCAGAAACTAATTAACTGGAGACTGTCGTCACAACACTGCCAATTCTCTGCTTTCACTGGGACAAACACGACAGTGGAAACCAACATATAGGCCTTGCTTTAAGACTCTTGTGCTCATGCAATGTGTGGAAAAGCAGAACTACACTTCTCCCGCAAAGACGTTTCTGCATATCAAAGCCGCCTCGTTCCTCAAATTCAAACTTTGCTCAAATTGAAAATCTGTTCCTCGTGTTGAATTTATTCCTCGAGGAGTTTCCTCTGTGCCAGTGCTTTTGAGAGGTGTCGAAACAAAGACTACAGGACGTTTTAACCGCAGCCTTTTATATTTCACCACAATGTGGAACTCATACCAGGTTCATTATTTTACCAGGGGATAGCTCTTGATAGTATTTGATTTAAGGAGCCTAAGCCTTTAGGTGCTCAATTAAGTTGCTATATCGGTATGAACTTGGGCTCTAATGGCCTCCTCTGCCAGTGACCTACAGCGCAGAGGTGAAGTAGACACCCCAGGTCAGTATAATTAAGGCCAAGGGACTCTTTAATTGCAATGACACATCTGGTTTCAGCTTTTTTTTTCCTCCTAAAGAAATCAGTGGTTGATACAATGTTTCTGGAGGATGGCTTCATCTTGATTTATCTGTTTTCTTCCCCTGTGGATCTGACTTTGCTACAACCAACGTGTCTGATTCAATTAAATAACAAAGGGAAAAAAACACATTTGGAGCTGTCTGTTGTCTATAGAGGCAATGACTATTGGATTTCATTTCAGCACTGACTGCCAGGTGAAATATAGCATGGCTTGCTGCTGGGCTGTCTGGTAAATGCAGACCTCATTCACCAAGGCCTTTGAGTAGGGTAAAATTACCCCACAACAATGATTTCTGCAACACAGTCCATTAAAAATGCCTCTCTACATCAGCAGCCAAAGCACCTTAAAAGCACTAGGCCATATTGATACTGAAGCGGGGCTTTGCATAATGGCAAGAGCTGCATTAGAGAAAAAGGGTGGAGGGGCCGGGGACGGGGTGGGGTGGGGAGATTGT
>NW_023339674.1:23745402-23747581 GCF_004916995.1 Morone saxatilis | reverse complement strand
GGTGGTGGTGGTGGGGGGGGGATCAGCCAAATTACACTTGGTTAATTCAGAGTAACAGATCTGGCCCCAAGTGAATTGAAGGCCTTGAATTAATTCTGTTATGACAAATCAAGATAAACGTTTCCCCTAAATTGCATGCGATTTAATTAATTTCTGAGATCCCGGTTTTTTCCTGGCCTAATAGTTCACATTCTCTTGTGCTGTCATAGTGCTTGAGTGGGCAGACTTCAAAGTGATATTAAATAACCAACTATTAGATTTACCTCACACGTTCTATTGGAAAAGTGCCATTTAATTACCTAGGCTTATTCAATTAAGGGGACAGCATTCTCCCTGAATCCAGCAGCCACAAGTAAATTAATTCTCCCTCTACTAGCAGCCCACAGAAATAATATCACCTCCAGCTTACAACAACATGATCCCCACAGCAAACGCAACTTTGGCTTAAAGTTTGACATCAAAGCTTTTGGTGGCAGCACTGCGTGAAAAACAGGGCTGGTGCCTGTCCTGTGAGCTTTGGGAATATTCCTGCTTGATTGATGGGAGATGGGTATCATCCCAGGCCAAGCACACATCCCATTATAGCTGCTGTGATGCGATGCATTTCGGCTCCAAATCAATCAGATGAGCATTTTCATATCAGCTGTATTAATATGGCTTTGGTGCTACAGCTCAAAATGTATGTCGTCTGGCCAGTTTAGCAATCTATTACAAAAATGAGTCTGCCCCTTTAAGATGAGGGGGAAAAAAACAGCGGCAAATGGCCTTCGCAATAATCCCTCTTCTCTATCTGTCTTTCTCTCTTGCTCTCTCTCAAAAGCCAATTTGGTTAATTAAATGTTTTGTTTGCAGTGTGGCTCTCATTCATTTCGGACACGTCATTGGGAGCGGATACAAGCCAGGGACCAGATCTCATTAGATAAAACCCATCAGGACTAAAGGAAATGGAGGGGGACTATAATTAAAGCATTTAATTGTGTAGACTCACTGTCAGATGTTTTTTTCCCCCCCGCTCCTATCTTTATCTCTACAGAGATCTCATGGTTCCATAATATGCGTTTTAGCTCTTCCACCAAGCATACTCTCATTACAAGTGGAAAGGTGTATCCACATTTTCCCCCCTTCCAATTTTAATTACGTTATAGTCCCATTATGAATGAAGTACCCCATTGACTTCCTCATCCTCTTCATGAGGTGGGTGTGAGAGCGCACAGGCACACTTTAGATTTTGAATTATCCGTGCAGATTTAATAGCAGTGTTGCACGTTCATGTTGACTGTAGTGCAGTCCCATCTTTTACATTATTAATGCAAAAGAAATGAAGGGTACCCAAACTCAGACGCGTACATTTACAAGTTCTTAACATACAAAAACAGAACAATTCAGCTGGGAAACATCACGTCTTGCATAGATATAAAAGTGATCTGAAGTGTTAAAAACAATTCATTAATATGATAGAAATCTATATAGTTCTTGTGCCCGAGGGTGACTCAACAAAGTATTTGAACTTTCAGTAAACTGCGCCTTGTGCCGTCACATCAGACTGCTCTACATTACCAGGATGAGAGTGTCACCAATAAGCTCTGGTTGGGTGTCTGGCACACCTACTAGAATATTTAAAAAGGCTCTCTTTGCTAATTAAATGGTACATTTCTGTTATATACAAAAAGACAACAACAAAAATAATAATCTGTGCCCAACACGACTACTGTACATGTCTTGCAAAAATCTTACAAGACCAATTTTCTGTCCTTCAGTTGACCATAAACAGCAAACGGGACAGACATGCAGACGGCCTGCAGAACAGCTCTTTTGCTTTGTGCTCTGTCAACATGCCAGCGTGCCTGACCTCCTTCAGGCTGTACCAGGGAGACTTCAACCAGGATACTTTAATGAACACTGATGATGTTAGTAGAATTTGAGACACATGTTCCGCAGAAATACGCCCAACCTCGCTGATCCTCGCATGACCAGCAAAGACCTCTGTTAACTCAGTTTGAAAACCTTGTTGTTGTCATTGTCTAACTGGATTTAATAGCCTTTAATATATTTCAGGACTTCTAAAAGTAAAGTTGTTTATTTTCCGAGAAGCACAATTTTCTTAAAAAGTCACGCAAGATGTGAAAAGAATGATATAACTTATACTGTAACCTTAGAACAGCAGTTACTTCCCAATCTG
>NW_023339674.1:23734027-23745391 GCF_004916995.1 Morone saxatilis | reverse complement strand
ACGAGTGCTCGTCTAAAACGGGTGCATGCATTCCAGCCTTTTCCTCACCTGATATAGTCGTTTCTACAGAGGATCATGCCGCTTTTTGTGTAGCACGACGTGCCGATTTCGCCCAGCTGGGCCTGGCAGCAGGAGCACTTGAGGCATCGGCTGTGCCAGTAGCTGTCCATGGTGTAAAGGAGGAAGCGGTCTGCGATTTTGCCCCCGCAGCCTGCACACCGCTTCCAGGACAGAGAACCTGTGCCCACCGGTGGTGGCTGGCTGCTGCCTCCGGGATTCACCATTGTCCCTAAAACACACACACAGAAGAGATAATGTTACGATGTCACACCCAGAAGGCTGCTGTTCATACTTTACCCAGGCAAGTCTTGTTTTGTATACAACCAGGTCAGGACCTGGGAAGGGTCACAGGGCTATGTTGGATCCCTGTGCGACCGGGTAATAAGATCATGTATACCACGCGCTACATGTGAATTTATCAATTATCAAATGTAGAATTCCAGCCCTTTGAAGTTGCTTCAGCGTGGTCTTTGAACGGCTGCAGGCTGCAAATGGAGCCAAAGCACAATAGCTGATCTCATAAAGGGAACAGTTTGGAGTTTTGTTCAGCTACAAGAGAGCTACGAGTCATTTAGTGAACTAATCTGCCCTTGATCTCCGTCTCATCCCCATGCTGTTGCTTCATTGGACCTCTCATGATGAATGTCTGTTAACTGATAACACCGGGAGCCAAAGGGACAATTATGCAGCATGGGCTTTTGTTGAGCTGTCCTAAGAAATTCTAAATAGTGCAATACTTCACCACACAATTCCTCTCTCTACTGCAGTTTGAATAGCTGGAAGGTGGTGATTACTGCAAAACACAAAGGAATACTGTATGAAAAGGTTCAAACGGACATGTCAAACAGTTTGGCTTATTGGTTCTGTGTTCACCAACACTTGATGCTTGCTTGGCCTTTGACCTGAGCCACGAATATGATCTGTCTTGCAACTAAAAACCAATATTTAACAGGACACAGCCCTGATACACCACAGACCTGCCGTAACGATGCTAAGTGTTCTAATCTAATGCAATGCGGGCATTTGTTTCACCCGCAAAATTAATGTGGGTTCGTTCAAATGTAATCCTCTCCAATTTGGTCAGGCAGACTACATGGATAAAGCCAAATCTTTGTTGAAAGGCAGGTAGGCTAATTAGGGTTTGGGAGGGGAGGAGGAGGAGGGGGGGGGGCACACAGAAAAGCATTCAGTAAGCCCATTAGCGATGGCTCTTAGGGACAAACCACAGCGTACCTTAGTGCTGATTAAATCTAAAAGGAGATGAATCAAAAGGCCGACCTGAAAGTGACTCCCTGGATAAACAAGACGGACCATCGTCAAGTTTCATTCAGAGAGGAGTTTCTTTTTTTTTCCCCCGCTGAGGGACGGAGGGGACAGGAGGGGAAGGGGGGTGGCTTTTAACTTAAATGGGCTAACTCAAGTAATTACACGGGCAGGCAATTTGGGCGCAGAGACCAAGTCATGGAAATAGAAGAGAGAGAGAGGGAAAAAACATATCAGGCAGCCATGTGCTATAAAAGGTCCTGTCCGCTGGCTGCTGCTGCTGTTTGATGGAAAATGAAAGAAATGTAGCATCACATTGGTGTTATTGCGGAGTAAATGCGTAAATAGGCGATAAGGAGGAGGAGGAGCAGGGTAATGTCGCAAGAATAACACAGGCTATCAGGTATCACCGCTAGCATTCTTAAAAGAAAACACATACCAGAAAGACACAACGGGGTTAGTTTTCCAGTGTAAACTAGCCGCAATTAGAAAGAATAAAACAGACATTTTAACGAGTCGACATGCAACACAGCTGTAATATCAACCGACACCCACCTCGTTTGTCTCTTTTAAGTGTAATGGCTGTGAAGTTAATGGCTTGAAGCGGAGGAAGGTAAACAGGTTGGCTGCAACAGTCCCAAAAAGTACAGGTAGAACGCGGACACTATCGCGCGCGGTCGGCCTCCAGCTCCGCGCGACAGCGGACCTCAGCGAGGACTCGAGCTCGGATGGCAACAAGCGGAGTACCGAGCAAATGGAGTTAACAGATAGTATTTCCACTGGACGGTTCCCGTTTTACTGTTGCTGCTTTACTGCTCGTTTTTTCGCTGGAACAAAAGGAGTCCATTGCAAGACGTAATTACAGGTCTACGCATGCCGTAATTTCCTCAGAGCGAGAAGTGCTTGTTTGGGCAAAAAGAAAGGGGGAAGAAATAACGAGGCTGGCAGAGAGGCTATAATTGACTGTCCTCCCGTCTGCTCTCTGGGTCCCGTTAGCTGCTTGTTCTACATGTGTCGCTGACAGGAAGAAACCTCCAGTAAAAACCCCTTTTAGCCGCGTGACGAAGGTGCCGCCGCAGCCAATCGGCGCGCAGTCCATTTAGCAGGAATAACAAATGCAGCCAATCAGAGGTGAGGCGAGATTGACTTGGACACGCAGAGGAGGATGGAAACGGGAGGTGGACGGTAGAGATGGACCGGAGAGGTGCGAAGAGACGAGTGTCCAATGTACACTTAAAAACATTTAGAGGGACAGCCCGGGGAGGCTGCGAGACAACAAGAACAACCCTTGTAATAGTCCCATTCTTGGTGATTACACTGTTTAATTAGTCGCAATAATAAATAGTGTAATTTATTGTCTCATTTAATCGTCTAGAATACTCCTAAAGGGAGTGATTGGCTGTGATAACTGAATATCATCCTGATAAAACTGATGGATTTCCTTTTTGACTGGTTTCATAGAAGAGTAGGCTAAACATTTTTCTAAATTCTAGCTGCATGGCAACATCCAGTGAACTATATTCATCTCACGTCTGAGTTTAATTAGTTGACATTCAATAACTACTTAGTTTACCGAGGGTGACTCCAACCTCTGGGAAATATCAAGGCCTAATAGCTGCGTAGTGGCGCCATCGTCTGTCACTGGAAATAATCGCAGCAAGGTCTGCTGTCGTTTACAACCTCATTAAGCCTCAGGTCATTGGTTTCAACACCTATTAAGGCTAATCTGCAAGACCTGGATTTGGCTGAGATCCTTTAATTCATTCTGTCGTACAGTTTGGAGTTTTTCACCATCATGTGAGACTTCAAAGACAAGATATATTGGGAGCAATTGCAACACCTTTTAATAAAAGTAGTGTGGCGCTGGCACGTTTTCCAACATGATGTTGACAGAGGAGGGAATTCCTCCTCTTTTAGAGTCAGCAAAAGAAAAGCTGAAGCACTGCGGTGGAGCAGCCTGAAACTGTTCTGATCTTGAAAAACAAGTGACGTCTTCAGTTTGACTTGAAAGTGTTGCTATTGGAGAAAAGTTCCAAATAGAAAAGTTGTTTGAGATTCACCAGGCTGAGTGGTTTTACATGACAAAACAGCTTCATTATAAGATGCCCCTGGCTTCATTAGAAAGACATCAGATGTATAAAGATGATCTTTTTCTTGACTTTAATTGTTTAATTATTCGTGCAGCTCCAAAGAGATTGTGCTGCATCAAGCTGATTTCCCTTTGGCAAAGCCAATGCTACTCCACCTTGGTTTGAGCCACATTCTCTTGACACTCTCATCAAGCCTCTCACTCACTATGGAACAAAAAAACACAGAAGATGGCAAAGAATATCTTTTCCACCAAGGAATGATTAATTGATATAAATGATTAAAACAGTGGGAAATTATGAAATGAATTTGAAAAGGGGCCTCACAGGAAAAGCTTTGTTTGTTCCAGGCCTATTTTAATGAGCTTTTCATAACTGGGCAGGAGAAATTACTCTGCGTGTTCTTTTTCTGGAGCTCTTTTGCAAAATAATTATGGCTAGTTGAAGTGAGGAGGAGGAGGTGGAGGGGTCAGGGGGAGAGGGTTTTGAGATGAGGGTTGTGTGTGTGTGTGTGTGGGGGGGGGGGGTTCCCTCAGAAATTGATCATCTCCTTTCTCCGCTGAGATCTTTCAGTCCTGTGGCAGTTTCCAAGCAGCTGCATTATGAAGCAGACCAGATTAAAAAAAAAACAGCGGCACACAACAATATGGCCGAACACTATTTCAATGTTTAAACAGGGACAAGAGAGCGTCAGACAGTGTTGATACTCCCCACAGGGGTGATCTCACCGAGATGAAAAGGAGACCACGGTGCTTCGTAATGAAGCTGCTTGTCCTGTGGGAAAAAGCAAGAGAGCCACATTCAACATTGTGGTTAACTTCAGATTGGGATTCTCTCTCTGATATATTCTATTAGCATGACATTGAACCACAAAGAAGCCGGATTCAATCCACAAGTTTACACACTGCAGGCAATCCTCTAACTAAACAACAAGCAGGTCACCATAACTTTCTCTCACATTCATTTCATAAGAACACATTGGATTGTTTACCACAGCAAAGTGTGGCCTTGTCTTCTGTTTGTGATGTAGCATCACACTGGCTTCACTGCGTGTGTGCGTGCGTGTGTGTGCGTGTGTGTGTGTGTGTGCTGTCTTCTAGAGAGAATGATATTCAGTTAGCTGAGCCAACTGATGAGGGAAGATCAGAGTTCAGATTATCTACAGATAGAGACGGAGGATGGCAGACTCGGCAGAAAGATCTCCAAATGAAATCTTTTAAGTAACAGGCTACTTACCTAAAAACACATTAGGAATATTTCGACATTTCGGAAAATAGATTTATTTGCTTTCCGGCCTAAAGTTAGATGAGAAGATCGATACCACTCTTAAGCCTGTAGGCTAAATAAAAAAAACCAACCCAGTTAGTTAGCTAAGCTTAATTTAGCATAGAGAGTGGAAACAGAGACTGGACAAAGGGGGATACAAATTCAGTGTTATGACTCTGTGTTGAATAGAGAGCTGGAGGCAGGAAATAGTTAGCCTAGCTTAGCATTAGTACTCAAAACAGAGAGAAACAGCTTGCCAGGTCCTGCTCAAAGGTGAAACCACCATAAAAGCAAAAGGTTTTTTATTTTTACGCTTTGGTTTTTGTACAGATTAAACAAATAATATACAAGATGTTATTTAAAGAGCCATTTTATTTTAGAGAGGCTGATAGGCAGATTTTGTCAGGCTAACCGTTTCCTCCTGTGTCCAGCCTTAATGCTAAGCTAAGCTAGCCATCTGCTCGTGATAGCTTCGTGTTTATTGTCAGGAGAGAGGTATCGATCTTCTCATCTAATTCTGGGTATTTTGGAAAGAAAGCATATGAGCAACTTTCCAAAAATGTCAAACAATTTATTTTAAATCATTCTGCAATATTTGGACAAATAATTCAATTCCTAAAGTTTATGAACTGTGACATTTCGTATATGAAAGTCCGGTGGTAAGTTTGATAACAAATATAAAATAACATTTGGTGCATTTGTGGGACTCTATAAGACCACATTTAGTTCAGTACATATGGCAAATCAATACACTGCAGTTCATGGTTATGGGAGACTATAGTCGTGCCATGTGTTGTTGAAATGGCATGAAAATAAGCACATTCAGAATGACTAAATCAGTGTAATCAAACCCTTCAATTTGAGTTCATGGCTGTGCTACTTTGTCTTGTGGTATGTTTTCTGTAGTCCTTCAACTTTCCCATGTGGTTCCAGCTCAACTTGGGTAACGAAACAATGAAACAGCCTGAAGTGTTTTGCTCAATATTCCCCTCTCAAAATATGCTTCACTTCATTTATTTGGTGGTATTGATCTTGTTCATTTATTGTTTGTAATTAAACAGAGTGACACAAAGTGAGCTTAAGTAAATAGAAATCAACACCTCAATAAATACCCCCTGTATGGGTTTCTTTAGAGCCTGTGCTTGTGCTTCTTGATTTCATCAGCTCGGGGCATACACTGTGCAAATTAGCATTATTTCTTGGCCTTAAAGGGATTAAGCCTTATTTGCTTTCTTTTTGAGGGTGAGATGAGAAGGTTGATGTTAAGTTCATATCTGTGCATTAAATATTGAGCTGAAGGCAGAACATTTTTAGCCTAGCTTAGCATTATGACTGGGAACAGGGGGAAACATCTGGCACCCCTATGTCCAAAGTTCAAAAATACTCTCCATAACTGTCTCATTTACAAAGTGTCTCAGTTTTTACCTGCACTTAAATAGAAATGTAAAAAAGATATAAGATTTGGGATTCTAACATTACTTTACAAACAACAGATATAATAATTTGATATCTGTACAGGCATGATGGGACCACACCTGGCAAACTCACTGTGACAACAAAACTTCTGCTGTAATAAATATAATATATAAACGATGAACCCAGCAATAACTATTAGCTGACACTGAATTTCCCATCAGCTCTATGGAGCATTTTAGCATCTTTCAGCTCATTGTTTCGGTTTTAGGGCTGTTTTCTACCAAAAAAAACCCCTAAAACAAATCTCTGTTAAATCCACTGCACACCTGCATAACGTCAAACATCTGACAGACAAAGTTAGCAACTAGCAGGTGAACATAGTGGAGCATTTTGCACCTTAAGAGCCAGGCATTTCCTTCAGGAGTTGGTGGAAACTGAAATAAAGCTAAAGCCAGTGGATGAGTAAATAGGCAACGGCTTGCTAACACATTCTCAATCTCAACAGCTGGTTTCCGCTGCCAAAAAAATTTCTAGAAGTAGCCAAAAAAAAGTTAATGCAGGTTTTCAGCTTGCTGGATTTTCTGAGGAGTCCATTTGTGCAACAGGACAGAGCGGAAAGGCTTCACTCAAATAAAATCTGGGTCAAATAAAATAAAGGAAAAAAGTGTCCGATAGGCAGAGTCATAATTTACTCGACAAGACTGGTCATTCTAAACCTTACATGGTAATCATCAGAGCGGATCAGGATTGCTGTCTATATTTTCTTTTTCCATATTTCGTGGCATTTTTAGATGGTTTGTTACTTTCACAGTCTTACACTATATTTAAAAATGTGAATTTAATTCCACAAAGCTTTTCTCATTTGACACCATTCTAAACAAAATTTAAAGCACGTGTCTATACAGGATTTGGCCTTCAGAAGCAATCCTTTCCTGTAAAGCCCATCTAGTTTGTCATGACATTTTCTACTGGATTTTTTTTAGGTTTCCGATGGATCAGGGTGCACATTTTCAAACACACCAGAAGCCCTTGACAGTAATGAATGTGCACAAGAGAGCCAGAAAACATCTCAGCGATGGGTGGGGAAAAAAAGAGATTTGGAATGATGGAATTCAGAAACTAAATGACTGAGAAGCAAAAAACAGCCCTTCCTTTAAGTGCTTTAATCGTTGGATAATTGCTTCTACACACTATTTCAGACTCTCTGCATGCGCACACGTACAAACACAAACAGAACACCATGTGCTGCCTCTAACAACATTGCTTTAATGAAATGTCGTGAATCCTTAATGAGTCTCAATGTCTTGTGATAAATTTCATAATTATTCAACCCCACACAACTGGAGTGGGAAATTCATCAGTCAAAGCAAATTAGTTGGGATCCATTAGGGTTCAGTGTCTTGTAGGGACATTCACTTTATTAGCTCCTTACACCCATTGCCATAATTGGGAGCATATTTCATTTGGCTCTAACCCCACTTTACTGAATGACTGCTCTTTTCCTTTTTTATTTACAGCGACATCTTCTGTACTGCATACAGTCACTGCTATACAGCATGGGAGATGATGTTGTTCCTTTGTTTAAACCAGGCGGTTTATTTCAGAGAGGCATTGCTTTGCTTTCTCAGAATTTGCTCATTTTTCTTTCAGTGAGGCATTGTGCCAAATCTACCTGGTCCATCTTTTATTGATTCATCTAAAACTTCAAATGACAGAAGTGGTAAGAAGCAGTGATATCTGCTCCCTTTAATGTAGATTAAAACAAGCCAATAATGAAAGAGGGTTTTGTCTTTTTGCGTGGAGGCCATGGACTGAGCACGCAGCTCCTTGTTGATCAGTGGTACACGGCGGAGGGGATAATTTCTTTAGGATGACTGATGATGGCTTCCACTCACAGATGCCTCTCTTGTTTGTCTTGGGGCTGCCTCGGGGTTCGCCTTACCCTCGCTCCTCTCCCTCTTGCTCTGACAACCTGCAGACATCTCAGATGAGCGGCATTCTTCCCACAGAGACACCAAGTCTCAGATATGGAAGAATGAACAGGAAGGCCAGTCTGTTTAGTAACGAGGCCATGGGAAACTGATGGTGGAGAGTGGCACTCAATGGTGATTCAGGTGTTGGTTAAGATTAGGGCCCAAGAACAAAAAGCGAACTTGCATTAATTTGCAATAAATGGCTTCTGACTCTTCTGCATGCATGAGCATTTCAAAACATTTGTGAGCAATGAGATTATTAAAAATAACAGCATTGGTTGTTTGTTTAAATGCCTAAAAACAATCAAGGGCCTTTGTTCAAGGACCTTTTATATCTGTTTGAATTATGTTTGTGGTCTGTCGCGTTAAAGCACAGCAAAGCCTCGCTGGGTCAGTATGGACGGTTGAGTCAATAGGTAATAAGTAATTTCAATAAGTAGTTTTTCTGCCTAACAACCTAACAAACAATGCAAAGTTTTCACAGGTGTAATGTTTGAACCTAAAAGGTTTTTCATTTTCCTTGGTAAGCACTGAGCAGTTACCTGCAAGTTAACTAAATCTTAACTTTGGTCAGTTTAGTTAATGATTTATTTAATTTGGAGGATTTGTTGGTATTTGCGTGCTGGCACATTGGCAGTAGCTCAAATGCTGTTTGTTTGTCATGGCTGTATTTGTACCTGTTTGGTTGGAGTGCTGCAGCTGATGTTGGGTTTATGACACACCATCCTCCCAAAAATATGGTCTTATAGGCTGTCATGTGCAAGCAGCTTATTACGATCCATATTTATTTATTATTAGTTGTGTTCGCGTTTTTCACACATTTCATGGTCACCATAGTTTCTCCTACTCACTTGGAAGGGGAGGGTGAAACGATGGAGTTGTGATCTGCAACTACAACGCTAGATGCTACTAAATCCTCCACACTGGAGCTTTAAATACAATAGATCCACAAGTCTGAAGACTTATCAGTTGCTAAAACACTGCACGCCTATTTATCATGAGACAGGATTTTACAACTCCTAAAAGTTATTATTACAATCATCGCAACAAAAAGTAAAGTAGTTGCCATACTTTACATTTTGTTGCAATAATTGTACTTTTTTTTTTTTGCTTAGGCCACTGTCACCGCTGCTGCCTCAGTGGTCTCATTCAATGAATGAGGAGGCATATTTTCTTAACAAGGACTAACCACACAGGAGAATTGTGATAAAACTGTACTGATGAATGGCTAAACTCATACATTTTAATTAGTGTTTTTGCAAACCTAGTTATTGTGCCTTTGTGAAACAGTAGTGTTAGCAGGTCCAGGTCATTGTCATGTGGATATATTGTCCATTTTTTAAGTAAATGGATTGTAGGATGAGAGAATGCTCAAACTTGAAGGGCAAACTCCCTTTCATACTTAGTGTCAGTTGAAGCATATTCTGAGTTATCAGGGGACACTGAATTTTCCACAACAGCAGTAGGCCCTTCACTAAGGCCTTGCTGTAGTGTCTTAATCTCATTCTGCCCACATCATGGCCATGTTTGTCCAAAGAGCCTCCGCTGTGTAGCTGACCTGATTGGAAGGTAATAAAAATCTAAGTCGAACAAAGGAAAGAAATAAGCTACATTCAAGCACGCACACACACACGCACACACACACACACAGAAAATAGCACCCTTATCATCCCTGTTTCATTTAGAGTTGATTGCTGTCGGATTATAATGCAATCACCACGCTGTGTGAGCCGTAACTATGGGAACTGGTTTTAACTGTTTATCTTGCCAGAGATCTTAATTTAAGTTTGAACACTCTGGATCACTTAGATGTGAGAGACATGGGAAATTGACAAAAAGGGGACAACAAAGAGAAGGGAGGGAACGGGAGCTGTGGAAGAAAATGGAGAAACAGACACTTTCTTGTTCTTTCTGTTGTATTTTCATATGCAATTTAATTTGTCTTTCAGAGAGAAAATCAATTTATGATGACAATCCACAGGGCAGTAATGAAAGCAGCAGAGTTCCTTTGCCATGGGAAAGTTTCTGCTGGAGAATGCCACTAATCTTGGCAAAATGAATCATTCACACTTTATTTGGACATCTGTGTTAACCCCCTTCCCCCCACCTCTCTCCTCCTCCCGACTTTCATTCATTTGTGACAGTTTTATTACAAGTTGTGCAGGTGGCTGGAGGCTCAGGAGCCAAAAAGAATGCCGCATGGAGATGGTCCAAAATGTTGAGGAGTTGTTGAGTTTATAATGGTAATTCCTCCGCACACTATGGTTATCACTATACTTAGGACACTCTCAACTACCATACTATCAATACCTGAAAAGGCACACCGGACAAAACAAGTTTTTATGCTTCTGCAGCGTGCAGAGTCTACTCAAGGAAGAGGTTTGAATTTAAGGTGTGAACAAACCCAGATTAAGGGCTCTGAGGCTACGACTTTGTGTAAGCCTTAACTAACTCCATCGTAAAGACAGGAAATTGCACATGCTGCCACAGTTTCCATAGTGTAGTTGGGACTCAAAGCAAGCAACTTTATCAACTTTTTTGGCGTTCCAAGGATTTCTGCAAAACATCTACATGTGGCCCGTATTGTAAAATATGCTAGAAAAGTGCTTTTTTTCCCCACTTACTTTAAAGACTAACGTTCAAGACTTATGGTAGCCTACAGGTCTCGTTAACTTTTAATGTTAAAGCTGCACAGGTCAATATATCTTTAGTTATAAAGGATCAAAGTAAAAGGTGGGGCATTCTGGAGAAATCCCGTATCATGACAAATACCATGATAGAGTGTGAACAACAACACAGCAAGTAATGTCACTAATGTAAGTTGTGTTGTGGGTTTGCAAGATGCCGCTAAAGGACGAGATGGTTTCCCAGAGCCAGCACACCAGCTCCAGACAGGGATACTCATAACTCTGTTACTATAGCTAATATCACAACAGAAAGTAAGCTGAATGGCCATGTACTGGATTAGAATCGCATTACCTATAATTGCTTTCCCAATCTTTAATATGTGTAATATTAAAGTGCTCGCTGTTTCCCAATGCAGCTATGAATACCTCTGCTGGATAATACATATCTGCTCTGTAAACCACTGTTCTTGTGTTCTCCTTTGAGAAAATATCAAAAACCGAAAGGGACAAATTAATATTTTATACTTTTTGGTTTCATGATGGCGCCCTCTAGTTTTGCATTAATTAAACAGAAGTATGCGTCTATGTGGAATCAATACAGGAGCCAGTCAAATCTTGCATAAAGCAATAACATCAGTGTTCTATCACATAAGAATCAGAATCAGAATCAGA
>NW_023339674.1:23717454-23733927 GCF_004916995.1 Morone saxatilis | reverse complement strand
CAGACAGCAGCTACACAACACAAGTCTTTGAACAAGAACCCAGCTTTCCTGTTAAAGTCTCCTTTTTATCTAACTTACAAACATCAACACGTCTTGTTCGGCACCTTAGCTTGTTGAACGAGAGATATAAACAACTGCAGTATTCATTCATTCAATGCTAGCAACAACACACTGTCTGCCCATGACATGTAGGCTACAGTGCGAGTGTGTTTACTTTGTCTCTTGTTCCCTATGGCACTCTGGCAGACTGCCATCTGCTGTCAATCAAACACACGGCCAGGGACACGCCCCTCCAGCCAGCAGAGATGAAAAGGAGCATTTGTGACATTTGCCCAAGATTTTTTTTCTTTCTTTTAATAATAAAAAACTATGAACAGTATATTTGAAAAAACATATTTTTTACTACAAAAAGGGACGCCTAAAAGTGATTTCAGTTGGACCTGGTTGATATGCAGTTACTGGTGATAACAGAAGGTGTGTTTGAATCATTCAGATACAAGCGTTCAAAATGACTGCTTCAGTGGCAACTCTGTCAGCATGCACCGGCTTTTGCCCTCTGCATCATGTCCTATATGAGCTTGTACCATTTCCTGTGAATTTTCAATTTGAACCCCATATGGGAGGGGCGTACTCCACCAGTTACAAGGAAAATTGCTATGTAGAGACGCAATTAATGAATGCTAACGCCCTTAATGGCTAATAGAGGTGTCAATTGTTTGGTTCAGTTCAAAGATTTATAGCCACTGACTATGTAGTTTGTTCACTTTTTTTGTAAACTGAGCACAGTTTTGAGCCAGTGTTGGGTTTGTCCATGCTACTGTAGAAACATGTTCAACAAGGCGGCCTTTGTAGATAAAAATGTCTCATTCTAAGGTAACAAAAACACAATGATTGTTATTTGAAAACACCAGCCACAAATTGTATTAAAATGGGGTTTGATAGATTTAAAATCTTTGTTTTTATAACTTTATGGGCTCTTGTGATCTCTTACAGTTTATTATCATGATGTTGGTATGTGGAAAGTGGAGAGTCCCAATACTGCATTACTTTAACATTTTACTTTGAGAATGATTAGATTTTAATTTCACATTTTTGGTTTGTTTGAATAACCAATACAATTTATAGTGTTGCAGGTAACACCTTAGTGTGAGATTTCCGGCATGTTGTATCTATGTAACGTTACCTGAAATTCTCAGATCAGAGTTTTTTGCTCTAATAGAACTCAACATTTTAGCTTGAAAATGAAGCTCTGATCATGAGTGAAAAACACACAGTGTCAGCCCTGCAAAGAATGTATAACAACCTCCAGCCTCTTGAGCCTGCTGTTGGGTGGGTCCTTGAGCTTAGGTCTAAAGCCTGCACTTTAAATGTCAAAAAAATAAAAATCCATTATCAACAGGATAAACTTACTGGCTGTTTTAATGAAAGCAATAATTTGAAATCTCCAAATGGGAGTATAGGACTGACCAAGAGAATTAAACTTCAAACATTATTCTGCACATAATGACGTTATATTCACTTCCACCTGCCCTCACCACTTCTTTCTTGTTCACTGTATTTCACCAGAACACAAGTTGACTGAATTGTAAGCTGAAGTGTGAAATGGAAATAAGTTGAAGTGGCAAGGTCAGCGATCAATAGGAAGTTAATTAATGAAGAGTATGCAATGTTGTGAAGTATGGATTTCCGATTGCCTATGATTGTGCTCCAATCATTGAAATGTCACCAGCATTACATCTGAAAGAAAATCAACATACCTTTAATTTACCTTGAATTTCTAATCTAATAAGGAAAATATTTAACTCACACTGAATACACTTTTTTCTGTGGACTCCAGAGTTCACTTGTCAGTGAGGAAATGAAGTTGCAACGTGTCATGACTAAAATGTGTTTCCAAAGACATCATTTTTAGCCTGTCTCATTTGAAGTTTTTAATACATTTATTTACAAAATTCTATAAATTCTATTAAAAGATGATTCAACTGCTAGCCATGAGTAAAGATGCTGTCTCCTTTATTTAACATTAATTTTCAGTCCTGACATTTAAACAGTTTTGATCCAGAAGATAAAAGGACCAAGAGGTTCCGGTTTTTGATAAACGCTGCAAAGTGCAAAATGAAGTGATAATGGAATGTACAGTATATATGGTTAAAGCAATATGTTTAAACAGTGGAGAAGTAATAAATTCATTTTGTGCTATGTTTAACATAAGACTATGAACACACTGAACCTAATGAGTATGCACTGTCATTGACCCATGAAGCAAAGTATGTCTCATTGAAAGATCACTTTGAAAATGGATGAGTGTATTTTTTCGTTATTGTATGTAGAACATAGCTGCAGTATTGTATTCAAGCTTCAAAAGTTTGCGTGAGAAAAGTTGTGCTGTGAAAGAGAACAAGGATAAAAAATTAAGTTCTGATTACAATTACGGGACGTGACACTTAGCTGATTTCAAATCAGCGAGGCCAAATTTCACAAAGCCTGTCAATGGTGGCAGCAAGCTCGCCAGATCCCTCCCCAATCAAAAGTTTGCTCTATATAATTTTACGCAATCAGATTTCTCCACAGTCATCCAGTGCAATCAGGTAATCAGAGGGGAGCATTAACAAGACAAATGGGGTTTAAAAAGTGGGTGCACTCTGTTTGCAGGAACTTCCTATGGAGAAGCCCCCTCCCCTTCTTGATTACTCCTATCACCCTCATACTGCGCAACATCCCCGCTAAATAGCTTTCTACTACAGTACAGGCAGTATGTTCAGCAGGAACAAATGTGACTTTACATGTAAAATTCGACAGGTAAATTGTTACTCTTAAGGCTATTTATGTCAAGTGATTAACTGCTCCAACTAGCAGTCTCACATTGTCACATTGTGTACAGCAATGGCGCTGTGGCCTCTTACACTTTTCATGATATGTGAAATTCTGCAATCCAGATTGCACAGTCAGAGACTATTATGTCAGGATGCATTTTCACTCTAGGTATGCAGATGTAGCATGTATGTGAGTGGATTTGTGCTGACTGCTATCTGTCTTCTTTTCACCTTGGGTGATGGTGTATACAGTTTCACATAAATAAGCTCTACATTATGCACAGAAGAATCCCAGAATCATGTTAATACAGCAATTGAGTAACAGCAGCTATTTTTAAATCTAGGAGTTTATGTTTTGATTCCCTCCAAACTCCTTAGTAATTAGTATATAGTTTAACACTTAAGTTAATTAAAAAGTCTCAATTTTAAGTTAGACTAATATGTAAATCACTTGCTATAAAACAGAAAATTATGTAAACAGAAAGTCACAAGAATAACTGCCAAAAATCATAGTTTTAGGGGACCATAATTTAAATGAAAACTTAACTGCCAGAAGTAGGAATTTGAATACCATTACCCAAGGTCTTCACTGGCTTGTGTTTGAACTTCAGACAATGAATAATAAATATAACATCTGAAACCCTGAATGGCACAATGATGGCCTTAAAGGAATAGTTTGACATTTAGGAATTTGTTCTCTTGTTGAGAGTTAGATGAGACAGTTGATGTCACTAAAACTGGTTGGACTGTGGCGTGTATCATAGATCAATCCATACACATGTTGTGTGATTATGCATGACAATATATATATATATATATATTATATATATATATATATTCTGTCAGTGCTCCTGTGAAATGTGTGTGTGTGCCAAAATTTGATTCCTCTCTAGTTATAATGACACATTTCTGGTAATCTAAGAGACTGACTCTTCAGACACTTACCCAATCCTTCGAGCCGATTTTCTTGGCTCTGAAATAATTAGGGAGGGACGAGGTGAGGATGACAAAAGACCAACAGCAAAATGAAAAGGCCCCTCTCCTGGCCTTAGGGTCTTTGCAGCAATTCTAATTAAGCCCATACAGAAAACAGAGGAACTGGATTGAGGCAGTTTCCCATCATCAGGGGTCCCTCCATGAGCCTCTTTTGGTCAATGAACACACAGCCAATTACCAAAGCTCAACAATTAGAGTGGTGAAGTCTGTATACCCTCACAAAGACGAGAGACTATGGAGGAGAGCTCCACATATCCATAAGCATGAGTGACTTGCGAAAACACTCTCCACCTTCAAGAGTGTGAAATCAAATATTGATTTTTGTTTGTGCTATGTGGCCCAAATCTGGTGGACAGTAGACTTAAAACAAGCTTGCAGGTTCAATTCCCTGTGGTGTACACGCCAAAGTCCCTTTTATGTTTCCAAGGGAAACACGTACAGATCGCAGTAATAGAGTGCTTTTCAAAATATGTGTGGTTCCACTAATTAAAATGAAATATATTTCAGTGTAAAATAAACCTGAACAACTTCCCACTCTTATATCAAGAAAGCCAGAGATAACCTCACTTGCCTTATCATCTTTGCATATTAGTCTTGGGCGAATAATATGAGTGGCGTGTAATCTTCGAGCTTGCAGACCTTAGATTATGGAGCTGTCTCTCATTTTATTCATTGGTGCACAAAGAGTAATTACCCAGAGATAAGTGTTCCTCTATCAGGGTCCAGTCACAGCGCTCAGAAAGCAATCTACTCAGACACGGGTCCCCGTCCCAGGCTATTTTGGCGCGACACAGAGTGGGAAGCGGGTGCTGGAGGACGCCGGCTGAGCTCTGTGGTTGCATGCGTTTGGATGAGGCCTCCTGACAGTCACGGCCAGGTTGGGCCAATCTTTCCAATCAGAACCCTATTTACCATTGCAAAGCTCTACTGCCCTCCCTCATTTATAAGCCGCTGTAGGTTGCTTGTGATTGAAAAAGCCGATAAAGTGTACATTCACCCTTCCACCCCTTTCCTCAGATGGAGGGAAAACATCTCAGGGGAACTTGGACTATTATTTTTTGGTGTCACAGTCAAAACTGAATGCTCCATCAGATTTGTAGGAAAAATAAGACAAACGTGTCAGAAAGTGCAATTAGTCACTGAAAGAGTATTCTATTTTCCTGTGTGATCTTCTGATGGGCATAAGTGAGCAAGATTAATGTGTTTAAGAAAATATCACATAAGTGGAGAAAAAACGATGCTCATTTTGTGTGTTGTGAAGATTTGCACCCAAGGACGTGTTTGAGCTTGCACACACACAGAAATAGATGTAAGAGCAAGAAAACAATAAACCCCCCCTCGCGCAGCTGCGGAACAGAAAGGCTTTGAAATAAATTGTTCAACAACTGCCCAAAAGAAAAATGGGAAGATTCATTCATGTGTTGATATGAAGGCATTGTCTGAGAAGCTTTGACCGGTGTGGTGTTGGTCAGTGTGGGGTTTTGGCTCTTCTCAGAGCCTGTGAGACCAAGTGGGGGATAAAGAGTACTCCGTGCATAGTAGGCTACTAAAAAATAGAAATACTCTCATATGTCCAGTGTGGTAACATTTATGAGGTCCTATTTCGAAATCGGAATATAATATCAAGTAGGTATGTTTTTTTAGTAGTGTGATTAAATCACGCTGGTAAGTATAGTATTTTGTTAATGTGTAAAAGAAATAAGCCGTGTTTATCCACCAGTGTGTAGGAACCGCGGAGTGTTTGTCTACAGTAGCCCGAGAATGGGACAAAGCAGACACCTGCTCTAGATAGGCCATTTCTCCTACAACACTTCACAACCTGTTCTCATTCCCAGGTCGTCAGTGGTTTTTAGTTAGTTGTTATCTGCAACTTCACTGCTAGATGCCACTAGACTCTACACGTGGCCGTTTAATTATCAAACGTAAAAGTCCTTGTGATGCACAATGGCCCCTTTTGGAGTGTTATGTGTATCATATTATTATAGGCCATGAATGAACATGCAAGCCGCATTTTAATGTTGTATCTGGTTGAAGTGGTGCTAATTATAACTACTTCATTTCCTGTTAGCAGTTTAATTAAATAAAAAAATGCATATTTTCTAAGATGATCATATGTTTTGTATGTTAAAGGACACAAATTGGCATAATGGGAATTATTCTAATTCACTTTCTTGTCAAGTGTTTGATAAGAAGACACTTTCATGAATGTACAGTAATATACAGATAGATATAGCTAAATTAAATATAGCAGAATGAAAGACAAAGACTGAAAATTGAGGGAAGGAACTAGCCTGGTCCTGGCCAAACGTAACAAGATCCACCTACCAGCCCCTCTAAAGCTCACTAAATTAAATGTTACATCTTGTCGGCTTGAATACTGTGTTCCTGTGTGTTTAACGATTTAAAACTGGGTGACATGTCATACTTTCATATGTGTATGATGTGTATTATCAACCCAATAAAGATACAATAATAATAATAATAACAATAATAAATTAAAACATGACATCAATCTTTCTCAAAAAGATAAATGTCAAGTCATTAAATGTATTTCCCAAAACATTGGACTCTAAATCTTAACCTGCAGACTAACTAGTCAGCCTACTGTTTTAAATACATTCAGGAAAGTAAAAAGTGCTATATTTTGAGTATATCTGTGACTTATGCTTACTGATAACACCCTTTTCTGTGTAGAGCTGCAGAGGTTGCATGTATGTTCTCAGTGTTACAGTGCCAGCTTCATTCTGAACTCTATTTTAAAACACAGCCCTGTATGTACTGTATGCACTCAAGATCATTTTCTGTGAGCTCAGTAACCCCTTCTGTGTGTTCATTGGACATAAGGAGACCTCATGTCTGCCACGTCTGAGTCACAAAAGGAATTCTACTATGAGACTTAATGAATAGCACTGAGTGAAAGCTTTTGATTATAGAAAATAAACATCTTACCTCAACACACTAAATGGAGCCACCCCATAGGTCAGCCCACTTCTCCTCCCATGCTGCAGCTTTACTTCATTGCACATTGTCATATTTACCCCTCTACAGGAACAAAAAGACCACGGTCAATACCTGGCATGACATGTTGGTTGATTGATAATCCTCTCCATGCATGTTTTTTCCTAGTCATACATTCTTTTGTTGAAATGATTGGGCATTTATAGTGCTCTTGTTGACCCTGGACACTTGTATGTTGCTAGCATGCAGCTCAGCTAGTCATAAAGCAACTTCCTAGCCTGCAGCTGGCTATATTTGCTGTGTAAAGTGAATGGATGAATGTTCATCATTAACACTAAAAATACCTGTGAATTTGTCACAAATTATTTATTTTGGTTCAATTCTATTTATTTATGTGTTAAGTGTTTTTCCTCCTAATGCCACATGTGCATTTCCCCGCTCAAAAACAGTGCTCCACACCTTTGTTTCAGTCAACTTGCTCCCCTCTGATGCATGGGTCAATTTCTAAACTTTTTTATCATAAATTTTGAGTAGGTGTAGGTTTATAGTTGTAAAATTGTTCAGAGCCCAAAGCCATTCTTATTTGACGTTGTTGGACTATACCATACTTGCCGTAGCCTAGTTGTGCACATTGCATGTGATTTTCCTGTGCAATAAAGAATTTTTTGTGATAGCTAATCTGACCACTCACCTTTCTTGCCCTCTTGGATCTGTTAGCAATGCCACGTAAATTGTAAAATCTCAGCAATTACTGTTGTGAGTCCAATGTTATCATAACTGATAGAAGTGAAGTTTTAGTCTCCAAACAATGCATTCTGCGAAGTATGCTAATTGTGTTTTTTTAGAAACCAAATTTAATGGGTTTCATGAAAGATTATATTCATTCAAATCTGAAATTTGCCAGAAAATCAGCTTGAAATTAATATAACATATATATTTACATTAAGTTAATGACAAATGATTAGTGTTTTCCACTAAATTGCTGTGTGATGTACAGCAGTTTTCTTTTCCTTCAAATGGCCAGTGTGTAGGATTTAGTGACGTTGCTAACTAACTAAACTACTACTACTACTACTGACTGAAGACTGCTGTATTTCATGACCTGGGAATAAAAACGAACTGTGAAGTGTGTAGGAGAAACTATGGTCTCCACAAAACTCACAAAAACGTGAAAGGCCCTATCTAGTGCCCCATTTTGGGGCTATGTAGAACATGTGGTTCAACCATGGCGCGGACTCCGTGGAAGGCGATACTCTAATGAAAACATACCTCTGAACATTATATTCCATTTCTGTGTACAAGTGTGGAAGTATAGAGCTGCTATTGCTTTGTATTTACTCATACAGTATGCAAACAGGAAATGTACATATATATAGTTCAACAATTAAGTGCCAAAGATAGTCCTTCTTCTCTCATAGCAGCAGCACCTATTGTGGATGCAAGTCATCTCCAAATGTGAACTTTAGAGCAAAGTCAAAATAAGGACATTTCCTTTAGACCAGCCATTTAATTTCCCCTGTACCTCCAGGTTTTAGCCTCAGATGATCCCACTGAAACTGAGTCCTGTGTCACTCGGGCACCCAGAGCACTGTCCCTGTGGCTGCTGCTGTTTTACCTTTATTTATCATGGGAGAGGTTTTGCTAAGCATGCATGTTCTTTTCTTACTCTTGTAACCGCAGACATCTAGTTTCTGGCCTTTGAGCAGCATTAGCGGAATAAATGGGAGCAAAGTGGTTGTTTTTGGAGGCGAAAACATTACTCATTCCTTTTCAGCACTGAGCGTTTCCCAGCTGGTGTGGAGAGTCCAACAGATACAAACCTACTTCTCTCACTTTAAGGCTGCTGCTGCCTCAGTAAAAGTTCCCTTTACTCATCCAATATTGTCTGTTTTAAAATTTTAGCGATTGAGGGCAATAAGATTAAAAACATGTTTGTTCTTATTTGTGGGATATAAAATCCTCTACATTTCATCTTTATAGTTCTCCAAACAGCATGTGGCCTCTCTCCCCTGCTGATTCCAAACTGTCCAACCAGTTTCTGAATAGCATCATCACGTATCCCTCTTGCCAAAAAAATACACTCCTCCTCTCAGACAAGAGAGTAACAGCACCAAACCATTTCCTGGTGTCACATGTTTCAACTCTGCAAGGCAGAAACAATTCTTTCTTTCATTATAATGAAACATGAGATGCCAGATAATCTCATAAATATGTGTTGTATTTCTTTTTCTGCACTCGCACTGGTCGGGAGAAAGAGGCAGGCCTTTGTTTGGGGCTTCCTGGCTCACAGGAAGTGATTGCAGTGGGACAGTGAGGGACACTCATCTCTTGGAAAGGGGGAATGCTCGAAGACGTATCCCTTTTTGATCACGGCTTGCTGACGGATCGCCCGGAGAAAGGCAAATGGGGATCATACCGGGGCCTGATGACAAGAGGCCAATTTTGATGTCCCTTTTCTCTCATTGCGGCGCTTCTCTTTCAAGCCAAAAACTGGTTGAGCAGCCTGGGAAAATGGCCTTTTACCCACCTTCCAGACACAGAGCTGACAGGACAACTAAGAGCTAAATGGAATTTAGATGAATGTTGAGACTAAATAAACGTCTCGTGTCTTAATTCTAGCTGCAATGAAAAGGCTCCTGATTGCTTTATAGATATATTTTTCATCTTGTTATACAGGATAAAACATTCATCAGGAGCCTTTTAGCTGTGGTCATTCTTTTGTCTTTATCGCTGGATTTGATTAATCCGCTATTCATTCACAAATGGACAGAGTCTGACACAAAAAGCACACTGAAAAAGGAAGAATTCAAGCCCTGAAATTCCATAAAAAGAGCAGGAAGTGCAACTAAAGCACTGGAATAAAAGCTGCCTGTGAGCAAAAACAAGGGCAGCGCTTCGTTTCATCCCAGATTGTTTAATTGAAAAATGTTGACCCATGTGAGAAACATTATATCTGAGCAACATCGAGCTCCATATTCAGTGTAACTATAACCTCAAAGGCCACATGTTCTCGCAGTGTTTATAATGCATTAGTGGAACAAACTCTACACTGTACTCTCTTTACAAATCCCACCTGGCCACGTATTAGTTGCAGATGTGGCTCTCTAATTCATAATGAACTAATAATGGTTTTGTTAGTGCAAGATTGTTTTCCTTTCCTCCCCCGCACACACATAGATGGAGCTAATCTGTCCTGGAGGTGTGGCAGTGCAGGAGAAGATATTGCACCCTGCATGAAACATAGACTTTGGAATGTGTTGTTGCAAGATAGCAGGCTTTGAATTGTCTTAATGTGACTCACTCATCATGAATTGAATGGATCTGTATCGTTGAAACAGCTTTTTTCTTTGGGGAGTCACCTTTTTGTATCCGCCAAGATCATAAAGACTGATTGTAGAGGGAGAAAAAAAAGTATGAGCTCTCCAACGTACACAAGAGAAACCGCATAAGTTCAGCACCTTGTTTGATTGAATGTCTTTGACTGTATTGAGGCAAATGAAACCACATGACACAGTACTGCAAATTAATGACTCCATATTTTGATCGTGCCTTGATATAAAGGAGAACTGAAGGACTAGACATACAAGATAAGGTAGAACAAAAGACTGAGATCTAAGGGCATCAATTAACAGCCTGATCCAAATTTGATGTCAAATAGACTGCAGTGTAAAAAACGTCTCTGAGTCATTTTCCAGCTGCACTGACACAGAGTCAAACTGACTGTATTAATTAAAGTCTAACTTTTATATTATATTTACTGCTATTAATTATAATATCTCAAGAGATGTGACTAATTCAAGTTATGAATGCATTTACTTATTATTGTGTATTTAGTATTACTAAGTACATCACAGCATACTCCGCTTTGTTCCAGACCAAAAGTAACAAACATTTAACTAAATCAACTGTTTGCTCCTGAGTTACTGTTGCTCCGTCTAACCAGCTTTACGTTCTCACATGGCACATACCGGTATATGGTTTAAAATGATAACAGTGACAGATTTACAACACAAAAAACAACGAGTTCTTTATTTCACACGGAGGTAATCCAAAACAGGCTTCTCATTTAGTCAGCAATTGTTGATTTTGCTGCCTGAAACAACAGCTGTAACTACCATATTTTTTGTGGCTAGCTGGCTAACTAGCTAGTTATTATAAGGTCTTAAATGTGCACATGATGGCTATACAGATTATATTTGTGCTAAAAGAATGAAAAAGACAGAGCTAGAAGACATGGAAATAAATAAATAGCATTGTTTTTGTACTGTAGGATAGAGGAAGTTAGCCCTAGTTTTACATATGTGGCCTTTACATAATAAATTAGGTAAAACTAGCATGATAGTGAAACGTTTGAGATCAGACTTATTTTCTTCTTACATGAATCAGTTTGGATGCTTAGAATGTTTAGCTTACAGAAAATAAATATTAAAAACAAAGATTTATGCATAAAAACGGTAGCGCCACCAGGGGGGACCACAGCCACCCTGACGCAATCGCTGGTCCCCCCTTGTGAGTCGCATATGCATAATATGCTTATATCTGATGTTTTACATTAGGTACGATCTATTTAAATCAATAATATATATTTATATATATCATATTTGTTCATGTGAAAGAAAATAAGTCTCTAGCCCTCCCCAATGAGGGCCAATCTGGCCACCCCTATGACTTTAGTGCTCATATCTTCGAACTGTTCTTTTAGTTTTAACGTTTCAGGAGCTTTGAGGATTGGAGCTAACCGACGTGTTTGGCAAACAAAACGTGATCTTGGATTGAGAGAGATGAGAGTAAATTTCACAAAATCAGGACAAACCTGCTAACTTTACCTTGAAGTCCCAGACATAGGGTAAAAACTACACAGTGGATGTACAGTCCTGAAGGGTTGTTTTCTATGTTAATCTTTAACACCCCAGAATAATGTTAACTAATGATATGCCTCTTGGCTTTGGACATAACGCTAGGTTAGTGTAACTACTGTAGATATTAAACTAGCATTTGCAGCTTATAGAGCAGCAAAGTCTTTATACACCAATTGTTGCTACAGCCCTATGCCCACCACTTTGGCATGTGGAGAAATCCAAAACTTGACAGACTTCCCTTGCAAGGTTTCAGTTGCTAAGCTATCTAGTGAAGGGTCAATTTATGTCAATTTCATGTCACGCTCAACAGAGAAATCCCTCCCACTGTAGATGCTGCCAAATTTAAGATCAGCCTATAACTCAAAAAAATCTGCTTATGATTTTAAAATACCACAGAGGATGCCAATACATAATGTATTATGTATTGAGCAGCTTATTTTTATGATGTATCTGTATGGATTTGGCCAATGGCCTGTGCTCAAATCAAGCTCTGAAGAAAATGGAGGAAAAGGAGACATTTGGAAGCAAAAGGTCTGACTATGGATCATGTTTTAAATTTATATCTTGTGTGTCTACACAGAATGCCCTTTCACATATTAGAGCACAGTGCTAGACTCAGAAATAGAGCCTGATACTTGAAATATTCGCTGTAGAGGTAACACTTACTGCCAGGTGCTTTAGAAACCTCTCAAATTTCCATTATTTTGCAGTGTACACTGTGCCTGCAAGCACACAGTTGTTCACACAGAATACATGCACTTTGACAAAGAGAGACCATATTGTACTGAGGAGTATGTCACCCTGCTTTCAGTTTATCAAAGGTTGGAAAGCAAGATGATGACGTGCAAAGAACAAAGCCATAACACGTGCGGTGTGAAGTATTAAATTAAAACGTCTTCCTGTTACTTCCCTAGTAGATTTCACCTCTCCACTTTGATGTCTGACCTGTGAGGAAGAAGCAAATGAAGCTGCACGCTCTGTGTTATTGCAGCATGGGTGTCTGTGTGTATATAGTTGAGTCTCATTAGGGAATTTTACCCCAGTGAAGATTTCGCAATAAGGAAAACAAGGATGATAAAGAAAATGAAAGAAGGAGAGAAAGCAGGAGGAAATCCAGAGGAAAGAGGACTGGGGATATTGTAATTAGTTGCACCTGTTTCCTTTAACCCAGCTCCAGTTTCCCTCTACAAACGCATGCAGATTACCCATCAAAGCCCCTCGTCGCTGCCTCTGCTCAATGGATCCTTTGTTGCCAGTTGTCAGGGAGGCGGCCCACAAAAGTATGTAACACAAGCAGGCCACATTTCTCTGGAACTTACAGTACATGCAAGCCTCCACCGGCCACAACAAGAATAATAGGGAGCGCTTGTAGACACCGAGTCTGCATCACTCACGTCTGCATGTGAGACACTTGTGGCACTTTTTTTCTGGATGTGACCACAACAGTCGCATCATCTGTCAACACTCTAAAATGGGCCTGTATTAGCTGTTAGGGAAGAGGAACGAGCCCTGCCACACAGGCCTGGTATCAACAGTGGGAAGATGAATTTGCTTGTTTGCATGAGACAAATGCTCATGTATATAACTGTACTACCACCTGTTAGGTGGGTACGAAAATTATTATCAAAGTATTGATTCTCAATAGCCCTATTGATTTTCTTGTTTTTATACCCCCAATCCACCCTAATCCTAGATAGCAGTGTTGTAAATATAAACTGAGGGCTCTGATGTTGGATGCTACAGGGACTGTGATAGACACAAGTACAGAATCCACTGTTCTGGTTACAAAAAAAAGTTAACTTTCTTTTTAACCCATACTTTGACAGTTTTGTTTGATTTCTTTTGTAAAAATCACAATATATCGCCTGGCAATATACTGAATCGTAACAAAGGATGTCCTGATCCAAACTCAATGATCTGCTCGGAGCAGAGACAGCGGTAGAGATCTGACACAACCACACTCCAACATGCCAGTGCAAGTGTAAAAAGTCAATAAGAGTAATTAATGAATGTAATCCATGCAAAAGATGTAGAGACAACAGGAAATGACCAGTCAGCAGAATACAGACAGTTCATTCAGTTAACTCAAGCGACAAGACCAAAAAGATTACAGAGGGTTTGTTATGTTACGTTTGGGTTTTTTTTGCTTGATTTTCATAACTTGAATGTACCTGAAGTGTTCACTGCGCACTATAATATCTAAAAAACACAACAAAACAAGCATCAGTATCGGCAGATCAAATCGGATCAGGGGCTGAAAAAACCTGATCGGGACATCCCTAATCGTAACCGCTGTATTGTGATACATACCATATCGGCAGATTCTTGACTACTTCCACTACTTGTATTATTACTAATAGCAATATATAGTCTCCAACTGTTTTACTTAAGGCCCTAACACACCAAACCAACATCAAATAACTAGCTAGAACTGTAGACCAAAAAGTGACACTAGAATACACCGCACTACAACAAACAGTCAACTAGCACTGCACCTGCACAAGAGGTGATAACTCTCCATACAGGTAGCGGTAGTCTGCATTCGTCATTCAATAAAGACCACTGGTAGACCTAGGCCTGCAGATATAAACAACAGCAGTGCATCCATCAGCTGATATATCTCATTTATCTGTGTCATAGACCTCATCCTGCTGCAGTGAATATTTTCTAGCTCACTACATGTGTATTAATACGCTGTTGAAAATAGTCCCCAGCAAATGCACTCTTTATTTCTGTTTGAGTAATGTTGGCTAAAAACTAGAGTGCCCAGCTGTTTAAGAAATTGCTGAGCCTTTTTTAAAGATAAAAATATGTTTGTGACCTGTTTTTCTAGATTTTACCTCTTCAGCAGCAACCAATGGGACTGAGTGCCGTGGAATTTAATGCCAATAATAATAATATTGCCCAGTTTTACCCAAAAAAACAGTTTTACCCAAAAAACACAAACTAATTTGATGGTACAAAACCTAGGATTACAACATATTTTAGTCAAATAACTTAAACCTCAGTGACCTGCTGTGGCCAAGTTTCTTTTCATCCCTTATATTGCATATAATAGATGCTCATAATTTAAATTATTCCTCTGCAATGCATCTGTTTTCTAATTCCTCTTTGCTGCTGAGACACTTCACTGTTTATTCACCTGAAACAATCAGTAGCACATTACAGTGTTTAAAGGACTGCTGATGAACTGCTGATAATGATGGTGACAGCTGCTGTAGCAACATGAATGCAGTGCATGAAAGATCTCAGTCGTACTGTATATTGAGCTCCAGGCTGATGGCCTCCATAATCAATATCAAATATGGATTTTCCATGTTTCAATTTGCAGATAATCTGGATCCAGCAACTTTCCTATATCCTCCATATGGTCACCGCATAATTGAAACACCTAGAGGAGAGACATTTTGGTCAAAGTATTCCTGATCTCCGATCAGCCAGTCCTCTGCACAGCTGCTGCAGTCTAATAGCATTCATTTGAAGAAACTGTCCTTGATTAGGTTATTATCAAGATCATTTAGCGGTTCAATAAGAGAAGTACAGGGAGGAGTGCTGGCGATGTGGTGGCTTAGTGGTATTCTCTGTCATTGAATTGGACGCTGATAGGTTCACATGCTCACCTCATGGAACGTATCTGACAATGAGTGCTGCGGCGGAGGCAGGGGGTAAAAGGGGGAGAGGACATTCTGCATTCAAGCGCTAATTAGAAAAATTAGATCTATGAAAGGCAGCAAGTGATCTAGGCCTTCAACCTACGTCTGTGTACCGCTGTAGCAGCACAAAGAGGAGGCAACAATAAGCACTGAGGAGGAGGGGGGGGGGGATAAATAATTTAATCCATTATCTACTCTGCAAAGCTCATCAGCACTGCTACACAATGGCCACGATTGAATTGCTGATTGCATTTCTCTCCTACCCTCCAGGAGAAAATGCCCATGCACCACTATGTGCTCTCAGCCTGCCAGCACAACCAAGAGCGAGAGAAAGACAGAGAGAGAGGGAGAGACAGAGTAGTGTAGAGTGTCTTCCACCAAGGTCAAACTACAATACAGCAATCTAATTAAGAGTATCAGAGAGTTTCCTGTACAGGGTCAACCTCCCTGTTGTGCTCACAGGCTCATGTTGTCCATTATGGATTACATCATGTACTCCTACATGTAAATGATGGATGTGATGCTGTGATCTTCCTGTCCATGTTCCTTTTAATTGATAAGAGTGTATCTATAAAAGGAGTCAGAGCACTACAGTCTAGCAGTACGTATGCATGGATTACTGCTCAGGTAAAGTGTCTGTGATTTGTTGGGTTGCTGTGTTTGTGATCTGTCTGTCAGTCGGTCCAAACGGAATCATTTCAAAAGCTACTTGATTTATGGTCCCCAGAGGATGCATTGTAATAACTTTGACTTTTCATCTAGCATCTAACATTTTTGGTTTTTAGTGAAATTGAATGGATTATGGATAGTTATTGAATGTATTGCCATGAAAATGTGGTCAGGCGTTCATGGTCTTCAGAAGATAAATCCTACTGACTTTGATCCCCTGACTTTTCCTTAAGTGCCACCAGCTCACAGTTGCTTCTTATCCAGTGAAACATCTCCATCTACCAGATGGATTGGGATAAACGTTTGTACAGAAATTCATAGCTCCCAGATGATGAATCCTTTTGGCTTGGGCAATCCTCTAACCCTCACATTTGTGGTTTTGAGTGAAACTATTGAATGGATTGCCATGAAGTGGGTACAGACATTCCTGTGGCCCTCAGCATGAATTGTTATGATTTCGGTGATCTTCAGCTCGGCTTTTAATCTAGCGCCACAATGGTAAATACTATATTATATATATATATA
>NW_023339674.1:23705967-23717354 GCF_004916995.1 Morone saxatilis | reverse complement strand
TATATATATATATATATAATGCTAGCATACTGACATTTAGCTTAAAGCTTATGTGTGTGTTTTGTGTATCATGTGAGTTTTACATTGGAGTCACAGGCCTGAGCATCCTTTTCTCTGTAAGATAAATAACTGGTGATGTCTGATCATCTGGATAAAAAAAAAAGAGCCAGCCCGCAACACAATAAAAAAAACATTAACCGGTCTCCCAAACTATTCAGGTAACTACAGGCTACCATCTTTGGATTAGATATCATGCAATGGACAGACAAAATTCACCGGTCTTGTTAAACAACCTTCTGGCTTTATCAAACATGACAGGGTATTTGTCTTTTAGGGAGATGGATCCTTAGCTCAGTGACTCGACTGCAACGCTAATACATGAGAGGCTATATTGTGCCTAAGTACAGAGCTCCTAGCATGGCTTAGTCTTGTTTAACTATCCCTCTGACATCGTCAAATGTCAATGTGTAACAGGCTACAAAGCAAGAAACCATTATTGGATGAATCTGGCAATGCTTTATGATGGTGATGGCTTCCATCGTTTTCTCCCCCCATCAACTACAATCCATCATCTGCACCAGGCTCCACTAAAATAGGAATATCAGGAACACTTAAAGTTTTCTTGGCCCAGTGCCTTTGACATGCTGGCTTAATTTTACCTTCCATTTCATCGTGGTGCATTTACATAAAACACAGCGAAAAGTAGTCCACATAATGGTACCCTTTGGCTAAACGCTTTAAGGTCCTGTCCACAGTCCCAGTGAGGGGCAGTCAAGCTGCCTCTGCTCTGCTCTGTTTGTTTTATGGAGCAGTAGTGAAACCACTTTGAGGTCAGCTAGCTGCAAAAACTGTGCTGGGTCTCCTATGGTCCGCTGAAAAAGGGTCCAAAACCAATCCAGAGGGCCATTTCTAGTAGCCCAGCCAACTTTCATTGACAAAAAGAGGTCATTACTCTGCACAGCTTCAGCAATAACAGGATCAAATGCTCTAGATGGCTTGTAATGGAGACATTTTACTTATGTTAGGGCTGCTGGCCCCACTGATCAATTCCTCTTGCAAAGGTGGCTCTGCAGGAAGAGGCACATCATTAAAAAGCCCAAAATGTCCCCTTTCACAACATGCAGCAATATGGGTCCTCCATTTGCACACCCTGAATTAATTTGAGTGCTGTCATTATGCAAGTACAGCACAAATTGTCCAAGACCAAGTGAAACTATTTATAGCTATCACATGAGAGCCAAGTGTGCCTAATGGTGTAATTTGTATTGTTAATGGTAATGCACTATTAGTTTGTTCCATTTGGCTTTGCACAGGTGCATTAATGGGGGCCTGGTGAACCGTTTCAGTCAGTCCAAGCTCCCATGCTGCTCTGACAGGGCTTTCAGAAGGAGCACGGCTCCCTCTAGTGGCCAACAGGAGAACACCGAGACAGAAACAGATGCCAAAACTGTGCACTTCAAACGCAGAGTGGAGTCAAGGTTAGGACAGAGGTGGGTTACTTTGCAGAAACAAAAGACAAACCTTTTGGTGAATAGATAGAATCAAGCAGGAAGTCAGTGTCTGCACAGTCTCTAAAAACTGCACAAAAGCAAAAAAAGCCACCAATAAACAGTTCCCCCAACAACAAAGCAGGATAGACTTTTGAAATATCGTGTTCCTAATTAACCTTCAAGCTCATCAGCCACAATCAATATAGAGTGTAGGCTTTTTTTTTCTAATTGAGATGAAGTAATTATCAGACTGTATTCATCTCGTTAATGAAACAATGTTCCAATATGCCTGCAGCTAAACTGTTAATTGAGTTCTATTTTCTGAGACGGGCAGCCTCTCCTTGTGTCCATGGCCACAAAGCGTCAAATATGGGTTGGGGCCTTTGTGCTCGTCTCTGTGTAGACACAAGAACAGGCTGTGGACTGGTGGAGCGTGCTAGTGCTTCTCCCTGCAGACACTCTCCCTCCCTCCTGTCTATTCTCCCATCAGAGAGTAGGCAGGAGTTGGTAATACCGCTGACTTCAGCAGATCATCCCGTCCCAGTCTGTTATTTCACGGTTTCAGTGGTTAAGTACTCCCTGTTGAGTAAGATATAGCGAGGCAATTATTCTGTAATTATGGAGCCAAACGACGAGAAATGGAGTCAAGAGTGAGTGGGCTCATGGAAATCACTGTAAGAGACCCAAAAAGGGTGAAAAAAACAAGCCTGATTGTCCACATATGGGAGTAGTCATTGCCCTCATGTACTGTATGGAATAAAATCTCCTATTCAGACAATCAATTTTATAAAACAGCCAAGAAAGGCTTAAAATATTCAGCCAGCACTGACTCAACCTAATCCAAAAAGTACAGTCTAATAGAAACTGTATGTAATATATAGTATGAACATTCGATTAATCGTTCAGTCAATATACAGAAGATTAATTGGCAACTATTTAGGTCCTCAATTTATTGCTCAACTGAGAGAAAATTATGCAGTTGAAGTGAATTGTGGGAAATCTAGGATCTAGTGTGTTTGGAGGTTGACCCATTTTAAGGACTAAAAGTCGGAATGTTTTGCCCTGACCAGACTGAAATATTAATCCCTCCATCCGACAGTCCATCCAATATTTGTTGGTTGAAACTGATGAAAGCTCTGGCGCCCAGATGATGAATCTTATTGACTTTGTCGAGCCCCTGACTTTTCTTCTAGCGCCACCATGACTCTGGACATTTTGGTTTTGAGTTGTTTCTCCAACTGTTGGATGGATTGCCATAAAAAACTGTAATGACCTTGGTGTTGGCTTAAGTTTTCATCTGACACCATCAGCTGAACTTTGTGTTTAATGCTAAATAGCTAAATGCTAAGATGCTAAAGCAATATGGTTAACATTATACAGTATATGCTTTGCACCAGCATGTTAGCATTGACATTGTGAGCATGTTACTGTCGCAATACATTAAACTGAGTTATCTGGAAGCACGTGGGCCAACTGTGCATAAGAGACATGAGATTATTTTGAAAGGTTTCTGTCTCATAAACGTTTGAGGAACATATGTCTCTGATAAAAAAACATATGATGTTAAATATTAATGTCAAAGTCTTATCTGTGTCATCAGGGGTTTTTCTATAATTAAGTGATAGCGATCTGTGAAGCTATAACTGCGCAGTGTTTGGACATGAATAATAATATTCATGCTGAACAAACATCAAACTTCCAGGCAAAGATCTAACAAAAGATGCTATCAAGTTGCACTATGGGAAATGTAGGAACCAGGCATTTTGGAGCATGATCATCTTCATATACAGTCTACATGCTTGATCCATACACAGGACTAAAGTCTCCCTGCCACAGTATGGACCAATTTAGTAAACAAGCAGGTCCTTCACCCTTATGGAAGCACAATTTCCAAAGCTTTAAAAACCAGCTAAAAAAAAAACCCAGAATCCAACAGTGGCGCCATTAAAACTGCCTCACAGTGATAACTAATGCAAGTGACAGTGTTCCAAAGCTGCTTCCAGCTTGTCAGTGTCACCATGAGTAACAAGACACAAACACACACTCGACACAGTCACAGTCAACAACTCTTGGTAGAGAATACAGTGAGAATAAAATGAGCCAAGAAATTTGCAGTCATGTATTTATGTTTAGGTTGTTAATGGGGTAAGTGTGAAACAGAAGAGAAAAGGGAACTGCAGTTCATCAGAATACATACAAAAAAGAAAAAACATGATTGTGGGATCGTTAAACGCAAAAACTCCTAAACGTTGTAATAAAGGCACTATCAGTTCGACCTCCGGCTACATCTCTTTCTGCTGAACATGAAAGCATGAACAAGTCACAGCTCTGGTAAACCCTGTACTCAAAACATTCGATTGATTTTTGATTGGTACTTTTCTCCAGCTGTGGTCCTTTCACTGGCTGAAACAGCGGCTATCAGTTGGATCAAAGATGCACAGCACTATCCCTGTCATAAAATACTGATGCGATGTGTTAAACGTCTAAAAAACATCTCAGCGGGGTAAAAAATTACTAGTCACGCACCAAAGGATGCTACGGTCCAATCTATTTTCTTTTGCTACCATTTGGTCCAAAAACATGTTCACTGCATGTTAATACAGTATGTACAAATGCAGCTCTGATCTGTTTGTTCTGTAACAGTTTTATCTTCTGTAACTATGTAAACAAGAATTTGGGCACCAAAAACCTAGTGTATGTATAATACAAGCTGGACATCTGTCTCAGCTGAATCCCTTTGTCTAACCTGTCAGGAGACAGAAAAACACATTTAAATATGCTTTCAAACTAAGCCAAACACAGAATGTTGGAAAATCACAGGCTGCTTGTGTTTGGGTTGTGAGATGTATCACTATTTCACCCTGCTCTGGGCTGGAATTCTTTCTCACAGTTCAGACCGATGCTTGTTTTCTCAACAGCTGCACCAGCAATAAAAAATTAGACACATTCTTCGTAGAAATTCCATCTGAAAGGGATTTTCTGTACTGTAGAGGTCAAAATTCTCAGAAAAAGCATTCAAGCGATCACCAGCATCACTCGGTGAACCTGTGTCTTTTCCTCCCAGTGTAAATGACTTCTAAGTCCCTGCGCAGCCTGTGTCCCTTTCCTGGCTTCCCTTTTAGTTCACTTTGGGATAGATCTTTTCATAGAAGAAGCTCTGAGCCAGGATATAAAGTTCTCCATCCTTTTCCCTGACAGCGTGGGCACGCACAAACTGAAACTGTTCGAGTGCAAACTCATAAAACTCATTTTCAATTTTCCAGATGTGGGACTGCTGCAGCTTGGCTATTGTCTCTTTGGTGGGGGGCTTCTTTTCGGTGGTCTTTCGCAGATGGGACTTCTTTCCTGGAGGAACATAAGAAGATTTAATGAGTGTCAGTCTAGACAAGGCAGCGTTACTACAGTACAAAGCAGCCCCACAACGAACAGAGCTCACCACAAACAGAGAGAACATGAAATGAAAATGTAGAGTAGGAAAGCCGACAATGGGGTGATGTGTGTTGTGTTGGTACCTGTTTTGTAGAGCTCTGTGGCCCCCTTGAAGAAGCGTGGCAGTGCTGCCTCCAGGATCATGATGAAGTCCTCCAGCTCTTCAGTCACTCCAACTAGCAGGTATTCATTCACCAGGTTGTACTTGGCCTGTTCCAGGGCCCATCTGCTGCCTGCATTCCTGCACACAAACCAGCACAGAAAATATCAGTAAATCTGAGATCAATCGGTTGCTGTTTCTGCTGTGTTGGCCCTAACGTAGACTCATTCAATGATTTGCTTCTGATGTTACATGTCCCAAGTTTCACTATGTGCTGTAGTGCTGACCTATTTGGCGAATATCAATATGGCGAGTTAAACTGTAATTATTTTCTGTTGCAATTAGTTTGAGTTTCTGTGGGGGTCGACATTAAACAAGATTGCACAGAGCATAATCACAATATTATCTTGTTTCTGCAGTTGCTTACTGTTGAGGGCCTTTACTACAGGTTCCAACTGGTTAGAATAAGATCTTTTTAAGACAATTATGAATTAAATTTAAGATCTATTTTACATCCATACTAGCAAAAAAGTATGAACAATATGAAAGAAAATCGGTCTTGGTTCCATCTCAGTTTCGTTTTGTAGTTTTTACAGCATGATCAAAAGAATCTTTTTCCCAACAACAGCAAAGTTAACTTCATTAATCCAATCCATTTTTTTAAGACCTGTCAAAATCATATTTAAGGGCTAAAACTTCACATTATTGGAAACCCTAACCTTAAAGCTAGCCTCACAGAGTAACAGGAGTTCAGCTCCCAATCAGGACCTTCTCCTGTGTCGTAGGTGAAAAGATGTTATTTTACTGCATCAGTAAGAAATGTCTCCAAATGCCAGACTTCTTTGCTGTTGCTGCTTTAATCTTAATGTGAACTTCATTTGTTGACTGTCTCCATCCTTCTAAAGTGGCGCAAGATAAATCCTGGGAGCCACCAGGATTTATTTTTGGTTGCCCACTCCTGCCCGCAGCAGTGAAAGAAAAAAAAACCCACTCCCTCGAGATTTGCGCTGGGTCCCGATGCAGCTCTCTAGTGCAGTGCTAAATCGGTGGAGTATTCTTCTAAACTGAGAAACTTAAAAGCATTATATGACGCTTGCATTAGTTTAACTAAGAGATGTTGTTTATGAAGATAAAGATCTCTTATGAATAGCGAAAACACACAGCGTTTCTTCTTCTTCTATCTTTGCTAATGTAAATGAAATCAGCCACCTGCTTAAACTTTGACTTGCTGCTGCTTGTTAAGTCGCTGTTAATTGTGCGAGTTATTATTAGAACTGTGGCTCTTCCGATCTGAAAATTGCAAACAATTAATTCCAAACGTTTAGGGGGATTGTGTTGGGCTTGTGATGAGGCAGGTGCGGCCCACTCACCAGCACTCTGAATGGTGGCCGCAGAAGAAGGGGATCTGCAGCCAGAGCTTCTCAGGAGCACAGTCAGACCCCCCGGATGACACACACTCATCAAAGGTCTGAAAGACAACAGAGCCACTCGCTATCATACATTTATGTGCCCACAGACACTGGGCCTTCAAACAAAAGCTTTATTTGAGTAAGACCGATGAGCTCTAAATAAAAGACCTTTTTGTCCCCTTGTTTCCTTCGTCGCAGACCTGGTCTGTAGTCGTCTCCAAAACGTAAGAAGTAGTAGTATGACACCAGGCGCTCTATGGGGTCCCGCACCACATTTATGTACATCGGCCTACCCTTGGCCCCATATCTAGACAAAAAGAAATGGGTTGACATATCTTAAAAGATTTTGTTTGCATTGAGCAGACACATCCAACACAGCAGGAAGCTGCCACACTTCTCCACCTAATTAACAGTGTTTATTGCCGTACAGAATCAGCCTTTCCATCAGTGAATGTGTGGCAGCATCAGGGAGTTAACGGGGTCTCTCTCACTGAGGAACACTTACACCATTAGGATAATTACCTGTGATCAGTGAAATGATAGTGTCAGGGGAGATAAGGACAACAATGCAATTAATCAACACTAAAGCACACGTTAGCAATCAATACATGACCTCCCTTTATCTGCTCTGCTAACTGTTTGTAACTAATCTGGTTATTAATGGTGTTACAGGAAATGAAGGGCTTTACTTTGAGAAGTCCAGATAAGCTACATGGCCGTGGTAGAAGCCGGGCTTCATCTCTCTCCATGAGGTGACATTCCTGACAAAGCGCACCTGTAGCCAAAGATAATGGAAACTAATTATGGAGCAGCAGATGCAAATGGAAAAACACAGCAACAACAAAAAACACACGGACAAGAAGGGAAAATGGCTCGCTTCCCTGATACATTTGTATTTTGTGCTCAAGAGACACTGACTCTTCCCATCTTCACACGGTTTAAAAGGCTGTAGTGAGTGTGTGCAGTGGACATCGTAGGATAGTTTTAGTGAGAATGTATTGTATGGAAATCACATTGGATCGCAAAGCAGAGGCTCCTGCGTTTAGCAGAGGATCTCAATAGTTAACTTTTGCTTCAACCAAAACATAAAAATGTGAATGCTATGCCCTGTGTTTCTTCATACCAATGTAGCAAATGACACACTATGATCAAATGTGTTATTGGGCTTAAAAAAGAAGTCTTTGAATTATCATAACACGCAGCTTATCCTACCAACTGTCGGGTTTCAGACAAAACACACACCTAGCTTTAGAATATGAGTGGCCATGTTTCAACAGCTGTGTGATGTCTCATATACGTGTGACTAGAAGAAGAACACATTTCATCAGTTAACATCAAACAGAACCAATTTCCAGCCGTTGCCCTTTGGTTGTGAATAGCCTTCCTACAGACCCGCACACCATCTCCATTTATTACTGTTATCTTTGACACACACTCTGCAGTCCGACAGAGTCAAAATAACACAAAGTCAAACACACTGACCAGTTTTGGCTAAGCTAAATGCTATTATTGGACACACATGTGAATGTTCCTGTAGTAAAATGAGTTGGGCTCTGATGTGCCAGCGCATTGATTCCCCCGTTCCCCTCGTCTCTGTTTTATCCTGTGCAGAGGAGACAGACTGTTTGTGAGATGGAGGGGGGCAGCCTGTTGTGAGATGGCAGACAGGATATTACCTTGGCTCCAGCAGCCAAAAATAACACGAGCACAGCTTTGAGGCATTTACACTGTGTCCTAAGATGTACTGGCAGCTACATAGACGCACCCAGTGTAACAGGCTGTAATATGTGCTGATGCCTCACATTTTTTCTGGAGCTTATAAAACATGCACAGAGTCTATACAGTTACCAGAGAGAGACTATTACCCGACTCAAACAATGTTCTCCTGCTGTGGTTCCCTAGTGTGTGGCTTCTTGAAACTGAAATACTTTATCCAATTAATCAAAAGGCAGGGTCAGTGTTGGGCAAGTTACTGAAAAAGAGTAATCAGTTTCTAGTTACTTCTCTCAAAAGTACCTTATTAATTACTGCTTGTAAAAGTAATTAATTAGTTAAACTTAAGCATTCATTTTAAATGTCTGCTCAAACTCTCTTATTAATGCACACAGCTGTCTATTATTTTAATGTAATTGTGGGACAAGGAAAATCTAGTTACTACTACTCCCAACCACCAGAGGGCAGCAACAACATTTGTACCCGTAAGCTACACTTATTGTCTTTAGCAGAAGACACATATTACACATATTACACATTACATTATACATACAGAGCTTTGCAATAGTAGTGAGTCAAATAATCAGAGGACATTATAATATGATTTTAATTATTAAATAATTATACGAACAGAAGGCAAGCACACATTTCCTGAACTGTGAGGTGACTTTAGATCAGAAAATGAAGGGGATGTGTTCAAATGCGCTGTGCTTTTATATCGTCTTCTGAAATATTAGTGGAATTATGTTAACGTTACTTCATAACACTACTTTACTCCCACACTGCTAATAACTCACTCAACTTCGATTCCTGGGATCTAACCAATGTTTTCTTTGCCATTACACTAATTGGGAAAACGAGCATGCCGAGATGGAGAAACGTTAAATCACTGCTATGAGACGAGAGCAGCCCACCCGGGCACTTGGCCTGGCCTTTGCCCCAAGCCCCCCGTTTAGGTGAAAGCGGTCACTCTAATTTGACTGGTGGCAAATGCAAATTCCGAGGTATTGCCAATTTAATAACATAAAACAAGAATGTGGTATGGCTTTTTAGTTATCCTATCAAAATCCTATGGCCAGCAAAGTCGTTATAAAGACGAAATAAAGAAAGTTGATGAGTGTCCTTTCAGTCTGTCTCCATCAAAGTGGGCGGATGAATCTCATATTTCTGACATGTGACACTGTTTCTGTCATTAAGACACTACATCTTTCTGTTTTGGTCTTCCCTCCATTGTGACGTTACTGTGAACTAATCATATCGCTGTGCCGAAGCGGGAGTGCCGTTTGTGTTTATTAATCGACTTTTTACTACGAGCTGACGTTTCCTACGTTACTTTATGCTGTTTTAGAAGGTTCGTTATTAGAAGGTAGCTCAGCTCAGTTTATGTGCTTATTAAGGCTAAAATACCCTCAGCACCACGCTGTCAAACCAAACTCAAACTTTAAAAGCAGGTGTTTAATTGTTGGGTCATATATTTTCACAATAAAAACTTTACACCTTCTTTCTGATTCTCTTCAATCTGCAGTTAGAATCAGCATGCATGTCATTTACTCAGGAACAGTATTAACTAACCTGTGAAGTTAGCCACAGATGGACACATGCTGAGTGACTGACTGATGGCCTAAAGCCACAGATCTCTTCTTTTACGGTCCTTCTTTCTTTGTATTAAAGGCAGATACATCCCAATGTTTCATGTTACAACCAGTGCAACTCGCAGCAAAGCAAAGCTATTTTTAACTCCAGATTTTCCGTTGTGATGATCAAAGTGCCCACGAGTCATAAGAACAGCACCTGTTGTGCCAGCAGAGCACTCTTCTTCTTTGTTGTATTAAGTACATTATTGTTAATATTATGGCAGAAATGTGCTCATGTGAGAGGTGGTACAAGTTTCTGTCTAGCAGCTTTTATTGGCTGGTACTTTCACTTCAATTCTGACCCTACATCTTTTGAATGATCTTGTTTTAATTTGCACCACTTGCATCTACACACAGCAGTGGCTGATGGTCTCACCTGGTCTTGCAGAGACATGACAGGATTGTTTTTGGTCGTATTGATGTGCAGGACGTGGAAGCGGTTCTTCCCACACAGGTCGTAGGCGATGTTCGTGAAGGACGTGCTGGCCGTCTTGGGCACTCGGTTGTAGATGATGACCATGTCGTCTTTGTCTGCTGGTGGTGACAATTCCCGCCCGGCATCTTCACTGTGACGCTGCTCTACTTCAGCCACCTCGTGTCTGGCAATGGTGCGCTCTGTACGGGCAGAAGAGTATGTTTACCATTAACGATCAGACATGCATGCCTGTGAAAAGCCTGGCACATATAGCTAAGTTTGATTGTTTGCTTGCTTGTTTGTGCCATCCTTTTCTTTAGTGAATCAATACAATCTTCAGTTTATATGATGTTGAACCTGCTGGCTGGATTTTAATGAGACACAAGTTAGTTGGTGCTTGTTATTCTCATTTGGCAGCACGCACAGCAGGTGTGAGGCCACGAACACAACAATGAAGACAAAGGTGCATCAGTTGTATAAATGAACAAGTAGTTTAGAATGTGAAGCCAGCGAGGCTTGTGTTAGCATGCCTTAATTAGGGAAAACAACACAGACCTTCAAAACATCCAAACAAGTAATTAAGCTTTTGATGATAATATTGACAGGAGGCATAATTAAAAGTGTTTTCTCCCTCTTCTTTTCTCCAACACACTGTTAATTAAAACCAATTACAGGAATAGTCTTGGACCGGCTGTGTGTCACTCAATGTGATGCAGGCCTCCTGCTGCCGTGGCAGCTCTTCAGTGTCTGACACCATGAGGAGACAGAAGCCATGTGTCTGCAGGGGGACTGTCAGGCTGCATTCGAAGGCAGATGGATGGTCTCTTGGCCTTTTTAATTTCCCTCTTCTTGAAGACATTATACAGTAAATGTGCAGGTGGTGAGTTACTGCTCACTATCTTATGGTCCAAAATCAAAAATACATATAGTTCTATTTTTCCTATTTTTCCCCTCTTGCAACAAGGTCTGTGGATTATCTTGGGTTCCGTTATATTGCAGCATCATGCTTCTTGTTTTGACACATGCCATGTATCACACAGTAATATATATGCATTGGCACACCTCATACCAGGCAACATTCAGCTTTATTTACTGTACAGTTTCCACAAGGATTAAATCAGTAGAGTGGAGTTCAGGTCCAGTACTCTCATGTCTACACTGACCTTACTTTACACAAGTATGTGTTCAGTCTATTAA
>NW_023339674.1:23676171-23705942 GCF_004916995.1 Morone saxatilis | reverse complement strand
TCCCCGGCTCCTCCCACCACGTGTCGAAGTATCCTTGAGCAAGATACTGAACCCCAAAGCATCGGTGTGTGAATGTGTGAGAAAGGGCGAATGTGGCATGTAGTGTAAAAGCACTTTAAGTGGTTGGAAGACTAGAAAGGCTCTATACAAGTACAGTCCATTTACCATTTACCAGCCTTCAGTCGAACCCAGGAGATTCTATTAAAGGGAGAAGTAAATTAACTGTAAATACATTTAGCCACAAATACATAATTCCGTACTTCCCAGTCCACTTTCAGCTGTTAGTGGCATACAGTATTTCCTAAACACTACAGGTCTGCTATACAGTAGATGTCCACTTTTAGGATCCAAGATGAAGAAGAAAAGCTTCAGGTGAGGACATTTGTTGTTTTTGGTTTGATGTGAGTCACATGAACTCAATGCAGGTACAGGCATGTGTAATGCAGCTTGTTCGATGGGCCTGTTTGGACTTGAGTGAACACAGTTTTTGCATTTGTAGATTGTTGCACCCCTACAAGTATGGTATTTTTATAATCAATCAAATCGAGAACTTCATAGATTTATCTATTAATCATTTGGTAGAAAATAGTGAAAAATATATATGGATCTATATTTGAGACGCTGAAAACAGCTTTTTCTCTCATTGTTTCATGAAAAATGACTAGCAGGCAATCATTTATCTGTTGATTGAATTGACTGAATTGAATAATTGATTAGTCAACTAATCATTGCAGCTCTAACATATTGTGTAGTGTGATTATTTGGGTCAAAACATGTATACTCTGACATATCTTTGTGTTTGCTCTGTAAAGCTTTGCTGCATGATCACATGAACACGACTCATCTCAATGCACTGACTGGCTGTACTGTAAATTAATGGATAAGACACATTTAGTCTTATGTTATTATGTATATAATGAGTTGTACTTATAAGCATATAAAACCAGGCAAAACATTTGTTCAAGCGCTTTGTATTAATGTCACAGGCCTCCTTCATATGCTCCAAGCACTAACACTCTCTCTCTATATAACACTATATACTACTCCAACCTTTTGCCAACAACATCTCCGACTGGAATATCATGTTAAAGACTCAAGCAGCACTTTGCATGAACACAATATCCATGCAATAACCTGCTCTTACACCGTTCACCAGCTTTGTTTTGGTCTTACCGAGTCTGGCTCTTGACTCCTCCAGTCTCTGGATCTGGTTCTCAATAAACAGCATCGCCACTCCGAATGCCAAAAGAGCCAAAAGCTGGAACTTGGGCGGCATCGTGGTCCTTAAAAGCCCCATCAAACAACCAGAGGAAGCATGCCGCGGATACCAGCAGTCAACAGTGAAACGCCTCAGGTCCGCCGCTAATGGCTGACCCAGCGAACGAGCTACAGGTTAACGCTGCCGACCAACTCACCTGAGTTAATTCACCTCAGGTAAATGAAAAGAAGTGTCGCTCATGTTAGCTGTTCGGCGCCATGAACTAGTTGACAGTTAACAGGATGAACTGAACGTTAACCACCTAACATTAGCTAGCCTCTCCGCTGACTCTCATTATAAAGCCCCGTAAAGCTCATGCTAACGTCATCTCTAAAACGCAGACGGCAGTCACTCGGCGTTGTTCATTGCGGTTTGTGTTCTTTTAACTCCAGCGACAGCCTGCAGGGTCGACCTAGCTCCGGCCATTTAAATGCTGGAGGAGCGCAGAGCGTCAAAAGTGCCTCCAAACTCCATTACTGTAGTTACTGTACCGTTGCACAGGGATTCATACGCTTGTTGCAGCGAGGAGCATCGCTGGAATCTAGCAGCTTCTTCTTCTTCTCATTGGCGGTTTGCAAACCAATCTTTGTTAGGTGCATTACCGCCACCTGCTGGACTAAACAAAGACAACAAAAACAAATGAACTACATTCTCTCTATTATTCCTGTTATTTTTAGTATGTTGGTTAATTAAAGAATTAAAGGATTATGTACTGTTCATTATTTTTTACCTTTGATCGTATTTGCTGCGGTCTATTAATACATGTTTGACAGTTTCCGGTTTATTACAATGAGTGCGTAGTCCACTAGCATGCTTGCCTATGATATGGAGTGCATCTCTTCCTTTGGGCTCCTGCTCTGTAATCCACCAATGTCTACATGTTTTTGTACATTGTGAAGATGTCTTCCAGTCCCAGTATTCGTGACAGTTTTGCGTATATGATCCTTTATGATTGTTTTAACTCTTCTGCTTTGCTTACTGGTACTTGTATGTAAATGTGCTGTCATTTATTTATTTTTTGCCAATATATCCACCTTCTCATAGGCAATGACAGACATCTGACAGTAGTACATGAGACAGATCAGGTCTGTGAAAATATCCACCGGGCCTTAACGGAAACAACCAATCAGAGCCGAGAAAGATATAAAGACACTTTTTGAAGATTTTACCATGACAGACCTTTTATATTGGTGTTGTGTATAACCCTATAGGTCACATGTGAGTTAGATACTCAACCTATGATACACTAAATCAGGCAGGCTCAGGTAATATTGAAGGCAATTTGTAAAAGTTTAGCTCAAGCAATGAGAATGTAGTTTCCTCAAACATTTTACAGAATGATAGTGATTTCAGAGGAACATATCTCTGATTAGGAGACAATGCATTGTGGTAGCAGCTGATCTGAAACTCAGATGTCCAATGACAGCACAGAGCAGTAGCAGGACGAAGAAAAGCATGAACTCTGCTATCTAAACCACTGATTACAGTTATGTTATTCTCAAATAAGTGTACTTCCTGATCCACTGTGAGGAGGGAAGTGTGTTGAAATACTTAACTATATTATCAGAAAATTGGGGATGTATCAGGCAACCGTAAGTTCTCTTCTAAATGTTTTGTGGATGTGAGATTGTGTCGGACAGCTAGGTCAAACAGTGCAAGAGGTCACTGGATGTGACCTCCTGTGTTATAATAAAGAGATGGGAACTTACTTATAGTATGTACAAAAGGGGAATGGTCAATGTGAGGCGTTTGTGGTTCCAGATCAACTGGATGTAATTGAAGGCCATCCATGCTGAAAGTGATGATAGTAAGGCTTTCATGTGTTGTGAAAAGTGATGATAATCCAGTCTTTATTGTCTTTGCTGGTAATGAAATTCCTATTATATATATATATATATACTATCAAGGCAGTATTATAGGAATTATATATATATATCTACTACAAACCAGAGAAAATCCATGGGTCATTGAATGAAGGAACAATACAATACAATGTGATTTGCATATGGAAAACTAACAGCCCTGTTTTGTTTTTTGTGGACATTGTCAGCCCAAAACTCCACCAGCGTCCATCAGTGACAAATAGAAAGAAAGAGTAGGCTAACTAAAATGAAGACATGTGTCAGCAAGCTTTATTCACAGATTATCAATATAGTTATATAACTGATATAATGAATATTTGATCTGGAATTAAAATAGACCTTTTCTATGGGGATTGTGCACTGATATGACTATGCAAATGTAGTCAGGAGGCTGCTTTCTTTAACAGATAAATATAAGTACATATAATAAAGTTTAATACTCTTTAACATAATTTAACATTGCTGCTTGCCACAGTATTGTAAATCACAGCACTGTGCTGGAGAATCTTTGCAGTGATACCAGTATATTACCACAAGCATTTTTTCGGTGTTATATAATAGAAAGTTTTCGTATCAGATAACATATACGCTGATACGATACACCTGCGACAGGCAAATATCGGCCAACCAATATATCGGCTGAGTTCTAATTCATTCTGTGAACACTCCTTTAGCATAGTTTCAATTGGTCTTTGGTCTTTTTTTCCCCATACATTTTTTTGGGCATGTGCACGACTAAAGACCAAGATCAACTGAAATCTAAAAGGCTTTAAACCTGCAATATATATTTTGGCCACTTAGGAGCAGCAGAATCAAACCATAAACCCAAAGAATAAGCACTCCATGAACATGGAAATCTGACTACCATCAGACTTACCTTTAACCACATTACCACATCTGTGCAACCAATGCAGGCAGATTCAACCATAGTCAGGGCTTGTTGAAGTAAATTCTGTATCTTTCTCATCTCCATGCAGGTCTTCCTACAGTGACTGAAGTGCTTTGTGGGATTTAAAGTGTTTATAGCAACTGAGGGATGACAGCGCAGATGTAAGAAACCAGGATTCATTGTTTAGCAAATGTATACAGTGAGTCTGACTGTGCTCTGCTTTGTTCATTGCCAACAAGCCGGTAGGAATTCAAACTGATCTAAATACAATTTTTTAGTTATTTTGTAGTTATTTTTTGGCCTTTTTATTGCCTTTATTTGATAGGGACAGCCGACAGGAAAGGGGGGCAGAGAGAGGGGATGAAACGCAGCAAAGGGCTGCAGGTCGGATTCGAACCCTGGGCCGCTGCAGCAAGGACTCTGCCTCAGTACATGGGTTGCCAGCTCTACTGACTGAGCTAACCAAGCGCCCATCTAAGTCAAATTTGACTTGAATTTCTGTTTTGTTAACAACCTGCAGATACTGGATGTGCAGCCAGTTTCCACAGAGGCTTTTAATCAGCTACATCACTACAGTGGCCTTCCCATGCCAGCTGATACTGTATAATTCCTGCATGCTGAGGTTGGTGGTGTTTAAGCTCTGGGGGCTGAGGAGAGGCAGTAGAGGTGATGAGAGCACCAGTGGCTGGAACAGAGAGTAAGGGACCAGGTTGTGGGGGGACGGTGCCACGGTGCCAGTACTCAGCTGTGTTCGGGGCTTACCTTGGGGGTTAGAAAACCTTCCCTCCCTGGGATCTATCCACTAAACTCAGTGCAGGGTCAGTATGTGCACCACCTTTCTTTGTCCTTCGCAGGTGTATTTATGTTATGCAAGTCTCGATCTGACAATAAATCCAGAGTCAGAGAAAAATTGCCATGTCATATGTATTCATTAACTGACTACACTTCAAAGTAATCTGACCCAACCCTGAATGCATATTTACCAAATGTTTTACCCTTAAATGATGACTAATCAGTTATTCTTATAGTCTTTTTAGCCAACATTTGTAGTGGGTTTTTTTCTTTTCACACATGAGATGAAGGATTGGGAATTTATATTTTACTTAAGTAAAAGTAAAAGTACTGATAAGTAAATGTCCTGTATTTACTTAAGTTAAAATATTAGCATTAAAATAAAACTTTAAGTACCAAAAGTAAAAGTACTCATTATGCTGAATACCCATAATTAGCATAACTATTGTTTCTGGGTAGCTTAATCTGGAACTCTGCAAACCTTCCACACTTTTCAGAAGAATTATTGCATAGCGTTGGTTTTGTTTAGCAACCAGTTTTTAGATTTATTCTCCTCTGTTGCCAGAAAAAAAAAGTTAGACTTTTCCACAGAACCTTCTCTTTATCTGAGGCAATGTGTGGCAGTGTGTAAGCCCTCTTACTTCCTCTCAAACAAATCAAGCCCTCTCACACATGGATATGCTAATATGCTAATTGAGAAACAGAAGTCTAGAATATGATATTTAGATTTATTTCAGTCTCATCTTTGCCATCTGAGATCTATCGAAACTGTATGGAATCATTATTAGCCAATGCAGATCTTCTGTCTAATCTGTATTCCCTCGGTCCCAGGTTGAATAAGATAAGATATTCCTTTAATAGTCTCACAATGGGGAAATTCCAAATGGGATTTGACATGAGACCCTCTACCTCTACTGTTGCCTGGCAGAAGTCAGACTCATTCTCCTCAAAACCTGCAGACTTTAGGGGGAAATATATACTACCAAGTATCACACAGACCAGTTCTCTTGTTTTTCGACCAAAAAGGCTTAACAGTTTTGAACTATGATAGCACTGTACTTCCTCCTCCTCCACTGCTCTTTAATGTGTTTTGTATTGTTACTGGAGAGATTAATGTGGCTAAGCTTGATGCGGCGTGTCCTAGCCTCCACCCACAACTGCCCAGCTCCATTGTTTCACTACTTACCTTCAGGGTCTGTTCTGCCTGAGCTGGAGCACTGCTGTTCCCTGAGCTCCACTCAATGACAACAGCACCTATAACCGTGTCACCTGTGTCACCTTAACTTGTCCCTCGCTGCTGCTTAGAGCTGACACTTTGCTACTGAGATACTGTAAGAACTGAGGGAGACTGAGGCAAAGATAATAAACTAAAGCACAACAGCCTTCAGCTCTTTATTGTTGTATCTGACTCGATTATAGCAGTGCCATTGCATAACTGACATATACTGTAACAACAGCACAAATAGGTTGCTGTAATGCTAATCACTGAGACAATATGTGCTGTGAAGCAGTTGTATGATCAGTTTTAAATTGCATGCAGAATTTGAAACGTGTCAGTTTTAAAAAATGTGCAAGCAAAAGAAAAGCATTAAATCTGCGTAATTGTTTGGGGCTAATGGGATAAGTGGTGGTGACTGTCTGGCTCACAAGTTTAAGACAAGTAAATTACACCACATACATTTTATTGGAGTACAAAAAATGTATCAACACAGTCTGGGTGATCTGTAAAAAGGAGGATAGTGAGAAGATGAAGAAGGGCATCGGGGATCTGATCATGCTTAACATGCTCCACTAACAGTAAATCACTCAATCACACGTCTCACTTCACTAACAGAGCAGTGATGCATTTCTCAGTCAGTAGGTGGGGCCAGAGCTCCAAGGATGGGGATAAATTAGCTGGGTCTACAAAGTCCAATCTTACCAGAAACTGTACCAAGAAAGAGTAATCTTTTTCACCCGAATGTTAACTGAAACTCCTGCTGACAAAATCTAAGAAGTGACGGTCCCAAAGGTTGGTCTTGGTAAAGATCAGTTCAACATGTGCAGTGAATCATATCATGCTTTTAGATCTCTTCTCTTCCCCATCTTACCAAAGCATAATTATATTAAGCAATAAAATAAAACTCTGAAGCCGAAAAGGAGCTTTAAAAGGTTTGTCACATGCAGAGTCATTACTTTGCTACAATTAAATTAAAACAATTAATGACTCACTTTTAGTGTGATTAAATGTTACCACCTACTTATTACTAATTGATTAATTATAATTAATTGTATTATCAAGAAATGTGATTTCATGCAAATTATCTAAACCCTTTTCTGCCTGTTCCCTGGGAAATAAAGACATATCCCAATGGACTACCAGAGACTGTGCTGCCCTATCAAAGACCAGTCCAGATCCATACAGAGCACAGTGTCTGACCAATGAACAGGGCTGACACATCAAAGATGCAGTGTCTATCTGAGGGGAGCCATTTACTATATTCTATTACCCTGGAACAACGTGGCGATTATTTTATCATATGGTGCTGGAGGGCTGGAGATAACAGCTAACTACCATGGATAAACTGATGACCACTGCATTTTCTATTGATAACACTAATCGGATAAACAACAACACAATAATCAATATGGTTATTTATGTCAGATGTTTTGATTCTCTCTTTTATGATACGCACAAATTAAATTAACTTTTTCTGGTGGACATTGGTTGGTTTTGAATTTTCTCCTACATTTCTTTCATTTTAAATATTTTCTGGTAAATGTTTTAATTACATTCTGAAACAGTGATTGTCTTCACATACTCACAACAACAACAACAACACATACTATGTTTTTTATAGGTGTAACAATAGAGTTATCATTACATTACATATTACACACCATTATGAGGGCAGACATCAGGATGGTGTTGCAGGTGCTGTTTGTAAAAGCATTACCAAGTTACTGATTAAAGTTCTGTTTCAGTATTAACACCTGGCTAGTTTCTAACTAGCGATTCAGTAAATTGGCTTACACCATTAAAACTAACAATGCGTCTTAGCTACCAAAGACTTTAGTAATGTGTAAATTGTAATTAAGAATCATAGTTGGTAAACTGTGTATTAAAATGACCAAACAGTCCTTTGTTAAAGTAGGTACGACTTTGTTTTATTTATATGTACATACACAGTGAAATACATTCAAATCTGATTAAGATAACACAACCAACGTTATTTGGTCATTTAAGCTAACATAAGTGGCACAATGTTCTGTAATTAAAGCTACATTGAATTAGTTTTGGTAAAATGTAATTTTTAACAAGTTCACATCATTATGATACAGCATTTTGAAGTGTCAGGTAAGATAAGTTGAATATTCTCTCCAGTTTAAACTGGGGCTATATTAGCAAGCTAACGTTACTGTTGTTGGTGGTGAAGTTACACAGCAGTTACACCTGGCAGCCACTGGGTGTAAATGTTTAAGACAACTAATCTCTAGATGAGAAATAGTTTGTATAACCCTTTCTACACTACTCTACACTTATTCTGAACAGCCTTTAGGTTTCTAATTATTCATCTTTATTTTGTGTTACATGGTGATGGTGAATTTTGACTTCAACAAAATAACAGTCACACTTCTTTATTTGGCAAAAAGAACACTAAACAAATCACAAAACGGCATTTCAAAATTAGGATTATATGATGCTAAATTAAAAAAAATAGACCTTACATATTTCTGCCAAATTAAAGTACAGAGAAATAAAAAAATAACCGCTCTTCCCATGAATGCAGGCAAACAAGTGAAAAACTCATCACAGAGCTGTAGAATATAAAAAAGAGGTATCTATGAAAGTGAAATGATTCTACACGTAGTCAAATTTCTGGTTCTGCCTTCCGTCCATACTCTGGGCTCTGTAGGAGTCATTGTAGGCCGGACGGGGTCGGGTGTCAGACTTGTACATTGTGTGCTGAGAGGCGGCTTTGTAGGCCATCCCATCGTACCTGAAAAATATCAGGAAATAAGCAACTTTAAATAAAAAGTGAATTATCCAACTTCTAGACTCTCACTGGCTCTGCTATCTCTGTGTAGTCCACCATTCACATTAATATAGTCAAAAACAATATGATTGAAAACTCATTACAAGGAATAGGTGGACCAGGAGAAGAATATAGGGACTTTTGTGTATCGCTTTGCAAGCAGCCTTGTAAGCACTTGCAACTCTGCATTATATATGCAGAGAAAAAAAAACATACCAAAGGATCTGCATTTACATTTTGCTGAGTATGTGTCCTTAAATTTGAAAGGAAGATTTTTACTGCCCACAGCATAACAAAAATATATGCAGGGTTTTCACTTTATACTGTTGTTCGGCTTTGTCAGAAGCCAAGATTTCTGTCTTTAATTGCAATGAACATACAATCTGCACTGGTATTTTGCATGTAGCGCCTGCTTACTAGACATTTCTGTTGGATCTATTTAGCAGCTTACTCATCTCTGTTACTTTACTGTACAGGAGGAGAGAAGCTCTATCAAAGTTGCTGCCACCCCCCCTGGTACTCTTAAAGGTCAGAAAAGGTCACAGATACTACACAGTTATTGAGTCCTTCAGTGATATGGAACGTACCGTTGATTTTTCTCTGGAGTCATTCCACGGCAGGCCAGACACATCATGACGCCTCCAATGACCAAGATAGCTCCGCCGATCCAGCCCACGAAAAGAGCAGGGCCAAAAGTGTACCTGAAAGAAGACAGGGGTTATAGGAACATACAACAGAGCGCTCTGACAGATCTTAATCTCATCATCTTGATTTGACTTTACCTTGGAGTCAGAGATCCGGTAAGTCCACCAACACCGCCTCCGTACGTATCGAACCCACTGCCGGCATATGTTGTGAACCGAAAACTTTGCACAATCAAGTTGGCAAAGGCCGACACCCCAGCGATGCCACAGACTCCTAAAAATGAAGAATCATCAGTCAGTCACTCCAGGAATTCGCCAGCTTTTTTGGGGATTGTTGCAGCCTAATCTGCCAGATTCCACAGCAGCTTTTTTATTTGTGATGCATGTTGCAATGTTTTAAGACATTTTTTGCAATGCAATTGAATTAACTAAGTGAAAATTGCAAAAAGAAATAGCTGAGCTTATGATATTGTACTTTTTTGTATAGCTCTGTTCAAATCTGAGGTAACTTGTTCCAGTGAGAATAAAGTGGCACTGTTAGGACAAGATGAATGTGAAATGTTTGCATCACAAATGTCTGCATGGTCTGCATCTTCACAACTACAAGGAACAAGGAAGTGAGTCTGGCATTGTATGACTCAGTGTTTTGCGCAGGACACTACAATGATTCATCAAATATGCAGAGAAGTTGCGGTGATAAGATAGCATTACATGGTCACACAGAATTCCCAGGGATTGGTTGAATATGTGTTCATTGTTAGGATCGCAACTTCCTGGAGGGACTGATACGTGCAAAATGGTTTCACTGTCATAACAGAACTAGACTTTGTAAACAAAGCATTACTGCACCTGCAAGAAGGTTCAGGATCCCGGCTGTCAGAGTCATTGTGGCTTTGATGTTGTCCTCCATGTTCCCCATTTTCAAGCACTTCAGTGCAAATATGGCGATCAGGCAGCCGATGGCTCCGAGAACAATTCCAACAATCATCAAGGCCCGGACGGCTTGGAGCAGAGCTGGAAGTCAAAGTTACACCATTTAAAACATTCTCACCACATTATTTGCTCATAAAATTGATTTGCAACCTGTAAATGTAAAATGTTGGATAATAACATGAGTAGATTTACTCAGGTTCTGTAAGTAAGATTTATACTTCAACTCTTTCAGAGGAAAATATTTTTACTCCACTACATTTATTTGACAGTACTACTACTAGTTACTTTGCGTTTTAAGATTTCTGTACTAAACATACAATCATCAACAAATAAATGATGATGCATTTTCATCCATGAAACAAAAGGATGTAAGTCAAGTCAATCAAGATAATCTTTTATATAAAATATTTAATAATATAACATAATATATAATTAATGCTTTTCAATTCTGTACTTGAATGCAGAACTTTATATTGTAACAGTATTTTTACTCTCTGGTATCACATCTTTTACTAAGTAAAAGATCTGGGTGCTTCTTCCAATGTGGAATAAATCAGAGCACTAGAAATTATTTATAATCATGAACATTTTCAGCAATTAAAAACAACTAAAGATACACCACGGGCAGCAGCTTCTTTATTTCCATATAAAGTAAAAAAAAAAAAAAAAAACTCAGTATTTTCTTTCATCAGCTATGGCGGGACAGTTATTATTTCTATATTCCACTGATGATATTTTCTGACTTACACGAGAAATATCCTCACTTGTTTGCTGATATATCAACTCTGATATATCAAATATTACTAAGTTCTTCATCTTATTTCCATACAAAAGCAGTTCAACGAGCCGTACAGGACAATAAAACAATAAATCAGAAAGACAAAACAGTACAAATACACACATATTGTAGAACAACAATGCTAGGGCACAAATAAATTACTTTCTGGGAGTGATAAAGGGTGAGAATATGCTTTAAAAGAGGCTCAGAGACCTCAACGCTAATGGCATTCGTTTGCAATTAAATTAAAAAAAAGTAAAGTCAGACAAACAAATCTGCAGTTATATTTTTTCCAGTAGCAGCGATATAAAACAAGGCACCATTTAATAAAGCCTATTGACCTAAATGTCATCTCTCAATGGCCTGAGATATTGTACCTGTATTATTCTAGACTTAAGCCTTTAAGACCTTATATACAATATGCTCTACACTACATTCAGCTGTTAAGTACAGAGTGTGGAAATGTACTTTACATTGTGTGACACTCCGGTAAAGCTTGTGCTTGCTCAGCTAAGCTTTGGATGTCTCATCAAATTTCCATTTGATTCCGGAGAGACACCATCTTTTCTGCAGTCGACTGCATTTTTATGCAGGGAGGGAGGATGGAGAAAATCTGCCCTAAAACCTCCCAAATATTCTAAAGTACCTTCCAAGGTCCTTTGGAAAATGTTCTCCTTAATCCAACATGTGGAGAAATATTCGATAAACGTCTCTTTCTCTCTAAGTGTAATTCTCTTACCTGGCAGTCCCAGTATGGTAAAATAAGGCCTGCACTGTGTTGTACCGTACGATGTCCCTACACACGAGTTCCATAACCCAGAATATGTGTAAACATTTGTTACAACTGTAAAAGATCGGTCCTGCAAGCTCCACATGTCCATTGCCGTTGCAGCTGTTATTAAGAATTGCCCCAATGCAGACAACATAAATCCTATTAACTGAATCATTGAGGCAGCCATTTTAGATGTCCCGCTCAAACAAAGTTAACCAACCAGTGTGATGGAGGTAAAATGGCAGTGTCTGAGCTCCCGCTTATCATTATGTATGTTTCAACAAGGAACAGGTCTTATCAGATGTTTACCTAAAATTTTCATGAGTCTTTGTCCCAGTTTCGGGAAACGGTGGCAATGTGAATTTCCACCCCTTCGTAAGGAAGGGTGTGGTCTGACCTTTCATCATTATTTTCCCATCATTCTAAGGTAACGCGGAACTGAAATGGTTTGATATATATCATTCCTCTCAGTCTATTAATGTTTTTACCAGTGACAACTTGATGATATAACTGCTTATTTTATTTCCCCCCCAATAATGAACCAATATTCCAAATAAGTAACTGTACAATAGAACATAAAAATGCAGCCATAATGGCCTATTTGCTTTAGATTCTGTAGAAGTGGCAATAGTTACGTTTGGTGATTTCCTGCATTCAACCAACAAAATGATAAATATTTTTTTGTTAGTTTTTTGGTTTTTTTTGTGTTTCCCTGTGGTATTTTTGTTGATGTTGTTTCTGTGTTGTTAGTAATGAATAAAATCATACCTGGCAGTCCCAGAATGGTGAAATAGGGTCGGCACTCTGTGAAGCCAGAGCTCTGGCGGACACATGACCTCCACAGGCCCGAATATGAGAACACCGCCGTCACAGGGTTATCAAAGAGGTCTTCCGTCGCCCACTGGTCCATGCCAGTCGCAGCAATTATTCCCGCCACCCCTAACAAACTCAGCAGGAAGCCCATCACCTGACAAAGAGTAGCTGCCATGGTGCTGTCTTTCTCAAACGCTCTGAAGTCAAAAACGGCCTCTCCTCAGCACTGGGCTGTGTGTTTGAATATGATATCAGCAGGTGTGAAGTCGAGAAGGACTTCACCAGTGACCCTGCTTGTTTGCACACAGCCAGTTATGTACAGAAGTTGGGTGGAGCATATTAGTATCAGTAAAATAAGGTTAATGTTGCTTACTAGTTCTCTAACTACTAATCATACAGAGTCACTGTAATAATGTTTTAATAGAAATATTCTTTGTCCAAAACCTCTGGACAGTTATAATGACTGCTACTCCAGCTGTACAGCTGCTGCTGATGTGTTGGCAGAACTTAAACGTTAAATTCAATTTGTTATCAGTCCACATGAACGCACAATTTTAAGTTCAGTTCAGATCAGTTTTTGTTATTTCACATGAAAGATTTGTGTATTTGTTTTATTCTCTGCGTTCTCATCATTGTTTTCAATAAAAAAAAAAAAGATGTGTCATGTACATCTGTGCACCAATCAGGATTATGGATTATTTTAATCAAATTGTGATGACACTTGTAGGTCATGTGTTTATGTTGCCTTACCATAGTCAGTTAAATCTGATCAAACCACACCGGGAATGTTTGCTCTCTGGCAAGTTAGATGCTAAGTTTTTTTTTTGAGTCTGACAACTGCTCAAAGCCAAGAAATGGCAAATTGTAGGTGAATTGTTGTTTTCATACTTCGGTTTTTGTGTGGATTAAACAAATGAGATGTGAACTTTACAGGTGCTGGAATACTTATTTTGTTACCTTTGTAAAGAACCATGCCGAGCTAACAAGCTGCTGGCTGCAGCCCTTTGTATTCTCATCTGACTCTCCACCAGAAAGTGTAAAAGCATATTTTCCAAAATGTAAAACTATACCTTTAATACATTTCTCTTTATCTTTAAGTGTTTCTTATTAGTCATGAATATGTAATGTTTTTGAGAAATAGCCTACTATAGGGGCTTTAAAAAAGCTGTTCTTGGCGGAACAGTTATTCATGTTTTCCTTATCTCCTGACATTAGACATACAGTCTTATTTTTTTATGGCTGACAAAACCATGCATATCAAGCATACTGTATCCTGTTTACAGCATCTTGGTTGAGTCACATCCTAATGATGGGAAACCTGAACATGTGATGCAGCCATGTGTCAATACCAGCCAGGATACTCAGGCATCCTACTCATGTATCATAGGCATGTAAATATTTCCCCAATTTAAAGCTGTTTTTTTTTCTTTACAGCCTGACTACTTAGCAAAATTCCAAGGTAGATCAACAATGCACTGTTTTTATCCAGGATAGCAAGATGTACAGAAACACTCTGAAAAAAGGTTTTAATATGAGCCTCCATGCATGCCAATAAAATGCAACATACTGATACATTAATCCAGTGGTTTTCTAAAACTTTTGGGCATTCCCCCCTTCAAAAGCCAAAAAAAGTCTACACCCCACAACTTGTATCAATCATTAACAATGACAGGGGAAGCAACTAATAAAAAAGGATCCAAGTTGAATTTTAGTGAAATAAAGGTCAGCACGATAGCATCAGCAAACTCTTGTTTGTTTATTTTCCCGACATAAATCACATTGATTCAACGTAGTTTTAATCCATATTATTTCCTCTCGTCAGTCATCCCCCCCCTGCAGTGGCTGTATTCCCTCTAAGGGGGCCCGCCCCACAGTTTGACAACCACTACATTAAACAGAGTCAGTCGTTAAGTTTCTTAAAGTTTCAAAGTTTTCTTATAAGTTATTTTGGTGTTATTATGTACAAATGTGTAACTTAGACTGTTTAGATTGTTTTGTTTCTGAAACATTTGCACTTTAAATATTGCTCTACAGTATGTGTCAGCCAGGCTGTGTTAAGCGATACTAGATGACACTGTTGTCGGGGTGGGTGCTCTGTATCGTTGTGCCACCAGTAGCCAGTCAGGCAAAGGTAAATACTGATATGATTGTAGTGAACTGAAACCAATTTGCCTGTGGCTGATATGTCGAAGAGAACATGCACAACACCGGGACTGAATCGAAACTGGGTTGGGGCCTTGTGCTGAGTAAAACACAACCTGCTGCTGAGTGTCTAATGAACACACAGGACTGTACATTTGCTAAACTGAAGATTTAGTGTTATTTATTGTCTCAGGAGATGTAAAAGTTGTGTTATAGGTTTACATATTTTCTCCACTTCATGAACAATAACACTTATAGTTAAGTATGATAAACCTATTTTTTATGCCCTCCTAATGAAGTTAAACAATGTTTCTGACTGCTGGAGGTAAAATAAACACTGCCACACACAAATTATTCACTTTTATACATGACAGGCAGCAGACTACCAGTCAGCCAGTGAGTACACACTCAAGCTCTGCAGCCAAATAATGTTCAAATCAACATGTTTTTTTTTATTTTTTAAAGATAGCAAAAAGGCTGAATTTCAGGAGATTACATATATACAGTATATATAGTGGACAGAACTTCCAGGTCTGTGAAGTGAATTCGCATTTTATCTAATGGCCAGCAGGGGGCAGCTCCATGGGCTGCAAAAAAAGTCTAATAGTATGGAGTCTTATGGAGAAATGACCCAATTTCTGACTTCAGTTATTAGCTTAGTAAACATTTTTGAGTCTTTCATACAACATGATGTCCATTGTGTAAAAGATGTTTACATTTAGAGTAAAATACACAATAAAGCAGAGTGTGCTGTAGGGCGTGGCTACCTTGTGACTCACAGACTATTTCTCACATAAAATCTTGTGACAGATTTTAGTCTACTGTATTTCTGTAATACATATAAGTGTATGACCAGGCAAGCCACCATTGTTTCCTGCTACGGACAAGTCAAAAGCAGCCAATGACTGCAGGATGGTTTGAGTTATTCATCCGAAACAGCCAATGCACCAGCTATGCATTATTGGAAGCTAGCTAGCAATGGACGCATCAACCGTGTGTTGAAAATGACGTTTGCTGTTTATTCAGTGGCACTGAGCTGTGACCACTGATTCCTTCAGCACACACTGTGAAGAGAGCTGGTGGAGGTTTTCTCCTGTGACAGACCCACACTAATTTCAGGGGAAATTGTGTGATAATAGAACTGTAATACAGAAACTGGAAATGAACTCTTCAGTTCTTTACAGATCCCAAGACTTTAGTTTGTTTCTCCCATACTATTGTTTTTATATTTGAAATTGTAAGCATTGATCAAATCATTATTTTTCAAATCTAAATAGGGATAAAAGAAAGAAAAAAATAACCAAACTGAACAGCAACTCTGAACTTTGGTGTTCTGAGTTTTACCAAGTTGGGTTATGTGCTTTTTCACTTATTACGTACAGTACAAGTTAACAAGCTTGCAAAGCTACTACTGATGCCTTCGGCTATCTGTATCCAGCCCTCACCTGCTGGTTGCAATCCGTTAGGAGTGTCCCAGAAATATCTAGCTTTTTAGCTGCTAAATGCTTCACTATGAGGGAAAAATTATCTGTGTTTGTCCTTACAAACATCCCTTCTTGTAGAATATATTTTATCCATTTTTATTATAACAAGACTCTACAGCCATGCTAGTGGCTTTGCGGGGCTAGATGAGGGGAATGAGGGAATCAAGTCATCAGGATGCATGGGAACCATGTATGTCTGTGCAAAATGTCATGGCAATCCACCCAGTATTGTTGAGATATATTGATCTGGACCAAAGTGGTGAACCAACCAACTGACATATCAAATGACCAAGTCATAGCACGGCTAATAATAAAAAGGAGCAGCTTCACTTCAGTTGAAACAAACAGTGGTTAAAACATTTTAAGGGGTTAAAACATGGTAGTGATGCAGTCCTACAAACAGTATGTCATATAGCAGAGCAGGTAGCATAATCTTTGTCATTTTCTCTGACTTTGGTAAAAAAAAAGAAAAAAAGTTTGGGTGACAGATTTTGAAAGACAATTTCCACACCAACTTCTATCTTGAACTCCAGTCAAGAGCTCCATTACCGCTCAGGCTACAATAAGAAAACACTAGAAAGAGATGTGCTGAAATGATGAAAGGCTGTCTCGGAAAATGGTAGAAAAATGGCCCATTTACTTTCTTCCACCTTTTGGGTATCTAAATGGATTTTTATTCAGTAATCAGTGCACTGCTGCCGGATGGACACTAGAGGGCAGAGTGAGTGCAGAGAACACGGCAGCTGTCGCAGCAGGGAGCAAACTTGCTGGGAGTGTGATAAGAAGGCCTTTCACGTAACGAGGCCTGGAGTGAATGTGCTATTTCTCTGAGGGCATCAGGAACTTTTACAAAATATGAGCAGGTCAGGAGGAGGACAATCAGGATTTCAGTACGTATTTCCTTCTGTGCATAAGGGTGCATGTGACAGCCATCCGTATGAATTAACATTGTTAAAGCATTTGGTTGAAGAGAAAACAGCCAGAAGGCAGAGTGAGTGATCTAGTGTGGTGAATGAGTTCCCACTCTCACCCACTTAAAACCTCCAAACAATGAACACTACCTGGGCAGCCAGGGAGGCGAATGCACACACACGCACACACACACACACACACACAAATCTGTTACATTTGAAGAATGAGAGAAAACTTCAAAAATCCCTGAGCAATTAACCAATCACAGTCCAGCAGGACAGTGTGACAGAGTGCACACATCATTGGTCGACAGGCTCGCATCCGTTATGCTTTCAGTGGGGCGAGATCTAAATTAGAGAGCCAATTAACTCTGCTAATAGCCCTCTCCTATTTAATCTGGAAGACAATGGGGATTGAAGAAGAAGCTTTTACAATATCCTCTTTCTGCCACGATTCTGAGGGTCTGCGTTTGCCTCCTTGTTTTCACTTCAATTAGCCCAGTGCTTTCTATGATTAAGTACCTATAATTATTTTTCAATTAAGGCTTTGATCTGGTGTGTACTGTATACAGCTCCTTAGCGTACATGGAAGAATGAGGATGAAACAGTAAATTTGTTCCCTTCTGTGTTGTGTTGATGAGGGTGCAAGTGAGATTAAGCTTGCAGAGCAGCTGGGAGAGCTGCTGCAGACACAGAACTTGATCAAACATTGACCACATTTTTCTTCGCTCTTTCCAGCATCAAACTTTTTCTTCAGTCAACAGTAACAGAGCTACTTATATTCAATGTGGCAGGGATGCTGATGAGAGAATTAACTTGTCATGTGAAAGCATTTCATAACTGTTCTTTTTTTTTTTTTGTAGATTCATAACTGTTTTGTTTTTTTTGTAGATTTGTAAAACGATACAATGGTATGCTCTTATTTTTCCCAAGAAACTGACACAATTTGCCAGCCTGAAAAACAGTTAAAAATCTATATGAAAGGACCAATTTGAAGCTGTGGCCCAGTTCCATGCTATATACCAATTCTAATGTTCAGCCAGTTTTGTGTAAGTAATACATTCACACTGCAAAAGTGACTAAATTACATATACTCAAATGTCTATTTTTATATAGAACATTTGTATTTTGAGTGTGCTGTTGATGGACACTATTGTCCCACAATGCAATGCATGAAGGAAATATATAAATAAGGAGACATTTACAGTGGCCAATATGCAGATAGTAAAACAGCTGCATAAATATAATGTAAAACAAAATAATTAAGGATCAAATCTTTAGAAAAATATTAGATTTTCTCTTTGGGATTTATTTATTATTTATTACCAATACCACCAACAGTGTTTAGACTGTTTATAGTTTTGTGTTTTTATTTATATTGTGTCTGCATAGTTGCCCTCACAGGGATAAATAAAGTTGTATTGAATAAAACTGAATTGAATTGAACTGACATCCATTCCTTGGACTTTTAGTATAGTAACTACTACTACGAATAGTTTTACAACTCTACTGTACCAACAATGTACTATGACAATTTATATTATATAGTACATATACTGTATACAGTTATATAGTAGTATCGAACTGGGACACATTTTGGTGTCTGGTGTGTTTGGCAGATGTTGGCAGAGTTGCTACCTGAGTTTGTTTAACTATTCACTATTCATTCAAAACACTAACTTTTCATTGCAACCTGGAAACCCCAAAACTCACTCCAATTTAAGGCAGTATGCTTGTGGTCAGCCAAACTGTCAGGGGGGTGGCAGAGCTACCATAGAGGGATGCAGCACACAGAGAAGCATATTTTCCCATTTGTGGTCTGATAACAGATCTGTCATTTGCTCCTTTTAGTATGCAGTAACTAAGTAATGGAAATAATCAGCATATGTTGAACACTTATTGCAATAGTTATAATAAGAAAACCTTTTGCATACATACATAAAATGTAAAAATTTCAATATTTACCTCTCAAATGGTAAAGCAATATAAAAACTAGCATAAAAGCCAAGTGCAGCATTCAGTACAAACACTCATTATTAAGCTAAGTTGCCTGACATGCACTGAGACTTTCATATATATTGCTTTAGTGTGCAGCTAGCAGGTCTTTTGCTCATATTTGTACCCTGACTTTGACTTTATACTTTCCTAAAACTCTTGGGTGGTGCACCAAGGCGGAGGCAAAGATCAGTCAAATAAAGCAGAATGTGCCAGTAAAACAAACGAAACAAGCAAAAGTGCTTGATCCTCTCGTGCACAACGAGGTACTTAATAACACTTACAGGCTTTTGTAATTCCTCTGTTTACCTAGCTACCTGACCTGGAAGGTAGATCAGAAGCGCGGTGACGTGCAGGGTAAAATGACAGTCTGGGTTAATTATCTGTAAGGCTGCGAGGATTAGAGGAATTCACAATAAATGCAACCCTGAGGGTGGCGAAGAGGTAACACATGCTTTCTAACGGGAAGCATCTAATACCAGCAGAAAGGAGCTATATTGAAAGTCAGGCTCAAATCTTAATAAGTGGTTTTTATCTACATATAGGAGATCATATTTATATTATATATTTATTGATGAGAGGTTTCCAGTGCATGAAAGTTTACTTCAAACTGGTATTCATTAATAGGAAGAACCATCAAGTAAAAGCAAGTTTCATACCCATCCCACCTGCAAATCCTATTAAAAGTTTTCAACAAAAAAGTACATTCCTTACATTTGTGAGCTTATATTTAGGCCTGCTCCCTGTATTTGAAACTTGGACTCTCCTAGCTGGCAGAGGGTGAGAAATAGAAATCCATTGAGAGGCCAGTAATTAACTCCTTTACTGTAATTAAAACACTAGAGTCTCTTAAGGGTGTCGGGCTCCTAATGAGTTGTGACATTTTAGAGGCTCTGCGTACCCAAAACTGTACTGTCACCGTGCGCTACCTGTATGCAGACAATTGTGCACAGCGCAAAGGAAGTGTCCACAGCTGGGCGAGGAAGAGGGGGGGAATAAAAGGAGAGGGGAAGAAAGGGGAAGATGGGACGCTTTCATTGCCCTAGAAGGGTAGAGAGAGGAGGAAATAATGAAATATCAGGGCTTTGTGAAAAATAGAAAAATAAAAATGGGAGGTGCAGGTAGCAGTGTGGTTGGGAGGGGGAGGGGGAGTGAGGCGGAGGTGGGGGGGGGTTAGGAATTGTGTCTGAAACATTTTGTATGACCTCCTCCCTCGCCCATCCATCAGGCAGGCTGGCTCATTATTCTAACTAGCCAGTTCTTTTCTTCTGTTGCGGGACGCCATCAGCTGCAATCTGCATGCCAATTATCGGCCAGACCCCCTGATACCCCTGCATGGAAAATGATCTGTCAAGGAAAAAAAAAAAAAAGAAAAAACGAAAACGAAAAAAGCGAGAAGGCTTGTGCACTGTAGCCCCAATCTCTCCACCCCCCCGTCTCCCCCCCTTTTTACACTCTATTCCTCTCTCTCCGCTTTCCTGTACAGCAGTGACAGGGCTTCCTAGAAAATTAATCTATGGAAAGAGAAGAAAAAAATTATAAATGTAGCTATTCTCCCACTCCGGCCGCTCAGTTCTCTGGGCTCCGGAGGGCAGGGGAAGTGGAGTTTGTGATAATTGCCAGGGAGAGGGGGGCGATAACAAAGGGACACTCTTCCCCTGAATGTTACACTAAGGGCAAGAGGAGCGGTCATGAAGCAACCATCATGCTTTTTACGCTCCCAGGTATGCTCCCTTTTTTCCCTTTCATTCCCATCTATTTCATCATCAAATTACAGATGAGATGAGCTGCCATTTCTGATCGCTCTCTTGATCTCTTAACTGTGTCGGATAGGCAGTACCAGGAATAAAGAAATTTGATGTCAGTGGGCCATCTGGTAATCACTGTAACCACATGAACTGTGCCCAATGATCATAAACAAAGCCTGAATATGTTTAAAAGTCACAATTTACCGTTCGCCACCTCCCACACACCCCCCTTAGTTACCGTTGCTAAAACTGTCAAGGCTTCTGTTCCTGCACAGCATGCAGTTTATAATGATAATGATTTACCACTCGACAAATTAGTCATTTTTAAACAATGATTACAGACAGAGGTTGGGAAAGGCAGATTCTCATCTCTAGCTGGCAAATTTTAGCATCTATAGCTCGCTAGTTAATGAGGCTAGCTCCAGGAGTTGGTTTCTTGGTGTTGGCTACAGACGTGCTAAAAGTTTAAGGGGCTAAAGTTGCGTGTCTCAGGTAAAAAGACAGCACCCTTCTTCACCAGTTAATGATCCATGTAAAAGTCAACTAAATAGATTACTAATAAGTAACCAGTTTAGTGCAGGGTATACTAAGGTATACAGAGTACTTCATCTTCCGTTGGCATTGGGTAAACCCCTCTGATGCGAATCATTCAGTAGTGATTTTTTTTCCTATTATGGTGAAGGTATGACATAGTTATCCAATTTCCATTAGTGGATGGCATAATAATAATGGAATACTTCACTCAAAATGCAGAATTATGTAGTTGTCTCACCCGTCTGTGGGCCAGTATTGATGCAAAATCTCACCTCTTTATAGGCTGATATTCATTTCATAATGACCCTCACTGTCTGAAGTCAAGCAGCTGAAGTTAAGTGACAAATATGCAAGAGTAGTTTTACATGTCACTGTTTATAACACTGGCCATTTATCCTTTGCTGGACAGCTTACACTTTTAACGTTACAAGACAAAATGCACGATGACTGGCAAACAGCTAAGCTATCTTGGGTAAAGTTGGCTGAGTGTGAGTGTAATCTCCCCCAAATCCAATGAGGAGAAGGACAGAGCCACTGACATTAGCCTAAACTCTGATAACATCCAGGCATACAAGCAGTGTTATTAGGCTACTGTTGGTAGTAAGATAGTTAGCCGGACACTTTTGCTCTTGTGCTATATGCTTATACTGCAGAGTACCACTCTTACTTCAGCCTTTCTGCTTCTTACTTCTGCTGTGACACATAGAGTTGAGTTGTTGTCTTGAATTTCTACCACAAGGGATCAATAAAGGAACATGTTAGAGAAATCCTAAGCTTGACACGCCTTCCGTGCTGAGTTACGATTGCTAATTAATGACTGGACAATCACTGTTTAAAGGAGGGTTTTTAATTCTAGTTCTAATGGTCAATTTAGTTTCAATTATGACTTCTGAGTGGATCAAGGAATCAAACAATGGAATGTAATCATGACAGCACATATACAAAGTTACACTTTGCTGTCTGTTCTTAAAGCCAAATCCCTGTTGTCCCTTCTTTAAGAGATGAGGCAATGAATCTATAAGAATGACAGTTGAGAAAAAAACCCACAAAGCCAACCTGATCCTGATTTCCAGCACAAAGAGGAGAAGCACTGAAGCCAGGAGAGGAACAGTCACTCGGCAGAAGCAGCGGAGAATTGGGTTTGCTCTGTCTGCCTTTGTGGTGCATGTGTGTGAGCTTTGATTAAAGACAGAAGATTCTTTAAGCACATTAGGGCCATTTTGTCCAATTGTTTCACGCCCTCTTCCATATCCACCCGCACAAAAGATACAGACTGCAGCACAAAGCGATGCTCACCCGCTTTACTCTGCTCTATCACACTGAGCAGGCCCAGTGCAGGCACAAACAGGCAAGGACCAGAGGAATTATGTTCTTGTGTAGTACTAGTAGCAGCAGAAGTGTCAGTGTAATGTCTTATCACTGTAAGGGCAGATGAAGTATTGACACACAAAGGGAAAGGAAACAAAAGGCACCATTTTGTCTCATGTTTGGGGCCTATAAATGATATATTTTAAAGTAAAAGTCACTAATCAAACACGTATATCAGATTAAGCGTTCTCACAAAGGATAACAGTAATATCTTGTTAATGCGCTGGGTTGCAGGAGATAGGGTTGGTACTGATACGGTTGTAGTGCCAGAGACCCACTTTTGTAGCCTGCAGTGCACTGTGCAGCATTAAACTAACAGCACATGCATTTCACTTGCAATCATCCCCTAAATTCAAAGTCTCGGGGTCTGACGCGGAAATGCAGCGAACAAAACTGCATTTCAATATTCACAGAGAAGAGGAAAATGACTCTGTTAGCATACTCAGTAAGAGAGCTGAACTCAGGCCAGCCAGCCACCATACCCTAGAGTAATAATTAAGAATCCTGTCGCGGAGTTGTCAGTAGTCAATTACACCTCCTGTTCACTCGGGCGCACGATCTGACTGCAAGCAATGCGAAGACACTGGAGCTGTCATCAGAGATGGAAAAAGAAGGAAAATGACTGAAATGAAGATTACTGTGGAGTGGGGATTTTGAGCAGGGTTTAACAGTCTCTGTCAGGAGGTGAGTGCTGAATGCGAGTGACCAAACGCCCTCCCAAACATGAAACCATTATTGCCGATTACACAGAACGGGGACTTTGGTGGTGCATTAATTGAAGCTTTGGCTTGCATCAGTTTCCAATTACTTTTATGCTAGCCTACGGTTAATGCGGTGACAATGGATGGTAGGAACACGCTCCACAGACCGAGGACTGGGTATGAAAGGAGGGAGGTTCTTGTTGTCATTGAGTGTGAATATAGTCAGATGTGGGAGGCAGAAAGGCTGCAATGCTGCTCCTCTGAGTGCGGTTATGGAAATATTGAACATACAGAACTGGTTTAGGCTAAACACCAAGAGCTAAATACATGGAGCTGATGATGGCCAGCTGTCCTACTGGACAAATTTGGTTAAAAATGATTGTGGCCATGGAGCACCAGGAGCCAGCAGCTGGTTTTAAGTTCAAACTTTGCCTAGTTTTAAGTTAAATGGAAATGCACACATCACTAAATTAAAAGAAGTTGCACCACACAGACTCGTTCTTACATAGATTACAGTGATTAGTGATCATTTATGTCCAGTAACTACCAGGGGGCTATTTCACAAAAGCAGAATTAAGAGATTGAGGATAACTGAAAAAGCAAAGCCTGACCTAGTCTAGTCAGAGCATCCTCGCTTTATACGTTTCACATAGGCCAAAGAGGAGCAGCTAGGTGAAGCCAGGATTAAGTAAATTGACTTTCTTCAACAGACCATGAGGTCAGTCACAGACTTACTAATGCTGAAATAGAGAAGATACATTAAACATACTTTACTTAATGGAAGCTTATGTATAAAGCATATATTATGTAAAAAAGGAAACAAGAATGTGTGGCAGACGACAGCAGACCAACTTAATTCGTAAGTAGCCTAAAAATATGCATTTAGACTACTAACCACTAACTTAACTGAAACCGTCATAATTAAACCATTCAAGGAGTTACTTGTCTTTTGCACAAATTGTACACTATATATATTATATAAAAATATAAATTCAGCCAGGATAACTGAAAAATCACACCTTAATCTGCTATCTAGGTTTTACAAAACAGCCTGTAGTTGTTGCTAATTGAGCTTACTGAAAAAAGTAGCATTAGCTTGCTAATGTGTGCATTGAGATTAAAGAGTAAGTATTATGAAATATGGTCGACATATTTGACACTTCATGAAACAATGTACTGGAAATCTTTTGTAAAGATTTTAATTTACATTCCACAAAAATAACATACTCCAAATGACCAAACATTAAAATGCTAGCCTAAATGACCAGCTAATGGCTTGGTAGGTTAGCATAATCAGTTTTCCACACATTGTAAACCAAATGAATATTTCTAATTCTGAAACACATGCATATGTATGCATACATAAAAACAAAGTAATGCCCATTTCTTCAGCTGTTTCCCATTTTTTGATATTGGGTAAAATGTATAATATAATTATAAAATTTGACTTGAATGAAGGAGTCACAACTTTTTTTCTAATTCTTAATTTATTTATTTCTTACTTTCTATTTTCCTTTCTTCCTATCTATAAATTTGTCTTTAAACAAATTAATGAAGCTATTAGTTAACTTATGTTAGCTACTCATACCTGGTCAACCCCTTCCGGCCCTGTTGGTCTCAGTTTTCTCCAGCCAGCTTCCCTTTACCTTCTCTTCATCCAATCGCCTCATCCCTACCCACATCCCTTCATCCTCTCTCCCTTCTTCCCCTCATCCCTTCCTATTCAATCGGGGCATACCTCTTCCACATCTCATTCTAGGTAGTGTCTACAACCTGTAAGCAGCTGGAAACCCATACATCTCCCCGGCCTGGCCTTCAACACGTCCGCCCAGACCAACCTATTAGATGACAACTTCTTCTACCTTCTCCCCTCCACGTGAATTCATCCATCCTTAACATCAAAACCTCCCGTATGTAAACCTTTCAGTTAAATACTGTTGTGCCGTGGTCCTTGCTAATTAATTGTCTTTCTTTTCATTTGAACCTCAGCTTTAAAAGGCAACATAGACAAGAAGTCAGGAAAAACAAACAAAAATAAGGACTTTTACACATTAACAGTAAATTCCATGAAAAAGCTTCATCTGCTGATGAAGATCATGTTATATGAGCAAAAGCTCCAGAACAGCTACTAAGTGGACCTTGTAGTGAGACCCAAAATCTTTTTTTTTTTTTACTGTCCTTCCTTTACTTTGTAATTTTTAAAAGGAAAAACCCCTTTAGATGATATATGATAACATAAATATACATACAGTATGCATACTGTAGCTAGTCATGTGCTGACAGGTATAATCAGGTACCATAATATATATGTAATAGCTCGGAGCAACTTCATAAGGCTAGAATACTACTATTTACTGTAGTGCAAAGAGACTTATTGAAGGTCATGTGCCTTGCTTAAGGGTACATTTATGTTGATAGAGTTGTAAGCAGTTCTCATTTACCTTCCTCTGCCAGCAAAATTCCACCAACACCAGAAAGGCCAAGACCTGAAAGAGAAGTTATGTTTTAGCAGAGTTTTCACACTGACCTAGTTTTGTTCATTCTTTTCCTTTCATTGAAAACTCAAGCTACTGTAATTATTACCTCTATAGAGGGCCACATTTAATACCCTAATGTATTATTAGCTGGATTTGCTACAAACAGATTAAACAGGAGCAAGAAAGGCTTAGGTAATTTGATAATTGCTTTCGGCACCTGTGTTTTGTGCTCCTCTCCCTGTAGCCGAGCAGAAAGAATCCCTCAGCAGAGGTTTTTAGCTTTACAGTGAAGGCAGAGAGGGCTGAGGAGCAGCTCAGCACCCTGCGGTGTGACGCTCTGAAAAGGCTACACTCTCACGTCTGCTCCACATTGCCCCTGCTCAGCATGTCTTAGATTCAACCACATCCAGATTTTTATCACAATATGAATTAAACCTTGATTTTCTGTCCACTCAGCAAGAGAGCTCCACTGGTGATACTGGGGATACATCGTTTCAAGCTGTGGACAGGCAATCCGCAAAGGTATGCAAAAGAATATAAACTGACTTTCCTCTTATTTTTTTTTTCAGTGATGGCCTCAAAATTGCAATAAAGGTTTTTGACACTGATTTGTATTTATTTATTTCATTTCTCACCCATCCTCATATTCAAACCCTTTCTGTTTCGACCCGGTCTCTGTGGATTCTTGCTTGCAGAAGGAAAAAAAGAAAAAAAGAAAATTAAAATCCATCAGCTAATGTGTCGCCTGGTAATGAAATAAGAATCTGACACTCTCTCGCATTGAAATGCAAAAGAGGTGTCCTGGCGTTACCCTGGCAATTTATCATAAAAGCCAGTGAATTTCTACTTAATATACATGAGGTACAGTGAATTATTACAGGGCTTGCCATTATAACAAACTTCTCAAAGTGCACAGACAAAAGGGTCAAGTATATTATTTTCCCTTACGTCACTCGGATGGATGATCTAAATGGCTTTCTGAAGTTGGGGAATTTCATACTTTCTTTGAATATATTTTATACTTTGTCCCATTTTGCACAATGCAACCCTTTTTACCCTCTGTTCCCTTTTTTGGTAGAGAGAAAATGGAAGAGAGAGGGAACAGAGAGGCAGGGCGAAAAATGTCACCTGCTAGTATCAGAGTGCTTTTCCACAGCTCTAATTCATCTCTGCCAGCAGCATGTCTCTACTTTCCTTTTCTTCCCGACTGCACCAAAATGAGGCCTATAAGTCCACTGATTCACCCAGTCATCGCCTTTTGGCTTTTTTTATGCAAAAGTAGCATTGATCACAGCAAGAAAAAAATCTGCACCACAGTGATGAAACAACAGCGACCAGAAAAACTCTCATGATTAATCATTCCTTCTTAATCTTGTGAGTCCGCCTGGTTAAAATAATCAATAGTTAACAATGCATGTTATTGATAGATGAGCCTACAATGTTCAGAAAGTGTAGTCACTGAGGGACAATGGTGAATAATGCTCAATAATATCAAGTGTGCTGTACTGTATCATTTGATTGATGAGTTTTGTCAAGCGACATCCTAAAACAGTTTATGCATCTGTCAAATGAATGATGAATGAAAAGGAAGCTAATATCACCTCAAACAGAATCATGTTTAAGTTACCAACAACCTCCAAAACTTAATGCATCGTTGTTGTCAATATGTCCACCACATAATACAAAAATTATGATTGTCCTTTCACTTGCACCGCAAAAGGAATCCTGTATTCTGCTTGATAAAAACCAACTATATCAGTGACGTTCTTGAAGTGTATTATTTCATGTTTTTTGTCATTTGGCTATACAGAGTCCTATACATTCTACAATGAATAAATATGAACTGCATATATGATTTATAATCAAAGACCACACTTGAGCTTTGATAGGTGACCTAACTGGAGCCCAGGGATTGTGAAAATGCATTATAAGTGACACATCCAAGTGTTTTGCTGTAGAATGAGGACTGTCATATCAACATATGATGCATGTAGTCACTGATAATGTTTAATTTATATGACACATTTTCACTGAGGTGGGCATAATGCCATTATCATATTGGAGAATGTTTTTAGTTCTCCCAGGGGACATCTCAACAAATCACCATGTCTCAAGCAAACCAGGGCCAAAGATTAATGATAAACATGACAAGGACAAATTAGAATATGTAGAAGTTAGCATGTGCGGGCCACACCAAATATCCCGGAGCTAAATAAATAGACATCCATTCTGATATGTTCCCTGTTGTCCAATTTTATAAATAGTCCTGTCTGCCTATTTATGAACTACGCAGAGTGTGTGTTTTTATATGGACAAACCCTTCAGCTGTCATGTGTAATAATATTGTAGACATGAGTGAATGATTATTATTACACATCAAGTCGTCAGCACCACTAAACCAAAACTGAGCTAGCAACAGTGAAGGAAGTACTCAGATCCTATTAATCCACAGTTTAATGATAGTCCTGCTTTCACAACCATACTTAAAACAATAGTTTTATAATGGAAATATACATTTTTAGAAATTCACTTTGTTGATGAGAAGACTGATACCACTCATGTCTGTCCATCAAATATAAGGCTAGAGTCAGGATACGTTAGCTTAGCTTAGCATAAAGACTGGGGGGAGGAAACAGAGCCTGTGTCTGTATAAACATAAAAAAGCTTGCTAATAAACACATTACATCTTGTTTATTGAATAAACACAAAACCTGTAAAGTGTAATTATGGTAATTTCCCCATTTCCACTATTTTTGTTGAGCTAAGCTGACTGCTTCCTGGCCGTAACTTCATATTTTGCATACAGATGAGGGTGCTATCAATCTTCTCATTTAATTGTATTACTTTAAATAAAAATGACTTTAAGTAAAAATACAAAGGTTGTATCAGTAATGTCCTTAAAGTATCAAAAGTAACACCAGACAGCAGAATGGTTCCTTAGAAGAATTATTTTATCATATATTATATTATTGGAATATTATTTCTGATGAGTTCATGTAACTAGTTTACTTTATAATCAGTTGGGTAGCTTAATCTATAACAATGCATCCAGTGTCTGAACTGGCCAAAAAAGGTGCCAGTACCTTAATTCAGCACAACCTTAACCCCTTAACACAACATAATCCTAACCTCTAAAATCTATAACCGTTTCTAACAAGGACATTTTCAGTGCTGTTAGCGTTAGGCTAGCTATATGTTTACATAGAGATGCAGTTATGCTGGCCTTTAACACTGCTGAAATACAAAGGTCCAAACACTTAACTTGCTGGGGGGGTTGGGGGCATGTATCGGAGCATCAAAATAAACACATTTTTAGGCAATTATTTCAACTATAATTGTATGCCCCTCGCAAAAAATACAGAGGTACGGACTTTCTCAGCAGAAGTGGTTTTGTGTGTAAATTCTTAAAGTAACGCTAACTATAGCTGCTAAATACATGTAGTTGAGTAAAAAGTATATTATTCCTCAATGAAATGTACAGGAGTATGCTAAGTATAGAACTGCAGAAAATGGAAATACTCAAAATATCTCCAAAGTGTGTTTAAGTACAGTACTTGAGTTAATGTGCTAGCATAATGTATTAGTTTGTGTCCTGTAATTATAGTTGAGTTCTGTGTTTTTAATGTACATACGTATTGTTGAGTTCTGTGTTTT
>NW_023339674.1:23660921-23676108 GCF_004916995.1 Morone saxatilis | reverse complement strand
GTTCTGTGTTTTTAATGTACATACGTATTGTTGAGTTCTGTGTTTTGTACTGTCTCGTGTGCATTTGTTGAGTTTTATGCATTTTAAAGGCCCATCTAGGGAGGGGCATTGCAGATGAGCTTAGGCTATAAATTCTGTGCTGTGTGGCAGTTGTTTATGCTACATATTTGTCCTCATACAAATAAACAATTACATACAAATAAAACACACTGGGTAGCATTAGCACAACAGTAGCCTCTTGTGTCTCACTGTGAGGATCTGTCTGAGTGCTGCCTGTGCTGAATCCGAGAGGGAACTTTATTGTTTTTGATGGGGAGCATAAATCTCAATAACCATCAGTAGTGAGTGCTGAGCCATTAGCACCCCTGAGTGACTGTCACATCCAATGGAGAAGCCACTCCTCCATCTCCACCTGAGGCTTGGGAGATGGATGGCCCGCCGCTCCATGGTGCGCTGGCTCATTTCTGCCCCGGTACAGAAGTCAATGCTGATTAAAATATCCACACTGGGTCCTTATTTCTATTACCAATTCACTCAGCCAGTCCAGACCCTCTCAATTAAAGCACTTGGGCTCAGATGAATGGAGATGAGGGGGTGAATGGTAGCTGACAGAATTACAAACGCTCACAGTCACAATTTATCCTCCTGACAATTAGGAGCAATTTGTTTCATGCTAACTCATCCTTAAGGTTTCAGAAGGTCTTATTTGATATCAACAGGAGTGGCTGCAGCTGTCACAATCCCCTAAGTGCTCTCTATTTTGATTATACACAGTCGACTGCACTTTACAGTACAAGTAATGGTTGTACCTACACCTAAATGAAATATATGTTTACACAGGCTATGCTAAGGTAGATTAAGTCAAGTTATGTGTCGTTCAGCATCCAGGACACTGATTAAGCCTTGTGCATAACTTAACTTGAAATCTGTGCTTCTTTGCTTCTTCTTTATACACCAGATCTTATTCTGCTGCACACTAATGCTGCACACAATTAGATTCACAACTGTAATTATTATAACAGGTTATGAGGCAACATGGAAATATGTAAGCTTTTTCGACAACCTTTTAACTCCAGTGGCAGCTATGAAAACTGAAAAATGATGGCGACTTTTCAGCAAGAATGTCTTAGGCTCTGGCACAATGGAGTACAGCTCTCAATGACTGAGCCACTTTCTTTAGCGGAACCACTAAACTTCTATGGCGATATTCTATTGTGCTCTGAAAAAAGGGCTTTTGAAATGCATTAGCACTACACACTTTCTGAAGAAAGACCAAGCATGGATTTGAAACATAGCGACAGAACAAAAAAAGAGAAAGAAAGAAATAAAAGCGGGATGCAATCATTTTTTAAAGATTCGCCCAGCCCCCTTGAGATCTCTCCTTCATTGTTTGCTGACGACTTGATACTGCAAAGTTTTATCTATTTTTTTCCTCTTCTTCTTTTTCTTCTGCCGTAGCAAATTTGTTTTCAGGCTCCATAAAATAGCCTTTTCTTATTTCAAGCAGCAGTGTATGCAGTGGAAAATCTTTCACATAATATATCCTTAAAAGCACATTACTCTGTCCCATACACCGTTAAGAGTTAAGAACACAGTTAATATTTACAGTTGAAAAAAATGGGAGAAAAGGAACGGATTTTGCCAGGGAATAAAACACCCCCACCCACGTATACACACTCACTCTCAGTGCAGCAGTTGAACAATTGCTATTCACAATCCTATCCTTAATGCCTAAGACCAACATAAAAGAGGGGAGTTTAAGAATATAGGGATAAGCCCTTTCAGCTTTTCTAAGTCTTAAGGCTGGTTTATGCTCCATGAATACTGAGCATCGGCAGCCAGTGCTGTTGCCACTCTAAATAGATATTACAATGATTTGGGAACAATGCATTCGACTGATTCCCTCAGACACAAAAATACATATATGTGTATATATAGTGAATAGGAGGCAAACATTAGCGCTCCCTGACAATACAAGCATTTTTGATGTAGAAGGGTAGAGCAAGATTAATGTCTGAGCGAGAGAAAAGGCGAGATACCACTTTGGGTGTTTGCTGGGAAAGCTGCAGCGGGAAGATGCTTTGAGAGTCTAAATCCCCCCCTGAGTACAATGCAGGGCTGCTGATACAACCAACAGACACGGGGTCACCTCCCCTCAGGGAGACAATGGGAGCACAACAACAAACTGGAGTGAGGAAGCACCGGGGACTGTGCCGGCACAAAGGCATCCAGAGGAAGGCAAAGGGGGGAAATAAAGTAGGAAAAAATGCAATTTGCCAGCATTTTCCATCAATATTATTATTGCTAATAAGCATCAAGGGCTGCTGAATGTCAGAATAAAACGCGGAAAAAGAAAGTGACCGTTCTCCAAAATCTCATCCTTTCCTATGCATGAGCAACGTTACAGGCAAGGAAATTAGACTTCAGTGCAAGACTGCTTCTATCATACTAAATGACAACATATGGAAGCATTTCATATGCTAAAAGATGATTCTGAAGAGGGCCGTCTTGCAGCACAAGAGAGGTATGGATAAGCAGTCCCCCCCCCCCCTTTTTTTTTTGCCACTTAAGCTTTCCAAACGGCCTCAGGGCTCCAGAACAACTCCGACCCTTGTGTCTCCTCTCCCAATCCAAGATTAGCCTGTCTTCTTGTCTTAATCCAGCAGAAACGCTGCATCCTGACTCCAACACCTCTCCACAATTACTGCACTCCATAATCCCCTGCCTGCCTCCATTTTCCCTACTGCTTTAAGAGGGGTAAAGATCAGGGGTGAGCACTCATCCCCGAGCCCTCCCCTGCCTCTCACCATGGCAGTTAAGTGTCTGTGGAAATCACAGAATGAGTAAGCCTTGTGACAGCTTATTAATACTTCTCTCTTCTCTAGGGTTTACCAATGGTCAGTCCTTAAGTATACTGTACTGGATTAAAAGGATTTGCTTGTAGCTCAGGTTAGCTTCTGCAAAGAGGTATTTCAGCGCAAGTCTCCTGCTCTGTTCGTACTAAGATGTCACTTGAAGGGTCTCGAGTTGCATTGTGCGCCAGGCTGATGGTCTATGAGATATAATGTGGAACATGAGGCTATGGTCTTTTTCATGGTCAGTACTTCCTATGATTTCAAGAGGCACTTGATCCTCTCAGGGAGCAAAAGCACTCAAGCCTAGGTCTGAAATACAGTAACCAGATGAACTGAGCGAGCAGCTCTTTATTCAGCAAACTTTGATAGTTTTTACTGTTGTTCCAAAGAATGACCACCGCAGTTCTCTCCCACTTAAAGCTGCTGTTCACTGCAGTGTACACAGCTGAGCAACAATGACTGTGGCGCTTACAGAGACGAGAGATGTGCTTAAATGAATCATCCTGCTGGCTTAGCATAGCTTGGCTGCCTCTGTGCTCTGGATGTCTTTAATGCGTTTGTTTGCCTGCAGGCCCCTCCGATTCTTTCTCCCTGCTTTCTAGCCCGGATAGATTATACGTTTTTTTTATATTTATTTCAAAACCTAAATGGACTTGAATCGATCAATACCTCATTGTGTGTGTGACGAAAGCTGCACGGGAGGGGGGCACCCAATATGACAGATGTTACAATTCAGATTTTCTTTTCATTCTTTTTCAAGTAAACACAATGGCATATCGAAAGGCATTTCAAAAGCTGTTTTAAATTGATTTAAGTTAGCTCCTTGTCATAAAGCTGTGTGTTCACAAGTATCACAAAGATGACTGGGAATGGAGAAAGAGAGTAAAAGAAAGCTGCCTCCTCCAAGGACTCTAAGCCATTGTAGGCTTCTACCCAAGCTTTAGATTTAGAAAGGGACCAAGCTTGGACAGATTTGCTCAGAAGTCTTTTCAGAAGATATTTTTTGAGCCAGAGATAGTCATCATGGAGAATAAACAACTTACTTTCAGAGAAGGGAGGGACATGAAAGAATATGGAGGCAAAAATGTCCCCACTGGTAACCAAATCAAGGAAAATAGAAGGGCATCAGAATCCTCTGAGCCTCCATATCAAATGTCCCACCCGATCTGGAATTCACAATAAAAAAGACAGCACTTGTGCATAATATAACGATTGACATGACATATCACTACAGCAGAGGAAATAAAATGGGGAAAGGAGAGTGCCTTTTATGTTCAGAAAATATGATGTGATTAGGGCTTTTGATGCTGGAAGCTACTCATATTTTTTTCTGCATCAAAAGGTGAGATCTTAAGTTTTTCATATTTCTAGTGCTCCATGGTATCATTCAATATCTTCCAAAATGATTACTGCCGCATAACTGAATTAATCGCCAGAAGTACAATTGAGTTGGAACCTCTGTTGCCCTAGCTACAGGGACAATACCAGGGTTTTCATCCAGTCTCATCTGTTCCATTTAGTCGACATGATTTTCGGAGCTCCTAATCTGCCATGCCTCATTCAGACAGAACGGTGACCACAAATATGCTGCGTCCCCCAACTGTGATAGATGGCTGAGGCAGAGGAAAAGAAAAGACAGTAAGTTAGAGAGTGATAGCGCCCCAGTTCTTGGAAGGGAAGGAGAGAGATGTCTTCCACTCTGCGGTGCCGGAGCCTCGGAGAGAACAAAACATGCAATTAGAGCAGCAATACACTGTGAAGTGGTCATTACTAGAGCTAATGAGCGCGCTATCTGTCCGCACATTAAAGTGCTCGCTAACGAGGGCTTGTTCATCATCGGCGAAAACAAGTCATCGCATAATCCTATCTCCTGTCTTCTCATCCCCATGGCAGGGAGAGAGGCTCATTTGGGCAGGCAGTGGACAAAGGAATCCAAACAAGGCTTTGGCTCTGAGAGAGTGACTTCAACACTTTAAACTTGACCAGAACACTCCCCTTTTGGTAGTTCTGCTGCTTCTTCCCATGTTAGCATCACGGTGAATCTCTGTAAATATACTCCAAAAGAGATGTACAAAAGTATACGTTTCTGTGTCTTAGCAGAGCACAAAAGTAGAGATAATGACATGTCTTTTATTAGTCTTCCGGCTGAGCTCAACTTCAGACACTCCTTGGAGCTGCTCTCTTTGAGGACTTCTCCAAAGTTTCCACAACACAAGTTTCACCAGCCGCCACAAGAGGGCACTGCAGCCAAGCATTTTCCCCCTCCGACATGTGCTCTTGCTGCTGCTGTGTGGCATCCCATACTGTAAGCTGATAAAGACAAGCAACCGATAGTTGCATCAGATTAAAGGGAAGGGAACACGCTCCATAGGGTTCACAGAATCTTAAACACTTATTATCTATTTGATTCATTCCTGATTGCAAAATATTTTCATAGGCAAATCCTCCCACGGGGCGAGCAACCTCTCGCTGCCCCCCTCCACACCCCCACTCATACACACACTTTGTGTCCTTGTGTTTCTTTTTATCCGAGAAAAGAAGGAGTTATGAGGTGGGGGTGGAGGGGAGGTAGTCTGCCACTTTGTCACAATAAGACGAAATCTTTGGCATTCAGTACCCCCCTAAACAGTAAATACAGCTTTACTGTAAAAAAAAAGTAAAGACGAACATTTTTTAAAGAGTGACTGACACAGGACTGAATACATCTGTATTCAAATAAAGGAATAAAAGAATGAGGATATGAATTTGGATTTTTTTTTCTGCATGTGTGTGTTTGTTTCCCTGCTGTCTCCACGGGGCAATGTTCTGGCAGTCACAATCGGATGAACAAGTTTTTCCTCCACCATTGTTGAGAATCTAACACTCATGACTCATTTTCATAGCCTGTAATTATGTTTGGGGAAAAAACAGACTTTAATTCTCTTTAATTGTGTAAAGCTGAGCAAACTGGCTGCTGAGCACAGACGTAATGTGTTTAACCTTGGGCCCCAATATCCCCACATAAACCACAACTGCACGAGACCTCAAGATAAAAGATGGGGAAATTTGCTAAGTTGAAATAAACAGTTTTTTCTACATTGTTTTTTAGTGTAGTGCACATGTATTGTAGATGTTTTATTTTCATGATTTTGAATTTGATTAGAAGAAAGCAGGCAAATTCAGGTCAACATGAATCATTCTTTTCCTTGACAGGATACATTTTAATGGGAATGATACTATTAATAAAATCAACCCGCAGTCTAATTGTTATATGGCACTGTAGCAGACCCTGTGGAGAGAGCGTATCTGTGGTGCATCTCAAGAGTGCTTCTGATTACTTCCTCTCTATTCATCATTTTGTCGTCTGGCCCCAAGGCATCAATAAACAACTGTCATGGATCCAAGTGATGGCAAATCAGTCAGCTTTCACAGCACAAAGCCACTAATGCAATTTTATTGTTCATTACTTTATCATAATATTATATCTATTATATCTAACAGCCAGATTAAGAAGTCTCGTGTTTGATTATCTCGCGAGTTTCAGGTAAAACTGCATTTCCGCGAAGGAGATTAGCATCGTACAAACCAGGTGCTATCTCAATCTTTTTGTGGCATAATAGGGTGTGATATAGTCTATCAACTCCGCCGTCAGTGTGTGTATGTGTCCGTGTGTTGTATGCATAGATAGATAAACACACACACACACACACACACACAGACACACAGAGTGATGTGCAATCAGAATCATCAGAGAGTTTAGCTGCAGTAGCATTGCCCCCAAGGGACTGCTGCTGTGCCTGTGCAAACATGTGGACCTCGCTCCACCACCTGGGAGCGAAAAGGGGAAGACAATCAAGATCAGCTGCCCAGATAATCTCTGTTTAGGACACTACATGCATTTAGGCTGAAATGTGAGACTACATGGGAGTTGTTTTTTGATCTGTACATGTTTGTTCAGTGTTTGGATCAGGCAGCGACTGGTTTCTGGGATGAAGTAGTGAACACGGTGGCTGGAGAGAGCAAGGGAAAAAGGAGTAGGAAGGAAACTGAAACTTGCAAGCAAGCTGGAGTATTTTAGCGTGAGCGTGCACACTTGCTAGATTGAGCTCAAATGAATTCACAATTTAATAGGACTCCAGACAAAATCTGTGCTCAGAACCAATTTCAAAACGCCCATTTCGGGGTCAGTCTCATCTCAGCTGTGCTGGGCAGCAATCATGCTGTGTGCACACAAATGATGCTTAACCACAATTAACCTGGAGGGTGTGCCATGTACTCTAGGACCATTCAATCTCACTTTCATATCACCAAGAAGTTAGAAGTTAAGAGATTGTCTTGGCTCCTCTCTCATCAAGCATCAATAATTGATTGAAGCTTCTGGGACACATTGTGCATTGTGTCTTCAGGGGTGATCAGGAAACGGACCCCTCGCGTGGGAGAAGAGGGCACCCAGTGGTGCTTTGCTTGACCCAACCAATCCTCTATTATTTATTACAGCAAAAAGGATCCTGGTGGATGGGTTAAGGAGGTCAGTCCACATTTAGTGCTTCCTCGACGGACGTCCCTGTGGTTTAGATTGAGCATTTCGCGCTACGCTGCCTCTCCCACACATGCCCTGATTTGATATTAATATCAATCTTCTTTTTACCCTTCTCTTCATTGAGATTAGCACCTCTCTTTTTTCCCCCATTCGGACATTCATTTTGGTCTAAGGAGGACAGTGTGAAACATACTTTACTGCTGAAGAATAAAATCCTAAATTGGTATTTTTGTGAGCACATCGTCTAAATAAAGCTCATAAGTTTACACCACGCAAATCAACTCTATACCCGACACATTCACACACACACACACACACACACACACACACACACAAACGTTAAAACTGGAATATGTCCAATATTTCTTCTTGTAGCAGTCAGATGAAAGAGAGTTTTATTATGTCAGGGAATAATGCACAATTCAGCAATACCTTTGTTTGAAATTTTAATCCCAAACAGTAAAAATTCAGTGAAAATTGAAAGCTACAGTTGACTTGAAAGACAGCTTCAGGTTGTAGCATGTTAACAGCACTGCTGGCCAAAAGGCCCGTGGCAATGTCCTGGACAACACCATATCAGTCTGTCCTGTCACCCTGCTATTGTTCAGCACTGACACCAGCATCCTACTCAGACATAAGCAGGGTCAAAGTTCAGACCCCCAACAAACGCTAACAAATGGCATTTAAACGTGACCTTGGGCCCCGAGGCTAAAACAATGAGGTGAAACAACGTGGCCTCTGCCAGGTTCCTTGCACATGCTGTGCTTGAGTGCGACAATAATTCTGTATGAAAAGTTACCCTGTGAAATAATGACATGAAACCATCCATCAAAGGCTAACAAAGCTGAGGCCAAAGCACTGCAAGCAAGACGGTGAGAACAAACCTTTAAGTCGCTTATCAGCTGATGAAGAAAATTACACAGCTGCAACCCTGAAACATTTAATTAGCAGTTTATGTACTATCATACTATATCACATCTCTGCCACCACTTCTCTACAATTGCCCTAAACACCTGGAGCAGTTTGTAGTAGGTTTGATACTGAACACTTTCAGGCCTTTTGTTTCTCTGGCGGCTGGGTTCTGCCTCATTTTTAAGTCTCACTTAAAGTTGATTCTTGTCTCGTATATCCTCATTTCAGAATACACGAGAAGTCATAACTGCTACAACAAATGAAGGGGCACAACAAATTAAATTCCAACAATGTGACAGATTTGGCACATTTTCAGAAAGGAAGATCCCTTCTTTACAGCACAGCTTTTGCCAGCGATCACAATCAAAGTGTGTCTCTTTGTGTTCCAGCGTTTTCTTTGTGTGAGTGTGTATGAGAGTGTGTGGTTGGTAAATTTGTGTTGCCGGGTCACCTTGAGCGTTTTGGTGCACATGGCATGAGGGTCCCGTCGCTGTCTCTGGCGCGCTTCGCTGAGTACTTCCTCAAGCGCGACACTCCCACTCCAGCAGGGATTTCCACACACCAACGGTTGAATCTTCCTCTGGGCCTCCATTGCTAACCATTAGCGGCGGATTAGGAGAGCGGGTAAACGGAAGAGGAAGGGCTCCAGGGGCTAGCTATCAGGTGGCTTTCATAACTGACATCCTCAAATGACCATCCAGGGTTACAAACCGGCTCAGCTCTCAGTTTAAACTTGCTTATCAAACTGTATTAAGATGTACAAATCTAGGCTAAAAGAACAGAAGACAACAGAAAGCAGAAGGTGGTCATCTTTGTTATTTTCTTTAAAAAGTTGTCAAAGCCTTGAACTCCTCAGTTAAAGAATGAACAGCTTTACTTTGACAGGAAGCAGCTGTCTTCCCGCTCTGTATTAACTCCTATCCTAGCACTGACAGTGCCAATACATTAGCAGAGCATAAAGGCAAAGTGGGTGGCTGAATTGATGGTCACGGCATCGCCCCATTTAACAAGTTAAGACTCTTCACTGGCTTACTGGCAATTGCACTGGCACCTAACAGCCCTGGCTTCCTCCTAATAAAAACGTGGGACAGTGCCATGAGATTCCATCACAAGCAGCTGGTAAACAAGCCAATATCAGGAGATTAATTCAAAGCTTTATGAAAGAACTCATTTGGGATAAGAAATAATGATAAAGTCTGTCTTGAAACTATTTGAGGAGCTGCCAAAAAAGTGAGCACAATAAAAAAAGTAGGTGCACGATAGTCCCAGTGAAACGGGAAACCAACTTTAGCTTTTAAAATACATATTTCTGTGTTTAACTGCATTATTGTTAGATCTGGAGGAGGAAGATGGGAGACATTCTTTAGAGATTAACAGTTTTTTGGCAACTGTTTTCTAAACACACATCTCTGACTAATGATATTGCTTTGCTAGCTACTACAACCTTCAAGCTGGTTATATATGGCAGGTGGAGTGAAGTTAGCTAGTCACCCCAAGTCGCTAAGGACCTGCCAAAAAAGTAAGCACAACGAAGAAGTACAATGATAGTCTTAAAGTCTTAGAAATGTAAATAACGTTTTTCGGCAAAGTATATCCAAACGCATACCTCGGACTACTGACATTGCTCTGCTAGCTAGTATGACCCACAAGCTAACAGTCATTGTGGTTATATGATAGTGGAGTTAGCTAGTCGTCCTAAGTCACTAGTTTTTTAAGCTGCCAAAAAAGTAAGTACAATGAATTAGTACAATGATGAAACAGCAGTTCAAGCAACTTTAGATTTAAATTTAGCACATATGTCTATGTTAAACCTCATTGTTAGCTACTGCTGCCCACAAGCTAACGGGAAATGTGGGTTCATATGATAGTGGGTGTTGGCAAGTCACCCCAAATCACGTTTTTGTGATTTTAAAACATATTTAACATACATTTGGATATATCATTCATTTGTAGCAGTGTTTTTGGTCACATGGTAAACTTATTCACTCTCCTTTTTGCTCTGTTTTTGGTCTTCACCAACTCCTGAGGTAAACATCTGGTTCTGCAGCCGCTTCACTATGTTTGCCCGCTAGTTGCTAGCGTTTGGTGCTGGGAATGTAGCATTAAGTGGGTTTTTAGAGCATTTTTACTAAAATCAGCACCCGGCTGCATCTAGAAATGATGTTGATGAGAGCAGTGAGACAACAATGGCTTAAAAGATGCTACATAGCTCAGAAGAACTAGAGAGAAAGACTGTCAGGTGATAATTCTCTGTGAGTACATCAATATGAGCGACAGCTCTTACATTACCGATACTCAACTGATGATGAACCATTGATAGTATAAAAATATTGTTTAAAGCAGCTTTAATAACTGTAAAATATATTCCCCCCTGCCTCAAGAATTGGGTCAAACACATACACGTACAGTAGACTGTAGTATTTGGCTTTGCAGTAGACCTACCATTAAAAAGATCTTAAGATAATAAATGTATACATGGGTTTCAGAGCATAGTGCTGGAACCTGCAAACCTGATAAAAAATCCAGGTAGATCTTAAGCAGAGGCTAACATTGTGGCCCGCAGGCCTCGCAGCTAGGGGCCACTGAGGTGTAACCAAGCGAATCTGAACGTTGAGCCTCTATTTGTCAAGGAGACAAAGGTCTGGTTTTCACACTGAGGTCACAGTTGCATGGAGAAGAAAGCAGGACCCCGCCAGGTAAATAGGATGTCATTGTCCTGCAACAAAAGCATAGTCTTAACCCTGTGACCTCATCAGCTTTGGGGAATGCTCCTCTATTCTCAGTCAGTCATCAGAAGAGGGAGCCTGGCTCTTTTCAAGACACTGCCCAGACACCACAGGTATTAGTTCCCTCAGGGCCTGCTGCTGCACTTGCAGAACAGGATACAAGCACTGCAACTTGTGGCAACATTGGCGTCTACTTTAATGGCCTTTAACAGCTTCATAAAGGAAGCAGTTATGATACAAAGAAATACATATCCCTTTGTGCAATTGCATGTGAAGGGTAATCAAATAATCTAATTCATGATGTTGTTCTAAAACAGGCCATAAATCATGTTTACCTGTGAAACTGGGATGCCATTTCACCTTACTATTTGATTAGAATGAAGACACATTTTGAAGGTTGCACGCAAAAATGGCACTGAGAAATGTTCAGCTCCACATCTGCTTTCCTGCTCCTATTCTGCCCCACATTTCCTTCAAAACCCATCAAAACGACTTTCAGAAAAATGCAGTATCACTTGTTCTGTGATCACGCTAATCTGAATGCTTTAGCAGATTGAGAGCTTCGAGTGCTGAAAGCAAAGGCAACTCAATCTTAGAATTTAAAAGGCTTTTTTTGCCTCATACAGCCTGCAGCCAAATGGCACTTGTGTTCTGACACGGCACATAAACACACACAAAAGAAGTTATTAGCGTAGATGCAAATCAAATTACTAGCAGTGTAAACTGCTATTCCTCCCTGCACTTGGGCCTGTAATTACTCTGGTTTATAGGACTATAATGAATGCTAATGACACACTACTGCAAGGCCATCAGCCTAACACTTGGGTGATTTTCACTTAAGTTATGAAAGCCCCTTTTGGTTCTGTGGAGTTTTCCCCTCATTCCATACTCTGTGCAAGATTAAAGTGAACAAGAATTTTAGTGGGGAACACTTTGCCTGGAATACGTTTCAAGAGCAAATCATTTAAAAATTAAAGGCCATAATTGGATGCATTCAACCATATCATATATAAAGCATATTTTTGCATTTCAAAAGGGATTACAAATTCTACTACACAATGAGTCCTTGTGGAAATGACAACAGTTGCACACGCCTCAGAACAAGAATCTGTCAATGTTCCTCACTGACTGTCAATTCATTGAGCCAATATCCATTTTGCTGCTGGGAAATCAATATACAAACAAATTACAAAACTCTGAACTGTAGATTAGCCTTGAAACTTCTGAGTGCTGACCAAACAAGATATTCAGGATGTGTGGGTCTGACACATAATAAGCAGCTGGCACAAACAAAATATATTTGAAAATTGGGAGAAATACTGAACATTTCAGCAACAACATTAAGAATGTATGTAGAAGTGTATATAAAGCCAATAATGGGCCACAACTAGGCAGTTTATTATTTTATTTGAAAATAAATGAAGGAAGTCAATAAATGAACACTGTGGAGTTCAAATTTCCCTTTGACCTGAGTACTTTAAGGACGTCACGTTCATGTTGGCTTAAACTTGAGTCTCAAAGTTGGCAAAACTATCTCACTTCAAGGTCAGTTTGGTAGTTGTTCTTAAGATTTGTATCACATGATTTTCATTATCAAAACTGATCAGGCTTTATGCGAATTGATTCATTGATTCATGTTCTAATCACTTAATCCCTATCAGAGTTATAACAATGAGTACAGGATCAGGGTTGGCAGCCCTGAGTGACTCTGGGTCTAATACTGCTGGCTCTGCTGTTCCACCTGTTACCCATCCTTCCTTAAGGTCATAAGACTATTTCTCATGTCCTATGGTTTTCCTTTGTTTTGAAATAGAAATATTTCATTCTCAAAACATTTCTTTTTTAGTATTTTAGAATACCATACAAAACAATGCAGGACACAGGATACAGTTATAATAATGAAATCTAAAACCAAGACTTGCATTTGCAACTTCAAATCCCACAGTACACACATAAATATTTTCATTGTTTGTCAGAGTTTTGAAACATACTGTTCAGGAGGGCATTGTGTGTGGTAGGTCAGTGCAAAGAAACAAAGAAATGCCTACTTCTGACCCCAAACTCTAAACTGCAAACGTCTACAGTTGCAACCAGTTCCAGCCAAGACTGACTTTTTCTTCTCAGGATTCTTTACAAACATTTTAGAGGTACAATTCACAGAAGTTCACAAGTAAAAGCCAAAGATTGGAACACACCTTTAAAAGAACATAATTTGTGCTGCTGGGAAGTCATCATACAAACAAATTACAGTACTCTTAACTACACAATATACATTGGCCTTGAAACTTCTGCCTGTTACCTAAAAGAATACGGTCAGGCTGTCTGACACATAATAAGCAACAATACAGTATTGAAAACATTGGGACATTTCAACAACAGTGAAAAATAAATCACTTAGAAATAGCTAACAAAAAATAAATACAATTCCATATGTTGTTAAACAGACATTGTGTGTAAAGCCAACAGAGGGCCACAAAAAGAGGGATTCCAGTTAGAAGTTCGGTATCCTTCATTTTCAGTGGTGGAAAGGAACTAAGTACTTGTACTTCGGTACAATCTTGAGGTACTTGAATTTTGCTTGATTATTTCTGGTTTCTGCGGCTTTATACATCTACTCCTCTACATTTCAGAGGGAAATATTGTACTTTTTATTGCACTACATTTATTTGACAGCTTTGATCACTAGCTACTTTAGAGATTGATATTTAACATAAAACAACATGTCATTAAAGATTAAACCAGTGTTTGACCAAAGAGATCAAAGTATCCAATATTTCACAGGCAAGAAAAGATTATGGAAACTCCAAAATGTATATACAGATTTGTGTATCAGAACTTTTTTTTGCCTCCTTTGCTCATTAATCATCTCATGACCCCTCAGATTTATCTTGTGACCTTTTGGAGGGTGCTTAGTTTGACAGTTTAAAGCATACCCTGCTTTACTGTCTATTTTACTGTTAAGTGAACCATAATTTACTAAATGAACATCATGCTGTATGGAAGAAGACTTAAACTAGAGATTGAGATCATAAAATCATTAAGAAACTGTTTACTGGGCTAATAAATCAAGTCAGAAGCAGGCTCATTTCTCGATTAGACTCCATACTATCAGATTTTTTGGCCATTGCATAGAATGCAGGTTTAAGACATTTCCACTTTCTTTCATTTCACAGACCCGGAAGCTCTGTCCCTTATATATACTGTCATTGTGCAACTGTATTAAATTATATGCAACAATTATACTGTTCTTTATTTAAAAACCTAAATCCAACATCTAAGAAGGTTAACACCATAAAATACATACATATCCCAGGATCTAAAAGCAGACCATGTTCTTATTCAGCGTGTCTTTATGCCTAAACAGCACATTAGTTTATCTTGTCTTCACCTTGGAATATGCTTATTGAATGATATTATAGATTTACTGGTATATCAGCCACAACCTCCCACATACAGAAGAGCGAGTTTGAGCTTCCCATTGGCTGCCTGAATAAGGAATTTCTAGTGACCTGAGCTAAAGGTCACCAGTGCAGAAGAAATGCTGCAGTAGAGGGAATCCAGGACAGCTAAAGTCTGTATGGATGACCAAGAGATAAGGCCTGGGAGGGAGTGGAGAGGACACGGTGCAAGTTAGCATTCTGCATCATTCTGTGCTCATGGCACAAGCATCTGGACAGGAAAGAACTGGGAGCTTTCCAGTAACTTACTATGATGTTACAAAGGGGGATAAGGACAGTAGTCAGGGAAAAGGTCTGGACAGAGGGGCCAACACTGGGCCAGGTATAAGAAATCTGTAGCACATTTTTAGCTGTTTAACAAAAAGCTTTGGAAAAGACACCTTAATAATGGGCTACACATGCAAAATCATTCAACTAAATTGCAATTGAGTTTAAAGTAATACATTTATCTATATCAATGTTTTACATAAGACATGTCTAATATTTTATTGTCATTACATAAAAAGTTCAACATTTTGGAAAATATGCTTATTAGCTTTCTTGCTGAGGTAAATTAGAAGATTGATACCTCTCTCCATGTCTGTAAGTTACGTTAAGTTAGGGTTCTTTGGTTGTCCAACATTACTGACAACTGAGTGTGGACCAAGGTTATTATAGTTAACTAAAACTAAATTAAAAACTAAAACTAGGTGTGAAAAAACATTTTAGTTAACTGAA
>NW_023339674.1:23654930-23660865 GCF_004916995.1 Morone saxatilis | reverse complement strand
ATTTGGTCAAATTTGTCAACAAGCCTGAGGAGGAATTAGTGGATCCACAACCATAGTTCTGTACACATCACAATAGAACAGGGCTGCTTCAAGTGGACAACATACAGTTGTAATTAAATTACATACATACAAAAATGCATCCATAGACCTGCCAGACATTGTGTCGTTGCTTCCAGGCTAGAGATCCAGTGGATAAAGGCTACAGACAGGGCTAACACACCCTGTTTGTGTCCAGTCGGACCGGATGTCTGTCATTCCTTCTTAACCACTACGATATATCAGGCTATTGTACACCCAAAATATTAGGTAAGATTTAAAACAAGTGAATATAGGACTACAATGTGAAGCTGTCTATATTCAGATGAAGCTTTTGTTCATACATAATATAAATCTAGTCATTTTTAGTAAACATTCAGTTAAGCTCATGGCTGTTGTCTCAAGCAGCTTGTTTTCTAACAAAGGTGTTGTTGTGGAAGAGTAATTGTGTTGTTTAACTGAGTCTTTGCAGAAGTTGAAAAATGCACCAGTGAGAAAAGTTTGATACTACTGGGCTCATGAAGGCCACACACTCAAAATAAACTCTATTGTTGAACAATAAAAGTTCTCAGCAAATGGGTAAACATAGTTTTAGTTTCAAGTCTTTGGTCTTAGTATAAAGGCAGAGAAATAGACAAATTAAAATGACATATCAAGGTAAAAACAGCAGGAACAGGCGCCTGGTTGGCTCACCTGGTGGAGCTGGNNNCGGCCCAGGTTCGAATCCGACCTGAGCCCCTTTGCTGCGTGTCATTCCCTCTCTCTACCCCCCTTCCTGTCTATCTTCAGCTGTTACTATCAATGAGGGCAGTGAAAGGCCAAAAAAAAACATTTAAAAAAAAAAAAAACAACAGTGTCGACCAAGTCATTACCACAACAAAAAAGTAAGAATAATAGACGTCAAGAATAAATCAGCATCATTTCTGTTCTTTCTGGATTGTGCCTGCACCAAAATCTTTAATTTTCAGTAGTGTCAGTTTTAGAAATGTTCCATTAATTGTTGAAAACGCGAAAGTTAATTTAATCCTAGATGAACAGTCAGATGAACATCCAGAGCCGTCGCTGCTGAAGAACAGGGTGTATTTTTTCAGTCCTCAGCGGACAAAGCATCCAGAGTAAATCTCAGATCAAACAACATGCCGAAAAGTTGGATCTCAAAATAAATAGCCAGCGTCAAAGGGGCTGCGGGTAGGAAAGGGAAGAGAAGATTGTCTCAAATGAAAGACACCCCATTGAAATCCTATTGAGCTATTTTCAGTGAGGCCCAAAAAGAGCGAGAGAAAAGAGTGCACTGGTAAAGGTCAGTGTGAACCCAGATCATAGAACCTGAAACATGGCACAAAGATAAAGGGCACAGTGAGAAATATATCAATTACGCCTTGACATTTTCCAGAGAGACAAAAGAGGCTTGTATAATACCCCAAGATGGTGTGGTGCTGTGGCCACTGCAGCTTCTTTAAAAAGTCACCAACACTTGGGGCTGGGCTCCACACTGTATGTTAAAAATGTGTAAAGTGCAAAGCAAGAATTTAAAAGAGTTAATATCTTCAGCTTCATACTCTCAATTATCAAAATTTCCAGTACGCATGAAATACCACAGTACCACAGGATACATTTTGCCTTAGATACAACTTAAAATGTTGTATCTAACCTGGCTGTGAATTTAGATTATTTGGCCTATTTCATTTCAAAGGGGAAGTCTGAGCCTGAGCTTTATGCACATAGAATCTCAAACATTTTTTTCATTCATTACATTCCCATGGTAGCCCTGCAAGTTGCTCATCCTCGACCCCTGAAGTCTGAGTCACTGCAAATGCTTGTCACGTGGCCAGGAGGCTGCTCTCATTAGGCAGCAGGACGGAGACAAGTGAAGATGAGGGGTTGCTCTTTATCATTCAAAAAGACCTCACTGTACAATATAAAACACTGACACACTAAGTGTTTTATTGTTTCTTGCTACATGGTGTAAAAGTAACAGTTTACATAACAAATGTATGGTAACGGTGACATTGTTAGAACAATATTGTTGATTTTCTTTTATTTACTTGAAAAAGGAATCAATTAGCTAATTAGTCAGTCCGTGTAAATCTCTCATGTTCAGTTCAGCTTTGGTGAATTTGGACAAATTCGTGCCATTGACCATTTCCAAACAGTTTTACTGACCTTTCAGGAAACGGAGAGCCAGAGTCCAAAATGGAGGAAGCTATCTAGCTGTGTCCATTTGTTCGACAGTCAGTCTGCAAAGTCGGGTGACCTTTGTTAGCAGTTTGGTTTAGGCAAGAAAAATACTTAGATTTAGGAAAAGATCATGGTTTGGGTTAAAATAAGTACATTAGTTATGTAAATTAAGCTACATTGCGTACATAAGTTAAATATGTTACGTGCGCTATTTTGGGAGCAATGGGCCTTCAGAGCCATAGATGTTTGTTTTCAGAAAAAACGGTCAGAACAATGGACTTTTGATCAAACTGGACATATTTCAGACTATTGGTTTAGGAATAATGGGCCATCGGAACAATGGCATGGCACCATGTGTTGCACCATCCACTTTAATTTAACCTCCTCTGCTGGAGTTCAAACTACTCCATGAACGAGCAATGTTCTTTAGATAATCATGAGATTTTTTTAAACTGTGTGAACTTATTATCCTATTGCTGGCCAAGCTAACAAGCTTGACAAATGACTGCCAAGTGACAGGCTTAAGTTCAATGAAAAAGACATGTATTTGGAAAAAAGTATGAAGATTGGATATGAAACTATTCAACACTTTACTAATGTACCACAATAATGTAATGTTTTTCAGTTAATAAAAATCTTAATTCGGGCACTTTTTCCAAGCAAATATTGATATATGTGATTGTTTGCAATTAAATCAGCATATATTTCTGCCACACCTTAAAGTCTCCATGCCACCCTCTGGACACTCCATGAATATTTCTCTAGATCCCCCCCTGGACTCACATCTGACTTATTACTTGATAACATTACTCAATGGATAATTTTTTTCCAGCCATCTCTTTCTCTGTTAATGCAAGCTGTAATTTGCTCACATGCTTTTCTCCACTGGAGCTTTGTGATAACACTGGACATCAGTGATGCAGCTGCAACATTTTAAAGTAATCAAGTGTTTGTGTGTTTAAGAACTCCTTACCACAACGTAGCTCCATTTAAACGCTGCTTTGAAACATGCATTAGAAATTCTAAAGATATTGATAAAAATATCCCTTTTGTGATTTTCTGATATTTTATTGAGATTTCAACAACAAACCATGGAACACTATTTTAAAGATTTTACCAGATGTACAAAAGTTGACCACGTGTATAGAATGGGAAATACACAGTATAATCAATGAGAGCATTTCCTTTGCTTGATTTTAGAGATACTCTGTGAAAGATGACGCCATTATGCAAGTTTCCCTTTCAACAGCCAGTGCAGGCAACAGATTCACAGATCTCACAGGCATCATAGTGGGAAGCCACCAACGCGGAAAAAAAAAAAAAAAAAAATATTGATATGATAGTTATAGATATCTCGCTGTGGATCAAAGCGTCGAATTGACAGACTGACCTACATCCACCTGTACCAGTAGACCGACATCACCATCTTTAAAACCTCAGTATGCTTCAAACAAAGTACTTGTCTCATGAGTGTGACCCTTCAGAACAACTATTATAAGCTACTGGCCTTTAGACATGGTCAGACATGTGTTGTAGCTTGTTTGAAACATACTGAAGCCTTTCGGCTTCTGCTACCACTAGGGCAATAATACACCTTACTATAGAGCCTAAATGACTAGTTTTGAATAAAGTTAGAACGCAGTCATATTACTGAAAACAACTAACCCTTTCTATGTCCCGCCCCCTTTTGCTTTGTGCCCCAATGACACTTGAGCAAGCCTTGGTAAGAACCTTGGTCAACTTTCTCCTGTACTTAGATATGATATGTGCTAGACTCGTCTATGTTGAAACGACAACCACATTTTGAAGGTTAAAGGATAAAAGTGACATATAGTCACATCTTAAGTCAGCTATGTTAGCAAAATGTTTGTGAACTGGCTAATTAACAATTTATGTAAATTGTCTAACTAGAAAGCTAGAGTTTTGCTAACATTAGCTTTTAAGATAAAAGCAAAATGTAGTCCTGTCTTAAGTTAGCGAATGTTAGCATAACTAGCAGCATTTTTTAAATATTAGTTAGCTAACTTAAGTGACTATTGCTTTTATTTTAACCATCCTCAAAATGTGGTCTTTTGATCATTGATGAGCATTTCTAAATAGGCTACTTGCTGAGCCTTATTTAGCCTTACTTATCTTATGTACGTTATGTAATGTACATTAACCATTAGCTAGGTCTGATAGCTAATGTTAGCAAAACACTTGCAAATTAGCAAGCAAGTGATTGATGTAGATTACATAGTTAGTAAGTTAGTTAGTTAGCTGGCATTTAGCTAACATTAGCTAAAATAAGATGTTACTATATATATATATATGTCTCTTTTATCTTTGAACCATCTTTAAAATGTGGTTGTCTTTTCAAAATAGAGAGCCAAGCACATAGCATATCTAAGTACAGGAAAGGAGGAAATTGACCTAAGTTCCAAAAGGGGTGGCACTTAGAAAGGGTCTTATGAGCTTAGCAATCAGAATATCTGACAGTTTGAAAATAAACCTCCAGGTTACGGTAGCCAAACTTATGTGAAAAAGAAAACAAAGGCAAACAGTAAAATCATAACTCAAAATCACAGTTTACAGAACCACTTCCTGCTTCAACTGCACTCCTTCACTGTGACCTGTGCAGTGGGGAATTATTAGCAACATCACAGGTGTGCTCATTTTCAGTTTGCCCTCCAAGTAAAGTGGTCAGTAGTTTCCAACCTTTTTGGCTTGTGACCCCTTAAAGGGAAAGTGTCTCCTTGTGGACATGAGTTGTGAGCGGTTAAACTAAATTTTAATTTTTCCTTGTTTCATTTTGAAAGATTTATAGTGTGATGTCAAATTATTTAGTATTTCACAAGAAAAGGGTATTTGAGAAAAGTCAGTAAAAATAAACTTAATTTTGTCTGACTTTGAAAATATGCAGTTTTATGTTTAAATATTTTCTCTCTCTCTTATTCCCTTAATCATTTTGTGTCAGATCTATCTTACAAACCCCTGGGTGGTCTTGACCCCACATTGGGAACCATGGGTTTAGGGCGGCTCAAAGGTAGAGCGAATCAAACCCCAGCACCTCCCGCTGCATGTCAAAGTGCCCTTGAGCAAAATACTGAACCCCAACGTAACGACGTAATTGCCTGGCTTGTACCACTTATAGCGTTCCAGTTGTCTTTGGGCATTACGAGTCGGAAAGAAGTGCAGCAGCTGTCTTGTTATTGCTTGTGGCTCATCTAAACAAGCTCAATGTGAATACAATTTCTACAGAAAACACTAACATTCAAGTAATCCTATGCAATCTACATTTCAATAATATTTGCATTTTTCGCCTATCATTAAACAAGGCATGGCCGTTTTTCAGCCCACAGGGCCATAATTAGGTTATTGTAGCTACATTACTATTAGCAAACCCAGCTCTAACAAAACTTACATTGGATTATGCACACACACCGGGGTACAATTCAAAAATGTACCAGGACAACAGCAATGAAAACAAGTTTAGAGCATTTAAAACACATTAAAAACACCACGATTACAAATAAAAGAATACATCTCAAATTTGCGCTGCCCATCTTGTTTTGCGGGCGTACCTTTCCCATTTACCGGGTATTGAGGAACAAAGATGACCTCCAAAAGTCACGAAGGGGTATACGGGATTACGCAATTTTTACGGCACCCACCCACGATTCACCATTGTCATTACATATAGCACAACAATTCACAGTTGATAACTGAATATTCCGTTTTG
>NW_023339674.1:23642554-23654905 GCF_004916995.1 Morone saxatilis | reverse complement strand
TAACGTTAAACGGTTAGGGCTTTACTGCTCGTGCTTTCTGCCTCAAGGAACTCGCATTGTTGTCATAGCAACATTGGAGGCGTCTCTAGCCAATTTGTTAGCTGGGCAAGCAAAGATACAAAATAACTAATATACGGGGTATTTAAGCACATAAAGGACTGTGGCGACATGCGTAAAATTAACAGTATATGCAGTGCTATGTGTACGACTTCTTCAATTTAAGTTACAAAAAGAACAAAAGTGGCTAAAATATTAGAAAAACCGCAAATGTTTAACTACGTTGGATGTCGGAAGTAGCCATCTTTGGGTAAAACTGAAATCTCGGGGTCCTCTGAGTTCAGGGAACGACTTCAGGGAGTCGTTTTTTCGCGACATCGGAAAGCGTTCTAGTTTGCAAACTTCCGGTCCGGTAACTCAAGGAGAAACGAAAACGGAAACTCGACTCGCAGATCGAGTCGGTGGAAAAAAAAGAAGCGGGCATCATTACAGACCAAAAGGGGATGTGTCTCGGTGACATGTCGCAAAATAAGCTTATGCGATTTTTACACTTTCCAAGGGGGGGCTCCTTGCCATCCAGAATTCTGTTTCTGGACAGTGCCAGGTACCACAGATAACAACTCAGTACATTTAATAGGTTTTCAGTCTTTATATCATTATTGTTGGTGATGGGCTGCTTGTTGGTTTTGCATGCACCCACAGGTTTGTTTACTCTTATTCAGTGCCCTCTTCATTCGTTTGTTCAACCAGTACATTCACTAGCACACCATGCGTGGTGCAGTCTATCATCCATTTGTCACAGACAACATTTATGACACTGCTGATGTCGTTTTGACAGAACATGCTGCAATTATGTATCTCACCAATGCAAGTGACATACTGGATTTGTCAGTGATCAGATGAGTTCTGCTTTATATAAAGATGGAACATGTTTACAATTACGAGCTCTACTTTCAAAAATAAAATCTGATTCTAATTTCAAAATATATATATTTGTTTGGTTATATATTACTCAGGTAAAAATAAAATCTGAAAGCAAGTATCTTACTTGATTGGACCAAATTAGAAGTGCGGGAGTAATGTGAATATTCTGTGGAACCAGATTGTCTGAGTCACGTTACAGTTCATATTCAACATGATGTGTCTTATAAGTGTTGGAGGTTGTGATATGATTATGTGGCGTCTAAAAACAATGTAACAATTGAAACAATGTGAAATTAACCAAGCATCTTGTATGACGCTCACTATCATGTCAGGTACTGGGAGGAACCTGAATGTTACATTATTCAACAATACAGAGAATCAAGCCTCTCTACAAGGCTGATATCTTATTCATCTGCTGCTCTGCGCTTCCTCAAGTATTTGCTGGCGTAATTAGTTGGCATAATCAACACTGTACTGCTTTGTGGTGATAACAGTGTTGTACAGTGCACATCATTTTGTGATGCTATGGACTGAATAGAGAGTAAAGGGGGCACATCTCATTCAGACTCTTGTTCCTGAGCCAAGGTAAATCAATACAGCGAACCAAAAGATTACCGTATTACTCGCCTACAAGGTTTCCTGCAAATTATCTAAATGGCATGCAAATTCAGTCCTAATATATTTAAGAATTTTAAAACAATCACTGTGATTATAAACCAGGGCTGTGAGGCACTCAAGGCCGTTCTTTTGGTTTCATCAGACTGCAGCTGCTCAGTTCAGGGTGTGTCAGGTCATGACAACTTGCATTCATTGGGACTTACAGCATAAATAGGCAAGGACAAACAGAAGTTACCACATCAGAACATGTACATTATCATTGCCAGTTTGCAAATGATAACAGCTAAATTTAATATTCTGCGCAACAGCCAGGCAAATGTTAAATGTTAAAAAAACCTTCAGTGATGTGAGTGCCTAAACAAAACTATAAAAGGTTTATTAATGCTGCAATTGTTATGGGTATTATATTGCAAGATTAGCTATTTTGGCAGGAATTATGTTGTCAGTGGACACTTTACTGATAAATTCTGTGTTAAACTTTTTGTGACTTGCCAGATATGTTAATTGACATTTGTTTCCCTCAAACTGTATTTGTGGTTGCAAATTAGTTAAACATCACTTCTAGTAGACAGGGTGGCAAATAAAATGACTCCTCATGTAATAGGCCATGAGAACTGCTAAATATGGTTTCATATGCTTATAAATGAATAGTGTATAAAACTTTAGGGTGAGACTATGTAAATCCTGCTCAACAGCGGCCACTCTGGCCACGAATGGCAACTACAAGATGCTAAATGCTATTAGGTATCTATACAGTATATTAAGTGTATACATAACAGTAGCACAAGTAGAGAAGAGTCATGCACTTAGTGAACTGACTCAGTAATGCTATTTACACAGCTGTCACATCTGTCTAATGTTTGCTAACATTAGCCACCATTAGCTACTGGTCATACCAGATTAAGCAGTGCAGTAGCAGTAAAACCACTGTGTGGTGGTTGTGGTTGCGGAGTGTATTGAATTGGGGGGGATCTTGCTCATTAAATCAACTTTTCACATGTAAAAGGAGGAATGTATTATTTCTTTCAAAAGTAATAGTCTTGCTTTAAAATACAGAGGCTTGGAATCATATACTATAGAGTCCTAACTGATACATTGATAGGTCTCACTTCTATAATAGTTTTCTATGTTTAAAAATACTTGAGATTTTCATAACCCTGGTGATTTTTTCCAGTATTTTACCCTTTTCTACATATGCTCCCATTAACATTTACAATTGTTTTTGGATTATTTTGTCAAACAAGTAGTTGAAACTTGGATTAAATAACTTTTTTAATCGAGAAATGAAAGATATGCTAGTCAACTATCCCACATCCCTTCAAGAAATAGAGATTAATTTGAAGGTAATCATAAGTGTGAAAATTGCTGTTATCTTCTCACTATTCCTTTGACTGCTAACGGCCTGTCTGGCTCTGAAGTCGTCCCGGTAATAAATATTCATATACCTTTCAGGGTCTTTGTTATGTTGACTACCTTCCATCAGTCTGATCTGTTGTGGCACGAGAAACACAAATGGAGAAAATAAATTAAGAAAAAAAATCTAAGTAAATATATAAATAATAATGACAATGAGTGAACGGGGGGGGAAATTTGGAACATCAAAGGCTCCTCTATCTTTGTAGCATGTAAACAGTGCGTGCCTTCAGTGAGTGGAAGAGCCCTTTTTAATGATCCCATGGAAGATTGCCACATCGACAAGCATCCTGTAATAAATAAAATTAACAAACATTTCTGTAGGGTCTTTTCAAAGGGAAAGAGAGCCCAATGTTTTTTTTTCAGATAAGTGGTCTATACATCCCCTGCTCCTTCCTGATTAGTCTAATCCAGTGAGAAGTGCGTGCAGGGTTTTGATTGAGTCAGCCGTCGAGGACCCCGAGGGGAACCCTCCTGATAAGTGCCTTTACCTTTCACCTCCAGAACCCCACGCACGTCGCTTCGCCATATCCCACTCCCTCTAATCTCATTTGGCCCAGGAAGACATGCTCAGGCACAAGAAGCTACGATTAGCATCCTCTTTACCAAGGGATTCCATGGGCTTGGACTGCCAGTGCTGCCCTCAACCTGAGTCGCTGAAGGCACTAAATCAGCCAGGTAGTTGTGTGTGTGCGCCGTGTGTGTGTGTGCTTCTGCATCCACCGTTCATACTTGTGTGTTTGACAACTTGATATCAGAAGGTGTGTTTCCTCTATTTACCTTCATTGTAGTATGTAAGCTTGAATACTCTTGGTTTTGCCAAACGTGTACCTCTTTATCTTATGATATGACTGCAATGTCAGGGCCGTAGCTGAGAGTTGAGAAATACTGACGTCATGAGTCTCGTCCCCCCCTACACCCTACTAAGACACCAAAGAAATTTTGAATACCAACCAAACTATGTACCAAACAAACAATTTCACATATTATATATTCATTTAGCTGGTCAATTATAGTGTCTGTCATTAGGCTAAGTGGTGAAAACTAAATCCCGTCTGTTGGGTCAAACATTCACATTTTAATGCATTTTGTTGAAAGAACGAAAAAAGAAAAAACCCTACCGGAATTATGCAATCTTAAAAAGATCCAACGTGAGCAATATGTGTGCAGTCAGGGAATGTAAACTCCTCTTCATGCCATTCACAGAAATATTACCAGGGCCATGACCTCCATGTCCTCAATTGTAGAATACAATACAATAAATAACAGAGTGTATGTAACTGTACGGTAGAGTTCACATGGTGATCAACTGAAGATCTGATTTTATCCAACTTTCTATTCAGCATTCACCACACCATCATGTTGTATTTGATTCTGGTATGACACATCATCTAGTGTGTTTTTCTGAGGGGATTTTGTAAAGATTTGTTGAGGAGATTGTTTCGTTAAAGAAGTAAGCTGTGATTAAAGAAAGAGTCATTCGAGGACATGAGCTCATACTGTACAGAGGCTCTGTAAGCTTCCCAATGATTATAGAGTTACCACTGTTAATGTGTGTGTGGAACTGTCCACAATTCAAGTAGAGAAATAAATCACATATCACACACAGCGTTGATCAGGTGATCGCCACAAATATTTTTTTTAAATGTCTTGAATGTATCAAATCAAAAAACAAATCAATGCAATGAATTTTCTGAGAAAAACAACTTTATTTATGAAACTGCAGATAAATGGATAACAGTCGTGGTCATGTGAAGTTTTATATCACACTTTGTGGTGTCTGCATCATACTTGACTTTCAGTAACCTTCTCCAGTGATTTGAGCTCTTCTACAGCATCTTTCAAAGCTGTGCATCCTGGGTCAGGTTTTCATCCTTAGCTTTTTTACTGAGTAGAAATGTGTTTTTATAATAAAGAAATGAAGATAATATCCAAATTGTACTGAATATTTGCAGATCTGCAGAATATGTTTATCTAATTGTTTATGGCAATAAATAATAGGCTTATTAGAATTGTAGAACTTTAATTTCAACTGAGACAATACATTATTTTAAAGAATCACTGACCACAGTGATTCTAGGACACCTCACATCTATGCTGAAAATCTTATAATTTTCTTTTTTAATCAGTGACATAAATGTAGTAGAAAAATTTAACTTTTAAGCATCTGGAGTAATTAATGAGCAAAGACAGCAACAAAAAAACTCATTCATCCACATGATTTGATGTATGGAAAGTTTATGCTGCATGAAAATTCAGAGAGTGGATGAGACACAAAGACACAGCACAATAAGTCAAAAGTAACCGCTGTATGAAATGAAGCACACATACATACACACAAACACATGTGTGACGTCTCACACGCCCACACGTGCTGTAAATTACGACACATGTTTTAATGTATGGAAGCTGTCTGAGCAAGCAGGACATGCATAATAATAAATATGCATGAGAAAATCAAGCAGCCTGATGAGTGGCCTCTGAGTGTGTAGTCACTTGTGGAGTGTGATCACGAGCAGCTCTGAATCAGCAGCTTCTGAGAGTGAAATACTGTCTATAATTTCAAAAAATAGGGCTTCATAATGAGGCAGCTCACTGAATAAACGCTAATCTTTCCTACAGACATGTAGGACATGTGGTTAGAACAGTGGCTCCCAACCTCGGGGTCAGGACCCCTCTGAGGGGTCACGAGATAAATCGGAGGGGTCGCGAGATAAGAAAGATGAAAATACTTCACCCTGCTGCACAAAATTATTGTTTTTTTTCTGATTTTTATTTAATCTGAATGGATAATTGTATCTCTTTGTGTTTCTATTCAAATACAACAATACCAGCAGGTAAAATCCTTCTGAGGTGGAACTCAAGTAGACATTGTTTAATTTTAAGGGGTCATGAGAAGAAAAGGTTGGAACCACGAGTTTAGAAGATGTAGGATTTTTCTGCTCAATCTTGCAGGGGAGGCGGGGGTCCCAGAAACCTTAGACAGTGACATTAACCTGATATCAGTAATCAGTGTTACCCATGGCTTCAGTGAAACACAGTAAGACTTTTTTAACAATATGACGAAAAATAACAAAATAATAATCGCAGTGACATGCACTTATTTATGAGGACTAGATATTAAATTGTAGGATTTCCTGCTTAAATAAAAAAGTAAATTTAAAAAATGTATAAATAAAACATTTGGTTGGATTTTATTCAAAATGTTATTGACAAATGTTGAGGAAATTAAATTATTGAAATATGTAAGAAGTGATTAATTCATGCATTTTAAAGCTTAGGTGAATATTAGCATTATTAATATAGTCCAGTATAGTTATAGTATTAAACACCCTTTGATATATAATAAGGTGAGTAAAAGAGCATGTGTTCTTTCAGAGCGGCCCGGGCAAATATCAGCATCAGCACCAAACACCAGGATCTCTTCAAAGGCCTGAAAAGCTGCAGAGGAGTGAGTTTTATCGGCAAATAACAAGTTAACCAAATTGCATAAGACTGAGAACATTGTTCAGTGTCATAAAACAAGTGCAGAGGTAACTTTTGCGCACACTGTCCGGTGCAGAAAATGAACCTGATGATGGATGCCAGCGTGCAAGCATGCTTCTAAGTGAAGCATGTAATAGTATCCTACCGGTGCTCTCCATATCTGTATCCGATGAACTCCAGAGAATTGACCATATAGGCCCCTGTGCGTGCGTGAGTGTGTGCGCGCCCGATAAATAATAATTTAAAAAAAAAGACATGGACTGTCTTTATATGTGTCGGGGGGAATAAAGTCTTGGTGTAAATCACTTTTCCGTCTGGCACAGCACATTAAACAACCGTAGCATGATTCCTTTTCTCTCAGCTCATCCGTTCCCTTTCTTCTTTATCAGCTCGTTCACGATTTCATTTCTTTCAAATGAGAATTCAGGGACCCCCAAATTCAAGCCCCCGCGTCTTCAAACAACACAACTGTACGGTTTTACTTTTTCTCCCGTCAAAATGGTATCCCAGATTCAATTTTAGATAGACCAGGATTTAGCCAGTGATGATTCTTTTTTTTTTTTTTTTGCTCTTTCGGAGACAATATTTAATATGCTGAAATGAGATCAGTTTTTATCCTCCCCCAAAATAATTTCTCAATATATATTTGTGTCAAATCTCGCGTTGACACGAGCCAAAAAATGAATGCATCTTTGATAAGCGAGCCTGTATTTAGCATATAATCGTCCCTCTTTCCCTCCACCATCATCAGGAGAAGCAACAACAATGACACTGTCATCATCAGCATCATCATCAAGAGTATTTTCCCTTCAATCTCTCCTCGAGGGGACTTTTTCCCCTTTTGATTTAGGAAATTAGTACGCCTTACTACAAAACCACATTCTCAACAGCCACTTATCAAACTCCATTTACTGAAGATGATTTCAGGGTAACATTAAAAGACAATAATGTAAATGACCCATGGCTTTTAATTAAAAATGTCTTCGCCCTCCTCCTCCTCCTCCCGCTATTTTTTGTTTCATCTGTTTTACATTTTCTTTTTCGGGACTTTGAGTGTTGTGCAGCAAAAAAGTAAAAGCGCCTTGCTTTGCTCGGTGTCTCCTCCTCGTTGACTTTTATCGCCAAATGAAGCATATAAATGACCTGAAAGCGCTGGCTGTCGCGTTAAATTAAATAAAATAAAGAACAATTATCCTCTCCTTTTTCTCTGATCTCGCGCTGAAAAGGAGTCCTGGAGAGATAAGGCAGATTGAATTCTCTCTGTTGTGCTCCAATAAAAACGTCAAGGGGGGGAAGAGTTAAAGAGAGATTTAAACCCCCCCTCCCTATAATTTCAAATCATAATTTCCCTCCCATTATACCTCTCAGATGCCGTTTATCGTTAGGGTTATTTATTTCAGGGCGTTGGAACCACAGTCAATTTCCGTGACTAAGTTGGATAATTACAGGTAAGTGAGTGGATCGGCAGGACTTGAATCAGCTTCAATATATTGTAGAAAATATAAAAGCAAACTTGAAACAACAGACATATATATATATATAAATAGGAAGTGGTTATTCGCCTCATTTTCAACATGGAAAAAATATCTACGTCTGCGGTTACTCCTGAAAGTAATTATAATTGTCTAATTTCAAAGTTGAATTAGGATGCTTTAGGGGTTTGATGTAAAACTTCACATTCGGTTCAATGAAGTATCACCCTAATTTACAGCTCCAGATAAGGACTAAGTCTGTCATAAAAATCTGCCCGTCCTCCTCCTCCTCTTCCTCCCTCCTTCCCTCTCTCCTCCCCAGGATTGAATTGCACCTTGGGCAATAGTGCAGAGTCGTGAATCTTAACTTCTCTCAGCATATGTTCCTGGCAGATAAGTAAACAATTTGGATGTGGAATGAATTTTTTAATTAATACTACAGTGGTGTAATGTGAGGGTATATGGCTGTACAGCGCGGTCCGCAGGTCCTCTCCTCCATTAGCGGAGTGGAGGAGAAAGTGCGCTGCATTCACATTTCAATCTTTAAACGCTTGTAGAATTCCTCCTGTTTGGGGCTGCTTTCATTCGGCATTGTCTTAATGAGAGCCAGGCCTATCATTCGCAAGTTTATACAGGTTTAAACGCGTGTGAATGAGTTGATAATAATAGGCTTAGCGGGCTTTTGGCTGCACCACCTTTCTTTTCCTTTTTCTTTTTCTTTTTTTAGTAAACACACACGCAGAGATGTTTGAACCGCACTAGTGGGCTGCTTTACAGCCAGCCAGTAAGTTGCAAGAGGGAGAAAATTCACCTCGCATCACATTGAGTTTATTCCATTAGTTAAACCTATAATTAAGAAGAAGGCTCCCTCCTTGAAGTGATTAAGCAGTCAGACAAGTCGGACGGGCGGAATCCCTCCAGGGAGGCCTCTCCTGAACTGTCAAACATCAAAAGATCACAACCGGTTCATCCCAGTGTCACAAAAACACCCTCACCCTACTGAACATGTCTGGAACCTGTTTCAAACTATTGAAAAGGAAGCAGCAGCCAAACAGAGGCAATTAGAGCCTCGATGAGGAAATGATCGGAGTGGAGGAGAAAGGATCGATTAGGAAAAGGAGGATTGATTTGGATGTTATTGTTCTAGTGCAGGGCGAGTGTGTTAACGTTCAGTCTAAAGCCTATCAACTCTATTGATCAGTTTGGGGGTCAAGTTGGGTCTAGCATTTGGAAATGTCAAAAATCCTCGCAGTTGTTTTGTTATTTTGTTTTAATTGTGAATAATTATTTCCCTTCCAATAATTTATTAAATCACATCATTGTATTTTATTTTAGTATTTTCTTAACATTTTAAATGGATTAAATCAGGCCTTTATTCTGGCAGGTGCAACTTCCCCGCAGCACGTGCACAATATTCCGCTATCTGTGCCATCTCAATCCCCAATAATCTACAAATACAGGAAATTGATAGCGTTGAAGACAGATTGTCTTTATTCGAAATGCCTTTGCTCAGCAATTGAACAAAGAGCAGGAGGTATCAACCTTCTAGATACATTATCCTTTCCATAACATGACAGATTTTAAATTACCATCTTAGATGATAGTACACATAAAACTCCTGGAATTCAAATAGAAGTTATCCTCAAAAAACATAAAAACAAAAATTAAATGACGCGTGTGACTATATTAGCACTGAACCACAGGAAAAATGCAAACTAAAACATTTGGATGTAAATGAATTTTTTTTCTTTTTGTCACCTTAAATAGACCGTCTAGTTTTATGTGCCAGTTTTTGATAAATATAAACAATATGACCCGTATATAATCCGGCCTATGGGTCCTGATTTTGACCCTATCCAGAACATCATAAAATTACGAGTGCCAAAATGTAGACTACTTAGGCCTATACAGGAAATAAGAATGCTAATTGTGCAAGCCAAATTTTCAAAATAAAAGAGTACCCTATCAATAATCAACACAAATCAGCATATCAGCATTGAAATGTACACAATAAATAAAGTTAAAGGCCTCCTTTTTCTGGTTGCCATAAACGTTATAACATTTACATTTCTTACAGTTCACAGGGCACCGTCCTTTACACCAAATCCCAGCTCCTCTGCTCAACTCAGGAACTTGTTGGGTTTCAGGAAAAGTTTGTCTTTTTCTTTCTTTTTTTTTTTTGCCATAACAAGTCCAAGGCAGTTAATACTGTTCATGCCTTTTTAATGGGGCGCGCTGTCCATAATATATTTACATGCATTTCAGTATTCAAGTGAATTTAAAAAAAACAGAAGAGTCTTGAGGGTTACATGGCAGTGGCATGTGCGGATGAATATGGGTCTATCCCAGTCTTGGTCATACCTGGAAAAAGTATGTAGGCCACCGGGGGCTGTAAACTTGACGTTGACCAGGCTGTGCAGTTACACGGGACGACATAGCCCGGGTTCGTGGGCGACGGGTGGGTGTGGGTGTGCTGACTGGGGCACCCAAGGGTGCCGAACGCGCCGTTCTGGTATCCCAACGAGGACGCGTACGGCAAAGTGCTGGTGCTCAACGTGTGGGGCATCTCTGTCATCTTCTGGATGGCGCTGGAGCTGAACTGACTCGGGTCGAGGAAGGAGTAAGGGGTGGACGTCGGCGGCAGAAACGCTCTGGCTTTCTCCGAGTGGCTCAAAAGAGAGTCCGCGGCCGACACGGGAAGTCCCTTCAAGTGATCGGTGTCCCCGAGGTAAGGCAAAGGGAAAACGTACCTGTCCTTCTTGAGCAGGTTTTTGGGTTTGCGCCTCGGTCTGTACTTGTAGTCGGGGTGCTCCTTCATGTGCTGAGCCCGGAGCCTCTTGGCCTCGTCAATGTAAGGTCTCTTCTCAGACTCGGAGAGCAGCTTCCACTCGGCGCCCAGTCTTTTGCTGATCTCCGAGTTGTGCATTTTGGGATTCTCCTGTGCCATTTTCCTCCTCTGGCCCCGGGACCAGACCATGAACGCGTTCATGGGTCTCTTGATGTGATCAGCAGGCTTTGACATCTTCAAAAAGTGTGCGTTTATCCCCCAATGTTAATGACGAGGAAAAGTTCTTATCGGTAGGAAGGGAAACTATTCACCTGTCCAGACGCCAGATACCAGTCATGCCACGTCTGGGGATGTTCTGAGAGTGGGAAACAGCAAAAATCAAATAGAATAAAATAAAAATCCAGAGCCCGGTTTGCTTTTTCCCGAGTTAAAACACTGATGCGCGTTCGTTCAAGTCCGGTTACAACTCTCTTTCAGACCTGCGGCTGGCGATACAGGAAAAAAATACATGCAAGATGCACACACGGTAAAAAAAAAAATCCTCAAAGGTGAAAGCAATGTTCCGCAGTCAGTTTGCAGGAGTCGTAAAAGTGTTATTTTTTTCTGCGACACACTCTCCCTCTCTCTCTCTGAGGTCTGTCGTCAAGCACCTGGCTTGGAAATGAGCGGAAGAGCGTGAATACGAGCCAAAAGCGGTGAAGTTCAAAGGCTGGGCTGGTTTGGTTTCTGCACGCAATCTGACATAATCTGCAGGGCGTTCACTCACCAACCTGAGCGCCCAATCAGCACGAAGACCGGCTATTATAATACCTTCACCAAAAATATATGTACATTACAACATAAACAAAGAGCGGGTGGTAGTAGGAGGAAAAAATAAGGAAAAGATGGGGTGCTGTGTGTGTGTGTGTTGGTGTGTGTGTGAGAGAGATGAGAGTGAGAGAGTGTGTGTGTGGCGAGGGCAGTGAAAATAACTCAGGACGCAACTCGTCCTGATTCCGGTTTAGAAATTGCTTGTAGATGAATTCGCAGACAAACGATGACCTATCAACCTCCTGGTTTCCAGATAAAAGCGCGTGAGCTTCAACCGAAGTGACACTTTACCGTGCAACCAATACTGGTACAGCTACGACAGGACCAATAAAAAAACTAGGAGCACTTCTATGGCTTGGTTCCCCAACAATATGATCATATAGAATAGGCTTGAATTAGGGTTGTTATTTCAGCCTGACATTTTTTATTTGTCGTAAGTGATGGAAGCTTGAAGGCTATAATAAATAGGAGTAATGAAGAAAGATTAGATAATTAGTAATAACAGTAACAGTACATCTGAATACATGCTATTTCATTTTTCCCCTTAAAGAAATGATTGAAATCAAGATCTCCTTTCCCCTTCCTTGGTGATATTAAAACATTGGAGCGCCCTCTGCACCTTCCCCTCGTGGTCTGCTCAAGACATCGTGCAGTGGTTTCAACCGTTGGCCTCCTCCAGCTGCTCCAGCGCTCACGAGTGACCACCCCCAGTGTCCGAAAGGGTTCAGCTTGGTGCTAAGCCTTGCGCGTGCGTAAGGGTGACACACTGACTCTTAAAGCACGCCCACAAATCACTGGAAGAAGACTAGCATTTCCTGTGTTTATGGTTTTTAAAGAAATAAA
>NW_023339674.1:23637827-23642529 GCF_004916995.1 Morone saxatilis | reverse complement strand
AGAGAGAGAGAGTGTGTGTGTGGCGGGGGTAATACTCAGGATCCCTCCCTGATTCCGTTTAATGTAATGAATCGCAACAAACATGGACCTTCAACCTCTTTTCCAGTTAAAACCTGACTTCAACCGGAGAGGTGACTGTACCGTGCAACCAATTTACTGTACAGCTTTACACAGAAATATAGGGGAGCACTTCTTATGCTTGGTCCCCAAAATACATATAGATAGGCTTTAATAGAGTTGTTATTTCAGCCTATTTTTTTATTTGTGTAAGTGATGGAATGTGTAATAATAATAATAATAGCAAAGATTAATAATAGTAATAATAACAGTAACAGTACATCTGAATACATGCTATTTCATTTTTCCCCTTAAAGAAATGATTGAAATCAAGATCTCCTTTCCCCTTCCTTGGTGATATTAAAACATTGGAGCGCCCTCTGCACCTTCCCCTCGTGGTCTGCTCAAGGACACTTCGGCAGGGTTCAACCCGTGGCCCTCCAGCTGCTCAGCGCTCACAGAGGCCACAGTGTGAAAGGGTTCAGCTGGGTGTAACCTTCCCTAAACACCTGACTCTAAAGCACGCCACAATCACTGGAAGAAACTAGCATTTCCTTTATGGTTAAAAAAATAAATAAAAAATAAAAAGGCCCGCCAAACAAACACGCGCGAGCACACGCGCGCGCGGTTTAAGGCCGCGCGTGCCATCGATACTGAACCAACGGAAGCTCACTAACTGTGTTAGTGACAGAATTACAAACAGGAAGAAAATATTACATCAACTGTAAACGTTTAGGAAAGCGTCATTGTGAGGCTCTAATTGTTGCATTAGCTCACTTCAATGTGACAGTGTGGTTTTAAGGAGGCACAGAGTGATCGTTTTAAAATGCTAATTCCAATGAGGACTGCTGCCTAATAGCCCCCGGGCTAATGTGTGTGATATATGATTCCTTCAGCTGTGATTATTAAAGGAAACGCAGACAGCTGAGTTTTTTCACACCGTCAAAAAAAAAACCCGCTGTGATTGGAGATACAGTCGTCTCTAGTTAGTTACACCGCAGAGCACATTTATTTAAGGTTGTCTTCGGCCTATATAGCTTGATATAAATATATATGACTATATGCACACACACACATACCCACACCCATACTGTGGACCACATACTGCAATTATCATCTCATCTTTCTCTCTCTCACACCAATAAACCATACACCACTTCAGAGATTATTTTAGTTTCTTTAACCGCATTACCCTCACATGTTGATATCTCTAATATGCTTGCATGACAAATACATCTAAAAAATAAATTACTGAAATACTTTATACCTCAGAATTGTGGTCAGGCCAACACCTTGGGTTTATTTATTGACCATATATTATTAGTACCAATATTGAGATATTATCCTGTACCAAAGGGCAAGCAAAGATGCTATCTTACACAGGCCAAAGTCACTTTATTTTTGGAACCGAAACAAGACAAAATGGAGTTGATTTTCCTGCCTGTGATATTCCCATATTTCAGCACCATCTGTGTCTCTTTCTCACGCTCTCTCTCCGCTCCCCGTCTCCCCGCACACGCATGCGTCAAGCGGTAGCCTGTAACAAGAAGATTTCCATCATATCTTTCTTTACAACGCCTGAAATTATCGTTAGAAAAAATGCCCGTTTTGGGAGAAAAATCCTCCTCACCCCGACCCACAGAACAATGCAGCCCACAGCTGAAGGACGCCCCCGACTTTTTTCAATACAAGCGCCGACCGGATGCCTGCAAAGAGAAAAATCTCCTCAAATCCTCCCAATCGGCAGGCTATGATGTTCACCAGCAGCCATGAGGTAGTATACTGCATGTTCGGACGGTATATTTTAGCGTATTTTTTTGAAGTTTTAAATTGTGTTATGCTATCTTTCACTGAACAGCATGTGCAATTTGACATGTAGCGTTCAGGGCTGCCATCCATACACCAGCTTAGGCTTCATTTTGAGATCAATGAATTAGATAACGGGAAATTATTTTAGGGGCTGAGCCTCCCGTACTCACGAGGGAAAAGTCAACTATGTTTCTTATTCAAAAACGGATTGTCTAATAAATGCACGGCTGAAAGTTCCCTCGACAATTTAACGGGATAATGAGAAATGCAGTAGGTTTTAATTTGTCAAGGATTGAGATGATTATTATTTTTTTCCATCGGCGGTTTCTCTTCAGTTTTTCTCAAATAAAATCGTTAGTGCGTTTGACACAGCCTACTGTCTGAGATACAACCTTTAAATACAGCTTATAAATAAAATAGTGCTGGGTTAACACCTGCGTCAGAAACTTCTCCCCATCTGCAAACTTCAGGCATTTAGATATTACTACATTGGATATATGGTCACAACCGTCATCTAAAAATAAACAATAAAATATGAAAAGCAGGAATAAAAAAGATGTGAATGTACACTGTGTAAAGTCGATATTTGATTTATTCTCTTTAGAAAACAGTGTTAGAGTGAAAGCAGCGGTCAATCCCAGCTGTCAGTATTAATAATTATAAAATGAACTAAAGACTTAACCAATTATAACTCAAACAATTACAAACAGAGACACGCATACCCGTGCGCGCGAGACAAATCCCCCAACACCCCACACACATAGGGTACACACACACACACACACACACACAAAACTAGGATTATCTAAGGACACATGTCCATCCATCTCGCCTTAAAAAGTGAATGGGGAGCGGCCTGACACACAGAGAGCCTATTAGCCAACTTGGGCTCCCGTGGAGAGCATTGAGGTAAGCTCCCCTACCGTAACTGTCCATGGTGCTGAAGCGGTAAGAGGTTTTCTTTACTGCACACTTGCGTCCTCCCTCAAAAACTCTTAAAAGCTAGGGTTGACATTTCAATGCCTTTTATTGTATTTCCATCCTATTTAGTGATGGTTCTCTGTAAAAAATAAAATATTAGAGACTGAGACAACTCACATGCTCTACAACTTTCCTAACTTTTTTTCCTCCAGCAGAATGTTTGTAAGCCTATTTTATTCACAGTGTGGAAGAACTGCTGTTACACCACAGTTGGAACTAATAAATTATGGCACCAGAAATTATCATAAACACATTTTTATGTTGTCAAAATATCCCTAACTGTGTGGCCTTGTCAATATCGTGTATAATATAGCATTACCAATTCTGTTTATATTATTAAACTATTGCTTACGGGATGAGATTTTAGCATTTTTAGATGAATGACTTTATGATAAGATGATTGTGGTCTATATTAGAGATGATACGGGACATAAAAGAGGTGAAAAGCAAAAAAACAAAACGGCAAAGCAAGAACAAACTCAGTGACATCACCTTTTGAAAGAGGTTGTTAAAGCGTGTGCCTTCCTTTTTAATGATAGTTACACTGGTAACACAGTCCCAGCAATTAGCCAGTGACATTGACACTTTTTCATTAATGATTTCACAGACTGAACCTATTCTAACCCAAAAATTACAGTCTCTACTATCTAAAGTGACTGTCCAAATTTTCTAATTACTGTGAAACACCTTTACTTTTATGTAACTCTGAATGAACTTAGAATAGTCGAGAGATCACCTGTTATCACTGATTTCTTCTATTTCTGATCTATACTGAAAGTTTACAAAGAGCAACACAAAATTCATTGTAATTCACTCAACGGAATTGTGCCATCTGAGCCCTCACATGACACTCCTCAGATTCTTCTACAAGAAAATGTTTTGAAAATGATTTTTAAAATGGAACCATTTAACAGCTACAACCCTGTTTACAGAAAGTATTCCATCTGCCTCATTTATGTTTTTACATTTAAATACCAAGTGTTCATGGTCAAGGCCCCAGTTTAGACTGATGTGACCACGCTGTCCCTGGAAATGGTACAAAAATGTGTACGTACACTTGAATTGTCGATTATAATGCTTGAAATGTTGGATACAAAAAGGCCTTATTTCACCGATCCAGAAATAATTCCAAAACTCAAATTCAGCACACAATACTGTAGCTCTTTTTACATTATCCAGTTACAAGTACCATTCATTGACGCTGAGAGGCAATCAAAACAGGAATGAGCAGTATGCGATGTGTGAGTATGAGATGTGTTGCTAACATTTGGCATATGTTATATGAAAATAAAATATGAAAATATACAGATACATCATATCTTTGTGCTGGCTATTTCTAAGTATGACAGTAAAATCAGACTTGAACAAAATCTTTTAAAATGACTAAACTTAAGCTGTTCTCGCTTTTATTGTGCAACAGTGGATAGTACAGAGCAGGGCAGAAAAAAATTAACAAAGGTTCAAGGCATCAGGCAATAATGAAAGGATAGGGGCAATACTTCAAAGACCACGAGGTCCACATCACACAATTATACAATACAATTAGGATTAAAGGGGCAAAAGAGATAACAGGAGATAGGGATAAATTATCACAAAAGGAAAGATGTGACTCTCTCCTGACCTTCATTAAGAGAAAAAAAACTCATTTAGAACTGGCCTTCCTTGCAGGGGGATTTGAGCCTTTCACATGAGACTGTGACTCACAAGATAAGATTTACGGAGTATAAATGGAAATCTGAACTACTACCAAACAATAACTTCAAATGTTTATAAAACAATACAATAAATAGTGCTACGCATATATATATATATGTATATATATATATATATATATATATATATAAAACATACAATA
>NW_023339674.1:23625132-23637727 GCF_004916995.1 Morone saxatilis | reverse complement strand
TACAATAAATAGTGCTACGCATATATATATATATGTATATATATATATATATATATATATATATAAAACATACAATAATTACATTTTAATAATTGTTATAAAACTGGACTCATTTTTGAACAGTTTCATACCATGCAAAGCATAAGTTTACTGTTACTTTGGAAAATAAACAGTTGGATACAAAGCATTGATTCTGATACTGATTGAACCATTTTTTGATGATAGCATTTCTTTTAACTTTAACTTTCTTTAACTCATGCAACTGTCTAAGCCACTCATTAAGTTGACACCTTAAGGTTGTTGACTGTTTCTATGGTAACCATGGTACGTGTACATGTTAATTCAAATTACAGTTTAGGGGTCCTAAAAACAGCATCCAATAATGACTATAATGCTGAGACAATAAACCAATCAATGTAAAATTGTTGCTTTGGTCTGTAGGCACCGCTTGATTGATTTGTCAGTGTCCCAACAAACAAGCAAACAAACTTTATAGGTTGAACAGGGTAAAAAAAAGTTGGATAATCTCCCTCCCTCTATACTAGAAGATCCAGCTCTTTTCCTTTTTTCCACAGACTTCCACAGACTTCCAGTAGTTTTTGGCCACCCATTTCACTTTTCTTGCTAGCAGGACACATCTGCTTCTGACTAATGATGTCTTGAGAGGATGTTTAACAAACTGGTTTTTATGTGTATGGATGACATCCTGATCACTCAATAGAGCTCCAAAGATGAGCATAACCAGGCCCTGCAGTGCCTCTTGTAAAAGCTTGATTCAAGGACAAGAGACACAAGGTCTTTACTTGTAATGGTTACATGATTTCTGAGGTCAGTGTAAAGATAGATTCAGATTTAGTTAACATGGTGGCTACAACCACTCTAAAAAAGCCGTACTAAATGTAATATTTCTTTCCCTAAGATGGTGAAGAAAGGACCTGCCCTACTCCGCCTGTGATCGCTTACCCTGATAATCTTACCCTGACCCTAACCAATCCCACGTCTCATGCATAAACCTTAACAACTCAAAATATGAAGGCAACAAGTATTAGTTCATGATTTTGCTCTGTTGCTTTACCATGTGATGACAAGTATCTTCATAGTACAGAGAGACCTCTGAGGCAGACAGAGAATATGAGGCCCTTCAGTGGCACTGTAACTGTGCTCCCATATTGGTTTATGTAAACTCCTCATTGTCTTTTGTTTGGAGGTAGATGCCTCCAATGTGAAATTTGTTCCTCCTCTACAAACAGTTAGCTACCTTGACCTGGAAGAATGGGAAAAACCAAAACACCCTTGGACCGACCATAGGAGCCTAGCCTATACCCAGACGGCAAAGACTGTATTCCTCTTTAATTTTCTACTGTCCAAGAATAAGATACCTGATGTGTTCTCCCATCCTCATCCGCAGCTGTACAACCTTCTTCCAACCTCTACTGCCATCCTATGGTCCATTGCACATTCTTGCACCTTCTTCCAGCAATGGTCCTGATAGTATTCGATGCAGACAAATGTCCAAACATCTTCTGCCTCTCCCTGATGTGGAACCATGATGGTCCCATTGACATGCTCACTAGTTTTCTGCCATCTTAAAGACAACACCATCATCATCCACTCCAAGGCTACTGCACCCTCAACTTTCTCCTGCCAATGAAGCAATACAGGCTCCCAATTAAAGTCTTCTGCTAACTCTTGGGCTCTTCCATCAATCTTTTCTCCCACTTTTTCCCCGGCCCACTTGCCAGATAGGGACACTTCAACAAGGACTTGACCCACCCACACATCTGAGTTCTACTACATCTTCCTTCTTTTTCTTCTAGGGGTCTTTCTCAGTGTTCCTGGGTTATCAACCACATCTCTTCCCAGGGCAGGAGAAGGAAGTAGATGGGACAGCGCTTTGGCATTTTCCAGCCAGACTAGAAAAATGCTTTTGTACATTCTCCTGCAATATTAGAAAACCACTGCAATCCCATTGTAGTCAGCAAGTGTGCAGTACATCACAGTCCACAGCAGAAGGTATAGCTCTGCACCAAAGATCTCCCAGTTGTTCACAAGGTCACCAAAAAGTCTACCAGTCCCCTGACCTCAGTCCTCAAGCTAACACTGCCACCACGCTCTGCTGGACTGGTGGTCCCAAAGAATGATTCTGGATCGTTGCTTGTCCTTTTTGAATGCAGATTCTATTAGAGAAACCTATGGATATAACTGTGCCAAGAACCGTACGGATACCTCTGTCTTCCTTCTCTGTACACAAGAGCAAGTATGTGCTAAAGAAGTCAAAATGAGAGGTCTGTGAATCAAAGGCTTAAAAAACACTGAAGCCAAAGTTGTCATCTGGCTCTGGCACACGGTTGTTTTTGTGGTGGCAAGCATCAAATTCAGCGCAAGAAATACACATTGAGAAAGAACAACCGTTCGGTGCTGAGGAAAGGCCTTACCCTTTCTTAACTTTCCTAACTTTCTTAAAATCCTGATTACATGATGAGTCCAGTTTTGTGTTAATTACTGAACACAAAACTGGGCTCACCTTTTGTGCTGATGTAATTTAATTTTTTAATTAATTTTCGAAAATAATATAAATTAAATTAATCTTTTTTTAACTTGTAAATTGAAAAACTTGATTTTTGAAGAAGTTCCACTTTCTTAATGCCACACAAAGCTTGAGGTAATATTCATTACTAAACACCATCACGGCTAAAAGAATGATGACGTACATGCCTCACCTCTGGTAACAGCTGGTTCCCAAATGACAACTGGGATGTTATTCACAATTATACTATATTCTGTATTTGGGGGGAAATTCTCAGATTAAATAACAGCTGTTCTTTTTAAGTAAAATATCCATGATAACGCCTATGACACATTTATACTCACTCATTGCCTCTCATTATAGCCTGAAGCCATATCTCATCAGTGGACGTAATTTGTCTGTTAGAGTGCGTGTCCAGAATTGACATTCAGGCTCTGTCGGTTCTTTTTAATTATTAGAAAAATACTTTTTAAGACATACAACACAGGATATTGTGAAATACTATATTTTGATCAATTGGATTTGGTGGTTCTATTACAATGTAGACACCCAGAGGTAAAGCAATTGTGACTTTTACTGGAAAAACACATCTTGGTGGTCAACTGCCCTGTCAAACTATAAACATCTACCTACTAAGAGTCAAGTAAAAAAATGTGGAAGGTCAATAATCCCAATAGAGCTAGATACACAAAGATGCTACACCTATATTCATTTTAACATTGTGAATAGCTTTCTTTTTGTACAACCTTTCTTTTTTTTATTCTCTCATCACAGGGCTACCAGTGGCTCCATGAGTCTGAACCTCAAGACATGGTGGAAAGCCCATGAGTCCTGTGAGTCAGGTGATGAATTCAAAACTTAAATTGAAAATCAATATTCCACAGTGGTGCTCTTGAATGTCTCACAATTACACATATCAGTCAACCCCCTCTTGTACCTTTTCTCCCTGTTTTGTTTACAGAAGTTGCGTCCTGAATTATGAAGTGGGAAAACCTTCCTTGGACAAACAGCTCCATTTGAAATATGAGCTGCACTGTAGGTATTGTAAAATCAAAAACAGAGACAACTCAACTGTGGAAGAATAAAAAATAGGCCGTTAAAGAATGTAGAAGCTTTTGAAGCCAGACACACTGATGGAGAAAAAAAAAATACAATTCTACAAATCTGTATCAGTGAATGATTAATTAATTTTGGTTGAATGATCTGTTCCAGCCTTGTGAGATATCAGTTTCCATTTCTTTCACACTTTTACAGAAGATCTCAAGAGACCGCTAGTTCAAAAGACAGTTCAATTTAGAGTTCCCACTGGAAATGGTTTCAGAAAGTCTTTGCCATACGTTGGGCTTTGATGTGTTTTAACTGTCGTAATCTCACTGTTCAGAGATGGGGAAAATAAATTCTGTTAATTTTTTTCATTGTAAGTGCTCTTTTTTCTTGACCTCACATTACATTTAAGACACTTTGCAAAATATGAAAAGATTATCATATAAAATATCTGTGTAAAACTTTTGTGTTTGTTATATACAATAGTATCACCCTTTTCATTTTCTACTATATAGTGTACAGACTAGTTTGTACTAGTGTACATACAGTATATAATTATTCTATTATATAAAATAAAAGCTCTACTTCTACGTGTCTTCCCTGTTATCTTGTAATTTTGTAAAAAAAAAAAAAACACACGAAAAACTGACCTTTTTCCTGATAGATAAAGATTTTGATTGAATCACAGCTATTTATTAGTCTATCGAGCTTGACCTCCATCATGTTATAGCTGGAAGGTGACTTGCTGTCAAAGAGTCGAAGAATCAGCTTTGGACCCGGCAGGTCATTTATTAATGAAAGAAAAGATTGATTTCCTGTCATATGCATTTGTCCCAAGTGTTTTTTTTTAAACGGCAGTTGTCTTTGGCTCCCGTTACGATCCACATGCTGCTTTCTAATAAGTGTCACATTTAAATATATGCATTCGCAGGTAGATCTTTGATAGCTGTTTATTCAAAAGCAAACCAAACTTGAAAAGAGGATATAACCTCGACTCAGAACTCTGGAGGGGTGGACTAAGATTGAAATTGGTCTGACTCTCTCTCTCTCTCTTGAATTGAGGGTCCATTGTAGTACGTCAAACAAAAGGTTTTTATCAGAGGCTCTTAATGTAACCCCCTCCCCTCACTCTCACGGCCACCAACTCGTTCTTCTCTTCCTCTCTTTTCTCATTCATTTATTCCACTGTGTGTGGAAATAGGCTGGGCAACAATTAATTTCAGAGTGAATTCAGGCAGGATCTATTACCCCTCTCTGCCTCTATTGCTCTAATGGAAATCTATTTCACTTCTCTTTTGTGTCCAATATAATTTAATGCCCATTTTATTAATGGCCTGAAATAATTACGGAAGGCTTTTGTGATTCTTGAGTATGTTTCATTTAATTGTGTAATAAATGTCTAATCAGAGCTCCCATCTGAAGCCATTATGGCATTAAAATTAACAATTACGCCACAAATGTCTTGGTGAATGCGTTGGGGTCTATAGAAATCGTTGCTGATAACAAGACACATATAAATCATTCATGAGAATTTTTTCAGAGAAAAGCGGAGTGAGAGATAGGAGGATGGGAGGGAGAAAAAAAGAAGTGGGGGAAGAAAAGAGGAGAAGAAAGAGGCTGAGTTTTCTTTATTCCATTGAAAAACTGGGGATGGCCAAAAGATAGGGCATTTTAAAACTGTGTCACCCTCTCCAGTCCCTTTCTTCCCCTGTCTCTCTCTATCTCCCTTTAATTTGCCTTCCTCTTTATTTTTGAAGTGACAGATTTCACTTTGGGAATTCATTAACCGTTAACTTGGGCGATAAAATATCTATCAGGCCCTCTGCCCGGTTCCTTTGCTAAGCTGCGTGGCGCTCCGGTTCAACGTTGTGGGTGACCGAAGGCAATTAAAGAGGCTTCACACTCCCTCACTCTCCCAGTGTCACTTGCTCAGTGAAAACAGGAAGGCTGCTCAACGTACCAGCAAGAATTGTTTTCTTAGTAGCCAAGTATACAAATTTCATGGTATGGGGAAACTCCATCTGCCACTAAAAACCCTCGTCAGTTCCTCTGTGTCATTTCCAAGCTAATATACTACAATTGGTTTTGGTGAATCTATTTTAATAGCATAAGGTTTTGGCCTTCTTTGTTCTCTATTACCATGATGCACAAAGGGCCTCCCCGGGCAATGGATTGCACCCTGGTCCTAACCAGACTCTTTCAAGTGACAGAGTCAAGGAAGTGACTTTGATGTAGTTTCATGTTAATGAGAAGGTTTATTCTATTCTCAATCAAACACGCATTTTTGAATCAAGCAATCTCGGATAAGTTAGTTGGTATCGCCCATCTCTTACTCTGTCCCATCTGAGCAGGGTGGACTGCTGCTGCTGGAGACTTAATAATTCACCAGCGAGTCAGTCATATACAGTAGCTCCATTGCATGCATGAATATGATTGGGTGAAATCATTCAATACCTGACATGCACTGTAGCCGTAAGTTCTGTATGTCCAACTTTTTATATAAAAAGGGAATTCTTGTTTTCTATAAAGCTCTGAGCTATGTATGGAGTCATTTAAGTTCCACTTTTAACCAACCATTCATCGCAGTCAGTTCTATTTATCTGTCAAAACAATCTCAACAGTATTTTTTCCCAGATCGTGCAGCCCTTGTGGTTTGATTTTAAAATGTTTCATGGTACTGTTATTGTCAATGATGTGAATTTTTAACCCCTAAAGCTGTATCATGTAAGGCACTAAGGTGCTAGTACTCATAATGTTGGCTAGTCACTGACCAATCAGATGATTTAAGAAAGCAAAATAACCAAAAAAATAAAATGATTCAGTTGGCAAAGTTCAAACTCTAAAAGACCTGATTTGATTCTCATTGGATAAGTGGATCTATATGCAATTCAGTTTTTTAAAGTTTCCAAGTTCTGGGAAAATGTAACAAATCTTGAGTATAATATACTCTCCCAGACACAGTGTTCTGTCAAATGAAAGGCAGTGATTATTAAGTCTCTATCTATCAGAGGTTGTTTACGCCCTTTCAAGGCCGGAGTAACCTGTTTCCAGGCCCTGGGGCAAAAATGGGCTGACATATAGGTCAACCGCGCCTCCTTCCCATCTGCACACAGTTCATAGTACTCATGTGCTGAAATATTACAAATAAATGCATGAATATTTACCAGCTAAAATAGTAAAGGTCTGAAAACCATATTTTGGGACAGGGCCTCTCTTCAAGATAGGACCTTAAGATTGGGTGATAAAGCAGGATTCACCTTAAGGCCCTGAAAAGGCATGCTTGTTGTGCTTTATATGTATATCTTCCCATATTAAATAAACAAAGTTACAATTAAATAACCACAAAGCAATTGTTATACAGTGAATCTGGGCTGTTTGGGGCCCCTAGGGTTCTGGAGCCCTTGGGTTCTCCCATTGTAATCCAACCTTGTCTCTTGCCCAACAGTGCAGTTTTTGGGCATTTTTGCCTTTATTGGACAGTTGGAAATGAAGAGGCATACAGGAAATGGGGGCAGAGAGAGGGGGCATGACATGCAATAAAGTTTTGCGGTTATTTTACATACGGCTACCAAGGGGCTCCTAACTGACAACATAGTAGATCTGAAGGATTGCAATGACTACTAGGGCTGTCCCTGACTAAATATTTTTGTAGTCGGCTGTGGCTCAGAGGAAGAGCGGGTCCTCCACTAATAGGAAGGTTGTTGGTTTGATCCCGGGCTCCTCCCACCACATGTCGAAGTATCCTTGAGCAAGATACTGAACTCCGAATTGCTCCTGATGCTGAGCATCGGTGTGTGAGTGTGTATGAATTAGTTAGTTTCCGGTTGATGGGCTTTGCCATTGCTGTGTAAAAGGGTGAATGTGGCAAGAAAGCGCCTTTAGTGGTCGGAAGACTAGAAAGGTGCTGTTAAACGATGATGGAAAAAGCGGTAATGATTCTGAATGTGTCAGAGTAATGAGCGAGGAGACTGAACATTTAGTTAATTTATTTCAACACAGTATAATATCGGAAGTCGGAACTTCACAAAAACAAATATTGGCAGAATTATCGATACGATGGATGATGTATAACGTTAACAATAAATTACAAATCAACTCACTCCTCTCCCTCCCTGCCTTGACAAACTCACTAACTACTTTGCTGTTTGAAAAGTTCAGCACATATTATCACATCCAGAAAGCTCTTAAAACCAGCTATTGTTAGAATGCCATTATCATGATATCAAAGGATATCCTTGATCATTGGAAAATGGTCCTTCAGCATGCCAAAAAAAAAAAAGCAATAAACCATGTTAATGCAATAAACTCCATTTTTAAAAAATGTTCTTAAATCATATTGTCATGTAACAAAAAATAGCTGAAGAAGTTTGAAGTGAAACAGGGTAACAATGTCCATTTAAGAGGTTGACCTGACTCTGATTCACTACTGCAATATGATGATTCAACAGTCACTACAAAGGGCGCAGTCTAAATGGTCTGGACTTTTTGCAAGGAATGCCAGATTTTTTAATTCATGAATTAATTTATTCACAAGTGCCCCTGAAGGCAGAGTTTTTAAAACTAATGTAGCCTTGGCAAAAAACAAAGATTGTGCTATTCACTACGATTGATCAAATATCTCAAATAAATTTCAAGTTTCTAGAAGTTGACTTTCATACTGCGTTAGTGGAAAACTAGAGGTCTGAAAGGTACGAACAAACGGAACCTTCACACTTTTGTTTGATTTTTAGCATATTATTGAGACAACAAGATTAAACTTAGCAAGGAAGATGAGATGATCTAGGTTTAAGAATCACGGTTCTCTGACAGAAGATTTAAAATATGGAGGGCCAATAGATTTGTATTCGTAATAGTTGTGGCACAGAAAAGACTCATACTGAAAAGCTTTATTCCAAAAACAGCTGAGGGTCAAAACCAGAAAATCAGTCACAAAAAGTTAACCAGACTGGGGACAGGCAAGGAATCATCAGTCCAGGAAATAGCCGGGGTTCAGGCAAGCAGGATCTTACAGCCAGAACAATCAAGGCTGGACAGCGAGGGTGGACACAAACTAGACAATCTGGTGGAGTACGAGTGGAAATGAACTGGTATATTTACTACTGGTCTGGTCAGGGAAATAGGAAGCAGGTGAGTAAGTGGAAGGGGAAGGTCAGGTGGTGGAAATGGTGTGGGGGCAGGAGGGAGTCACTAGATCTGGATTCTTTTTTAATGGCCAGAATTTGACAGCATTTACAGCATCTTTCTTTCTAATTATTAAAGTTATAATCCCTGGAGCGTTGTTGTGGCCAGGAGGTCAAAAGAAATTCCATATAACTGCAATGTCCACGGTACAATTTTTGATGGATACCCTTGTTGATTGCCATAGCCTACTCTATCTCTCCCCATGTATTCTGTCTGTGTCAAAAAAAGTTATATCAGTCCGAGTTAGCAACAGCTTTGGCTACTGGTCATAATGGCAGGTGGGTTTTAATAATACAGGTCCCACAGTTCCACTCAAAATGACACAAAATATCAACCACTGGGGGCAGCAAAAGGCTCTAGAAGAAGAGGTTCTTGTGTATCCGTTTACAGTGCAAGGATATGTGGTATAATGTTTTATTAAAGAAGACCGTTACCAGTGTTGTCCGATGAGGTAATACTGAATATCATTACATAAATGCATGCATTGCTACACAATTTGAATCCAACATGGAAAAGATTACTCCACTAGCATTAATGGAAACTACTTTACAAAGAGGCAAATAGGGAATGCAAACTGATTCTTTCCAGTATTCAATAATGTGCAGTGATAGATTTTATGGTGATCCAGCCAACCTCGCACAGGTTGTCCCTCCTCATCCGTATGTCCAACACTGTTCTCACTTTTTCAAAATAAGAAAATAAGTATATTGTATAATGGGCTAAAACCTGATTTTGCTAAATGAATTGCAAATTGCAATTGCAAACTCCTGATGGGTCTACATGAGGAAGAGTGTGTGCGCCCACAGGCACTGAGGGAGAAATGCCAAACTGAACACAAATCAACTTAACCATCTCAGCTATTTACTACATTTCTCCTTATTAGGGTTTCCTTTGTCCAAACAGATCCTCTACTATTTAATTATGCATTTAACTGATGTGCAAATTAACCTTGGCTTTTTCAAGTGTCTTTGTGATCACACCTCACACCTTTCCCCCTTCCTCTCTTTCCAACCAATTTAATTCCAAGCTCCAGATTTCATGGTCAATTTTATCTCGCTCACTCTCAAAGAGTCCATCATCAATTCTTCACAACTTTTCATGTCCCCTTTCTCTGCAGATTTACTGCGAAATTGCCTATTCAGGTTATTAAATAACTGTGACTGCTATAAATTTACGGCAACACCCCGTGCTTTGAATATGCATTTGTAATGCTGACCTCCAGCAGCAATTAGTCTTAGTCTTTGTTTATCCTTTACACAAATCACACAGCTCCTTTCATTCTTTATTTCACACTCTTTGTTTCAGACAAGTTGGAGGACTGGAACAGCATGCGCCCACATACACCGGCAAGTCAACCCTTAGTTTACGCCAACTCATCTTCTTGTTTTAATTCATGTTCTGGTGAAATATCACATGAAGAAATAAATAGTTATGAGCACATTTCAAGCAGAATATTGCCATTAAACAGTCTTATTGAATTTGTGGATATCTGGTCAATTTTTAGCATAAAAGTAAAAAATATGAGTATCTTGGGGGCAGATGACAAACCAGTATAAGTGAGAACTTATGAGATCAACATGAGAAGTTTTTGTGCTGTTAACTGCACACATTCCAATAAAATGGGTGGAAAATGCTTAATGGGAAGAAATGTCTGTTTTAAGGTGACAGCTCACACTGTTACTAGATGTTTATGGCTGTTTAATGGATAGTGCAGATGTTTGGCTATATGATCCACATTTGATGATCAGTTTGCATTTGGGTGGGCTTCTGTGCAAACATCTGGATTTAAAGCTACGCTAACTTTAATTCTTTTTTAATGCTAGTGTTATTTGTGCGCAGTGGGGCTTCTGTGCGTTTAACCCAAGCTGCCTTTTAATGAGCTGGGACACAGACGTTTCTCACTACCTGTGCAGCTAACTTGGTGTAGTCTAGGTTAATATTAGCACTGACATTTCCCAAGTCTAAAATCATCATTATAATCAAAAAATACATTCAGTCTACACAAACCACACAGCTTTAATAAGTAATGAATAGCAATTATGACTGTGAGGTTTGACGTCTCGCTCTTGTTCCCATTGAGACTGAATGCACTTATTGTAAGTCATTTTGGACAAAGGCATCTGCCAAATACAACCTAAACTGCAGTGTAGGGCTGTATTGTTGTTTGTTTCTTTGTTTTTCTGTAAAAAGGTTAATTTTTTTATTGTTTTTCCTGGCAAAGCTGCTCTATACCGCTCCATACTGGAAGAAGTAATAAAGATAAAGGCAATATCTTTATGACACTTAGTCACACAGTCTGAGTCCTTTCCTTTGTCTTTAAAGAGACCATGGGCTATAATTGGAGACCAGTGCACATCATCTCTCGGCTGAGAGGGTAAATGAGGGATCCCTAGACTCCAGGATTACCCTATTATTGAGAAGACGTTCCACTAAGCCTCCACCACTGACACATATTCCTGTTCTATGGCCTATTCACTTTAAAATATGTCTTGTCAGGGAGGCTTACAGAAATCTACATAATCCTTTTTCATCACAATTAAAGATACCACTGAACAATAAAATTGCTTGCTCTCTGGTTTGTTTCATGTTGCTTTGAGAAAAAAGGGGTGAGGGAAATGTGCCTGAGCGTTGCTGAAGGTTGCAAAAGGCTGAAATGAATTTTGGATTGTGTGTAAGGAGAGCAAATAACTTGATAACATCCTCTAACCTTTACAAGTGTACAGTCCTTTTGTGAAACGGGAGCAAAATGTGAAGTGGGGTGATTTGTCTAGCTTTTGGGATTTACTAATAAGTCATGATTATGAAAACCTTACTTCCAGACCAAAGTCAGTAACTCTTGTTGAAACTTTGAAAAAACAAAAACAGAAAAAAACTTCATGAAAATCAATCGGCCATAATCCTTCGTTTGTCTTTTTTTACCCTCAACATGATGAAGTCAAATAAATGATCTGTAGGCTATGGCTTTATGAGATTACTCATATTTAGTCAGGACCTAATATTTGCCTTGTAGAGCCAACTGGATCCATACCCAGTCTATTTGTGACAAATTACAGTAATTAACTTAATGTTGAGAAAATGCAGCTTATTCATCACATTCTGTCAAAGACTAAAAACCTTTCTACATGTACCTGAGATAAAGCACGGCCATCTTGTGTCAATGATGTTATGAATGTGGACTAGTATATTTTGGGGAAAGTCTGAAAATATATCAAATATATACAATGACATATAATAAATAATAATGTAACATAAATAAAGAAGCAAGACATCCTCTTCCAATTTTACCAGTTATGGGCACTTAAAAATAAGGGCTGCAGGCTACTAGTTGGCTTTTGCTTAGTTTTTAACATGTTGAGGATGATTGTTTACTGTTGACTTCTGATTGGACCACTAAAGATGGCAACAGACCTTTTCACTGAAGACATTTCAACATGCTGAGGTAGGAAAAGCATAGGTGTGAATAATAAAATGAATGAGTCCATGTAGCTGCTTCAGTTTCAGGGTCCTGCTATTGTTCATGCTGACTCATTGTCACACTGTCATGGCTTACTGGGACACTTGATCCATCGTTAGTAACACTATGAAGTCAAAATGTACTGTACTGACTGCACAACAACTATTTTGACCAGAGGTGTAGTGCTATTTGTTTAAGTATCTATGATGTATGCATGCATGATATTAACACTTATTTATATTACCGGATTATTTTTGATGCATGTAATCAACATTTTGATGTCCTAGTTGATAAAAGTGGGGGATCAAATGCACACACATCAAGCATTTAAAAATCTGTTCTTCTTCTCATTCCTACAGTGTGCTATTTGAATGCTGTCTGTGCAGAGT
>NW_023339674.1:23624779-23624945 GCF_004916995.1 Morone saxatilis | reverse complement strand
TTTACAGTGAAGTAGGAGACATCCTGTGTCCAGCAGCAAAACTTTAGAAATTAAAAACATTTGCATAATGAGGTAGAGGGAGGAGATGACTTTTTAAAGATTTGAATGTGGAAATTATACTTTTTTGTGTTAAAAAACACATCAAATACACATTATTGTTCCAAGC
>NW_023339674.1:23616441-23624679 GCF_004916995.1 Morone saxatilis | reverse complement strand
TCCAAGCAGACTATTTGTATAAATGTCTTAATACACATCTGAATGGGATCTTTTGTTGTGTATGTATAATCTTGATCTGCAAAGTGACTGTCAAAAACTGTCCCAAATATGTACTTTTGAAATGTAGAAGTACAAAATAGCATAAAATGGAAATACTCCAAAATCCTCTCTAAAAGAATGTTCACAACCGCTGTGTACATAGATAAAGAATACACATTTAAACACTGAATAGGAAAAGTATAGCAATGTTATATAAGAAAGAATAAAAGGAAATTACTGTCAATATTTCCATGCCAAAAATAGACACAGGCACAGACACTTGTTCCAACTAGTCTCCTCATCAAGTCTGTGCAGCTGCAAATATGCAACAACAAACGGGATTACAGTGAGACTGACAATAACACTGTATGTATCTACAGTAAATGAGTCATGAGTGAGAAGGTTGCGGGATAGGGACCATATATATATATATATATATGTTCAGAGGATTCTAGCCGTTGATTTCAGCCGTATTTGCTGCCGATGTTATACATCATGTTTTAAAGTAACACGAAAACATCAAAGGTTCTGTCCACACATGAAAGTCAAAAGAGATTACAGCTAGATCACAGGTTTATATTGCCTGCAGTGGAATTTTTGTGTGTGGTAATTGCCGTTAAATTACTTGAGATAGTTTTACAAATCAATCAAATCCACTAGATTTTTTTTAGTAGACATTAAAATGTTCAGATTAGAGCAATTTTCCTTCCCGGGCCAATATAAACATCTGCTGTCCAACTACAGCAGACTGGAAATGTCTCTTTAACATTAGCAGCACTGTGCAAATTGTCCACGTGACCCATGTGTTTATAGTCTTGACTGCGACTGTGATTACAGTCTTGTGCTCCCTTATGTGTCATCAGCATGTTACATTTCTTATAGTCTGGATTGCCTGAAATGTCTTCAGTGAAAAGGTCTGTTGCCATCTTTAGTGGTCCAATCAGAAGTCAACAGTAAACAATCATCCTCAACATGTTAAAAACTAAGCAAAAGCCAACTAGTAGCCTGCAGCCTGGAGCTCCGATGGAGTCCGCCTCCATAGAAGAGGACCCGACAGCTCATTCTAAAGTAACGAAAACACAATGATACTTATTTTCAGCTGATTTTACACTAATGAAAACATACCGATGAATAATATATTCAATTTCTAGATATAGATCCTCTTAAATGTTACACACTGGACATAATGACAATAAATAGATCAATAAACCAGTTATTTTTATTTTGTATTTTGTATTGAGACAATTGTATTCTATGATCTATTTAAATTGTGTTTTAGAACACAGGGTCTCCACTCCCATCTCCACAAACCAAATCCATATGGTCAACCAGCTTGTGTACACCTATTACTGACATATTATCTCAACTATGGCCCTTACAAAAAAAAGAAAAAAGAATGTGTCTTGCATTATGGTCTATTGAAGGTAGAGCTGGTGCAGGAACTGGTGTCCATCCTCTACATCAGATTCCCCCCTGTGTGACAGCAGCAGAGTGTGTGAACACGTCCTTGCTCTTTGACTCAGAGGAGCCAACACCAAAACATGACATCTAACACTGATGTTCTCCTGCTTTCCTGTGACCTGTAATGAAAATTTCAAAACCTGACGGTGTCAGCTGAGTTATTCACAACCAGGCCGCACTATTGCACTATTATAGAGTTTGTAACCTTTTTTAAGGAGTAGTAGCAGTAAAGTTAACAAGTAACACACAATCCACAGTCTCCTGTAGGATTTTTTGAAGTACAGTGCAGCAAGGAGGGCACAGGCAGAAGGGCAAACATAATCTTGCTCAGAATGCCCGAAAGCACATGGCTTCTTTCATCTCTTGTATTCTCCAAGTCCTTACCTGGCGCATGAGGTCAGCTAGTGTCATGACTGAAGCCCAGAGCCAAAACACCAGCACAGGATACACACGGCTTTCCCTGTTCCCACTCCATCCATGTGACACACCTTCATCTTCAACATCACTGAAGAATTTTTAGATTAAGATGAGGTGAACTTTCATCCTTTTAGGTCTCATCTCGTATTTCAAGAAAAGCGCAAAAATTGGAGAAAGGTCATGAAAAATAAACTGAATTCTGTAACACAATTATTTCTTTTAATCCCTTTAATCTTCTTGAGACAACCTATCTTGGAAGTACCCAGTAGGTCCTGACCCCGAGGTTGGGAGTCACTGATATACAGCATATACTATTTTTGTGTCAGCAAACAGTACCATGCAAAGACAGACCATGCTGAAGATAACTTAAAGCTGACCATGACAGTATTATTTCCCATTCACTGCTACAGTATAGTTAGTAAATTAATATTAGGTAGACATATATGAATGTACAGATTCATATAATGAAGTTCAAAAATGACAATGTGTGTGTGTGTGTTTGTATTTGAGTTTTTCTGAAGAAAGCCATGCAGCACGGACCTTAGCATTTCAGACTTCCATTTGTCAGTCAACGTTATTGACCCTAATAAGAATGAATTAACCTCATATAATGTTCCTTTATCATGACCACACACGATACATAATACAAATGCAGTAGGGCAGAGCAAATAAAGACCTTATATGTTCCTGATACCAAAATAATCAGTGCTCAAACATTTTTTATTCTTTCAACCAGTATTTGAATTGTATTTTGTATTAATGACCTGCACCTATTACTGAGGTTATAGTTAGTGGTAATGCAGGACTATATTACAATTAGACACACTTCAATATAATGCAGTAACCTCAATAATAAACCTATAGTTCAAACAATACCTCTCTGTCAGCCCCAATGAAAACAGAACATTATTGTGTTTGTTAAGGTAGAATTCATGGCTTAGCTGTTGAATTGGATTGAATTAGATTCCACAGGTCTACATAAAAATAAATGTACCTCCAATTAGCTTAAACCACTCCATACTGTATGCTACTGTTCAAACGTTTGGAGTTGCCTGCCAGAATGTTTCTACAGTAGCCCAGAATGGACAAAAAAAACATGAGCTGTACATAGGGCCTTTTGCATTTTTCACGAGTTTTGCAGCCACCGTAGTTTCTCCTACACACTTCACAGCCCGTTCTCATTCCCAGGTCGTCAAACACAGACGCCAGCTGTTCACTTCTTTATGTCATCTTAAATGGTACAAAGTTTGAAGTTGTAACATTTCTGTCTGCAGTCGACAACCCTCAGGTTTCAAATTGAACTTCTTGTTTAGTTGTTTCCGGTGTAATCCTTGAAAGTAAAGCTAATTATCTGCAGAGGCATGTCTTCCAAATACCAATTTGTAACTGTCTCTGCAGCTGGGTGGTGTCTAGAAGGGATACAGGCGATTTCAGGAGTTAATCTCCATTCACACAGTATTCTCAATGGCTGCTGGTGGTTTTGGTTCAGGGTGGATGTGAAACTCAAAAAACAGTATTTTATTTATCTGCCAGGCAAAGGCAGATTGTCAGAACAGGTGTCAAGGTGTCACAGCTGCCGTTGAGCTAAAAGTGAGTCACAGGCAACACAGTTGAGTCGCAAGTTAGCATTGCTACATAGCATTTAAACATCAATAGATCATTATCATGTCAGATTTCTGTTCATATCTATAGCACAACTGTATTAAGCTGCTAAGACGATCACTGAGAACATGGAAGCCCTTTGTAGACTATATGTGCTGTATTTTACAGAATTTTACATAAAATATGATATACAGCACAATAACAAATGGTGGAATAAGATATGTATATAATCAGACATCACAGAGAGGGAGGACACAGTTTCCTCATTCAATATAGCTTAAAGTATTTCAGTCTCATGTGACCTGCAGCTCAGACTTTGGTCACACTGTTAAAATCGCTATAAGACTATAGTGCTGTTCCTGGTGGGTTAGGTAAACAGGTTTCAGCTTACTGAGCTGTCACTAAAAGCGTTGTGATTCAATACCCAGTAGCAACCTGCCGGCAGAGTCAGGCACTGCCAAGACAGTGACAGCCAGAGCCGACCACACCGAGCAACGGGACTTCAGAAACCTGTGGGTGACTATTTATAGTCTATGATCAATACACATTTCTCAACAGCCAAGGAACTACTTTTACTAATTATTGTACTTATTACTTACTGACTACCTATCAGGTTTGATAGATGAACTTGTAATCCCAAAAATATTAAACATCCCAGACCTTATTCTAGCAGTCAAGTCTTTCATGAGAGCCCTAGCATGACCAAATATGTAGAAAACAGGATCTTTGCCCACAACTTAAAAATAGATCAATAAGTTTCTTGGAAAGAATTGTGTAACTAGGGAATTAATATGATATAAATACAGTTGTACAAGTGTTTAATTGTTACACTCACAAAACAGTATACTACTTCACAACATCTTTAAACTTTCATTATGGTTTTGATGTGAGAGACCCCCTATGGGCAGAAATGACATATTGTATGTTTAAGTGCTAAGCTAGTGTAATCTACCCTTTTAGTCAGAGCATAGTAGGTCAGCCGTTCTTTTATGGAAATTCTTATGGAAATCAACAACTGCTTTAGAACTTATTACAACTAAAATGAGTCTTGTTTCCACAAAATTAGAACAAAATGACACAGTTATTTACAGAAAACATTCAAGAAACCATGAGGAAATAACAGAGCCATATAGTAATGTGTGACCACTACTTTCAGTTGCAGCATGTACGTTTTAGATGTTTCATGGTTAAATCTATCAGCCAATCAGAAATGAGATTCTAAAACCAACCGGGCAAACTGCAGTGCTAATTGTGTTGTATCTCTGTTGTTTTACTCCATCATGATACTCATTGTCTATTTAACACATGAAGCTCAGAGCCAATCAAACAGAACTGATGACTTCTGACCTTCATAAAGGGACGCTGAACCCCTAAGGTCTCATAAGCTTTGTGTTGATGGGTCAGGGAGAGAGTTAGCTTAGCATATAATTAATGTTAAATAACCCCTGGTTGTTTGTCAACACTTTTCCCACTGTCTTTTTCCATGCCTTATAATCTTCAGAGTGCCTGCAGGCACAGCATTCTCTGATAACATCTTAAGCCTCTTGTTCCAATACCCTGGCCTGGCAGTAACAACACTGGCCAGTCACTCATTTACAAGCAAAGATAAATGCACAGTCCTTAATCTGTCTCCAGTTAGGTCTCCAGCAACACAACACAGGCCAGGCCCACGCCTTTAACTCCTCCTCAGGCTTAGCTGCTCCATCAGCTGCTGCCATGTAGGCTGCCTCTGCTCTCACCTCTATCACCTGCCACACAGGTACACACTGATAAGCACACACACGGCCATAGAAAGGTCTCCCAGCAATTAGGATGAAATTTTAGAGCTTCTGTGCATGTCCATTATTTCACCACTGCTGAAGACACATTTTGAAATTATATTGCTTTGTAGAAATAGTCTATTTATATCCTTTGGAATTTTGACCACTGTGTACACTTGTAACGTTCATATTGTGATTGTTAACTGAACATCTTTCAGTTTTAGACTGCTGATTTGGGCTTTAGGAAAGGCTGATGAGCATTTATTATTTATTACTATTTTCTGATATTTTATAGACAATATAGTTTGCAACAAAATTGATAACTTGTATTTTGCCCTCATCATTTCTAAACCAAACACTATGCTACACTAGGTTCTAAGGGTTACAAACCTATCAAAAAGTATTTTGCTGCATGTATTTTTGTTATTTTTACCTTTTTTGAAGGGACAGACTAGAAACATGGAGGAGGGAGCAAGAGAGAGCAAGGATGACCTGCAATACAGATCCCATGCTGGAATCAAACTAGTGGGGAATTTCTAATTGTATGGTAAACACATTACACCACATATATAGCCCTAAATATAATGGTATATGCAACAACTAAGGCTGAAGTCCAGAAAAATAAATTAAGCCCAATCTGTGTCTGTAATCTGAAAATATGCATGTGTTCAGTCGAATGCTTTCAACATACATATATTTCAAGGAAATTTGTCATTGTGCCATTTGCCATTTCTCTGTAATCACACTAAAACTATTAAATCTTCTGATATTTGTGAGTTAAGTAAGGTTTACTAAAACTTAAAGATTCTGTCCAGGAATAGTCTGGTGTTTATTAAGGAATAGATCAATGCCACTCTCTGTGTGTTGAATATGAAGACAGAGCCAGGAGGCAATTAGCTTAGCATAAAGGCAGCTAGCCTGGCTCCATACAAAGTTAGAAAATATGCCTATAACAACTTGTACATATTGAATCTCTTTGTTCAATTCATACAAGTGAAAACAATTTGTGGTTTTATGGGGAGTTACAAACAGTTTCTTGACAGCTGGAGAAACCGTTCCAGCAGGTAACTCCCTTAAACCCACAAATTGTCATTTTTATGCTTCTGTTTGTGTAACGATTACACAACAAGATACAACATGTTAATGACTGAGCTTTAGAGCTGCTCTTAGGTGTATTCTAACTGAACTTTGGACACAGTCAGGCTAGCTGCTTCCCCTGCTTCAAGTCTTTATGCTGAGCTATTAGCTATTGCCTCACATAATTTCTAAAAAGAAAGTAAATAATCATAGTTTCCAAAATATTGAACCGTTGCTTAAACTTGTGCTAGGAATTGGTCTTTTTTTTTAAAAATGTTCAGTCAAACAGGGTTGCCCTTTATTGGTTGGTTTATCAGTTACTCTATTTGGTTTCTGTCTCTCATTAGAAACCAAATTAATAACAGCATTTCCTAGTTTTAAATTGTTCCTGGGGTGGATTGTTAGTATTTCTGTTTCAGTCAATCCTGAGCTCAGGCAATTTAAACTGTCAGGCAAGCACAACAAAATCACTGTCAGTGCCATATAATTATTGAGGAAGAAAGAAAGAAATAATTAAATGTGAGTCACTTACACAAGCTCATTAAAGCTTATGCTATCCACTCTATTTTCCTTTTGGTTTGAATGAGACAAAGGGAGAACAATATCCCATTAAAGGCTGTTTCCACATCCTATTCATTTGAATTGGTGCTGAAGTGTCAGTGTTTTTCTGTGGATTAAAGTCTGATAGCACTCGCAGGAAGAATGATTCCCCCGTTTGAAGACTTGTGAATACACACAAGGAAAGACAGACAGCGAAAGGCAGAGAAGAACAGACAGAATAAGAGACTGAGAGAGAAGAGATGAGTGGGAAAAATAATGGAAGAATGCTTCTAATGCACTGTCTGTAGAGGGTGAATTAGGAAGCAAATAGTGTGATTATTGTGTGATGTGGTGGTGGTAGTGGCGGTGATGGTGGGATCTTGCCAGCCCCAGGATGCAGATAGAAACCACCAGGGGTACAGGAAGGGAGCAGGCAATTGTGATTTATGGGTAGCAGTGGGCTGATAAGGCAGCTCCCTTCATTTAATGCCTTATCGGCTGCGTTAAAGAAAGGCCACAATTTGCAGCATTCTTAAAAGCCCCAGATGTGACTAATCTCTGCAACCTTCCAGACAATCTGTCTCAGGAAAAACTATAGATCACCCACTTGTCTCACTGATCTTGGCCTCTTCTCCCTTCAGCACAACCACAGAGGAAAATGGTGGAGGGAAAATGTGTGCTTGTGCAACTGAAAGCTGAGAAGAAAATAATAACAATACGTCTAAATAAGACAGAACGATGTTTTTGTTATTTTGTTACCTTTTGATCAACATAATTAGGAAACATTTTTAATGAATGTACAAAGTCACAAAATGTTTCTCCTGATCTGCCATGTGAGAGACACTGGACCTTTTTCACAGCAGCCATATTGACATGAAATATTAGGGTAATCACAGGTGTTACCAATGATACTATTTAAGGTTCTGTTCCATTTATTGTAATTCCAATGAGCCAACATGTAATAGCAGCACCCTGACTCTGTTTCACCAATGGAACGGAACCTTAATTAGTGTAATTGGTAACGCCTGTGTTTACCCTGCTATTGCATGTCAAAATGGCTGCTGTAAAAAAGTCTATATCCACTCTTCTAATACAATAACTGCACATAGCAACTGAAACATTTTATGTGTATGTTTAGCAAGGTTAAAGTTAGGGAAATGGCTTAGGGTTAGGACAGATTGATGTTGTTAGACTGAAAGAGTCAACAATGAAGCACAAGACAGATTGTATTTATTTCATTAACATTTAACCAAAACCACCATCATTCTGTAACCTTAAAGGTCCAGTGTGTAACATTTAGGAGGATCTATAGGTAGAGATGGAATATGATATCTATAGGTAT
>NW_023339674.1:23599608-23616420 GCF_004916995.1 Morone saxatilis | reverse complement strand
GAAAATAAGAATTGTTGTGTTTTGGTTACATTTTCATCTACAGGGGAAGCGGGAGTCCATCATGTAGAACAGAACAGACAAACACTGGCTCTAGATAGGCCCTTCTGCGTTGTTCGCAAGTTTTGAGGCCATCATAGTTTCACACACTTGGTTGAGGTAAGATTTCAGTTGGTTGCCTTTAAAGTAAAAGATTGATGTTTTGGAAATTCCACTTATTCGCTCCCTTGCCGAGAGTTAGGTGAGAATATTGACTGATTCATTCACATGTCTGTAAGGTAAATATGAAAATATGTCCTGATGCAAACCCCAGTGTCCGGTGTCAAAATCTTATGCTTTGTACGCCCACCATTCATCCCATCAACCTTCCTATCATTCATGTGGGGTGCAAAAATGTAGCATTTGATTCACTGCGGGAAAAAACTATTGGCAGTGAACATAAAAGGGCAGCAATACATTTCCACAAAACATATTTAGGGAAAGAAATTAGTAGTATATTATAAATGTAAATTTAAGGGTAACAGTGGAGAAAACAGTGGATTATCACATAAAAAAGCTTCAGACGCTTTATGATTGAACTTCATTTGCAGACACACACATCTCCAGCACTGTTGTCAGGTGTCTGTTCTACCAATAAAATGGAAACTTGACATAGCAGTGCCGCTGATCAATACTAATCACAGAAATAATTACTCACTGGAGCTTAGGTATGCCATTGATTTTTAAGGCAGTTGTTTGCATTAGTCATATCTGATCTTAATAATCTTAAAGGGCTTTTTTCTTGAAGTTTAAGGTCCTCAGCCATGTTGTGTAAAATGTATGAATGTCACTGCAAGGTCTAATCAATGTGTACTGATGTATTGAGCACCAGCTAAAGTGACTTTCATGTGCCTAGCTGCATTTCCATGGTTGGACTTGGACAATCTAGGGAGGGGAAAAAAATGAATTTATACAAGAGAGAAGGTGAATATTGATCCGTTCAGCCAATGCGTCCGATAAACAATAGTGCATTTTCCCAGCAGCCTCAAATTAACCGGACAACACTGATACAATGGTAGCCAGAACAGATTTCACACAATAGTTTGCATATTGATAACCGGTAAGTTTTTCCATTCCACTTATTCACGATTCAAACTGCGATACGCCGGTTCATTCTTCAGCTGAGTTTCTGCTAATAGTTTATGTGCAAATAGGTAGGAAGGAAGTGGAGCAGTTCATCTTCAGGTCAGTTATCTGCATCATGACATCGCCCTGTAATCCCTCCTGCTCTGTCATTCACCTCCCTGGTTAGCACGAGTGGCTACAATCCTCCAAATGTATGCCATATTCGACTTTAACGCGCTTCTCTTTCTTTAAATTAAGTGCATATATTTATTTTTCATATGCCTCACTGTGTTCTACAAGTGTAATTAGTCTGGGATACTCAGCAGTTGATTTTTCCCCCTCCATTCTTAAGTATTCATGAAAGCCAGTGATCTGACAAATGGAATTTTTCAGCACGGTAGCATCTTGCATCTCAGACCTTATTCCAGCAGATAATCCTGTTTAAATATCCGGCCTGGTTTACACAGCCCAGGTGGGGAAAGATCAGCAATTGCATTTGGATGCTTATACATGCATACTTATGCATGTGTGCACTCTTGCCCTCTCACATACCTACATGTAGTAAATGCAAAACATCAAACAATACAGCATATTTGTGGTTTGGTTTGTGATAATTTCCTTGTAGGAGAATAAACAGAGAAGATTCTAGCTGTTTTATTGTTGCGTTCAGGCCTCAGCGGTCACCTGACCTTTTTACGTCTGTAATGTGAAATGTCCGACCAGCTAATAGCATCTGCCTCCACCGGGCTGCAGCAGCCTTGACTTTGCTGTGCTGGTCTATTCTCAGTTCGCCAGGCTAATTCATCATGAGCGCTCCTCCAACACCAAGGTCGGTTACATAATGAGGGGGTCAGCGCGACAAAGGCAAAGCTCTGATTGGATCACAGCAAAGCTCCAAAGATGACCACCTTACAGTTTCACATTTACCCTGCAACCTCTGTGACTTCACTTAACATGACCCCCACAGTCCCTGTTGCTGTTACGTTCCCCACATCTAATGTGCCGCCCACCGGAGCGCTGGCAGCTTGCGCATTGTTTACTCTCCTCTCTTTGTTGTCGTAGTCCACTGGGGAATATCCTACAAGTGAAATGGCATTTGACAGGGTTTGTATGATGTGGGAGGAGGGGGTGGTGCGGTGTGTTGGGAGTCACCTATTTCCTCAGGAGGCAGGGCCTTTTGGTCTGTTGGTCCACACTGTGTGCGCCCCATCCACTCGGTCTCCTGCCCCCCTCCTCTTTCTCTGTCTCCTTGTGTTTCCCCACCGCTCCAGCCCGCCTGCACGCCTGACAGACAGACAGATGTTATCTGCTGTGCATCTCCAGCTCTGGGCCTCTATCACTCTCCACAAACAGCCCATTGCTTGCACACAGGCTGCAAATTTCGTCTGCCTCTCTCCCTTTAGATAAGGGCCAATATCAGTGACAGAACATATTTTATGTATGAAATGTAGCTCACAACAAGCAGTCAAGCATTAGGTTTGTTTAAATAGATGATCCTTATCACTATTCTTTCAACACAGAGTTTTGACATTGTTCTCTGTTTATTTTTCTTTGCACACAATTCTTTTTATTTTATGCTATCTAGACCCACAATTGGTTTTTAGAGAGCTTCCTGTCCAGGGGTTGAATTCATTGCTATTTTAATTATAGCCGCTCAGTACAGCAGGACAGACTGTGTGCGAGGAATATTTCCTGCCCAACCGCCGTTGTAGTTCTTCCTCCTAAACCCATCCAGTCAACATTCCAGCGGATTATTTGCCAGGGATTTCTCTTGTCAAAGAAGCGACACTATTCCCCCTACTGTTGGCTGTTGTTAGCATCAGATATTGGATGATTTCCATTTAGTGCTCAGGTTATGCTTGTCAGTTTGTGCCCAGCATTTTTGTAATGATGGAAATAAGATCTTACATATGCCATGAGTCTAGCTGACATAATAGTTTGGTTTGTATGTGTGTGTGTGTGTTTGAGAGAGACGGAGGTATCAGCGACAACAAAAGGTATTAGGAGATTTAATATTTATGTAAACATACTTTGACTTTTTCTAGGGATATTTGGCGCAGACAATAGCTACATTTGTATAAAACAATGTTATATATTATTTGCCATTGTGTTTTATATTTAGTGCTGCCAAAAAATCCAATAATATATAATTTACTGTACATGTACACTGATTGGATATGGTTTCTTGGATAATTCAAGCCTGAAAAGCCCTGCCCCAGTACGTCCTGTTGGGTTCGCCCCCTGTAAACCCCCAAAAAAGCGAAGCCTCACCCCCACTGCACACACACACACACACTCACACACACAGAATGGGGGGGCTTCAGGTCATTACCATAACAAGCTGGCGTGTTTCTGAAGATACACTTGTTCAGAATAGACAGGGGCAAGAGGGGGGTAGGCCAGGGTGGCAACACAGGCCCAGTTTATTTCAATAACAACAGCCAGACACAAGGCCTATCTAGTCAGACTTTGAATGAAACACTTGGGCTCTGATGGAGCGATAAGACACAGATGCTAAAAAGGAGGACTGCTAAAACGGCCTCTTGACCCTCGCTTTGCTTTATTACAGAGTAGAGCAAATAAAACTGGACACAGTAAACACAGTAGTATAGCTTTATGGACCTGGTTAAACTTAACATTTTTTGCACTTGTTCATTTTCTTTTTGAATTCTTATGTATTTATTTAGGAAATGAGGAAGAGAAAAAAAAAGACTGCACCTTCTCTACCAATTTACTCTTGTGTAAACCTGAATTGTTAATTACAGAGCGATCATTTTCACATGAATGGCTCTGTGTTTACTGTGGGGCAACTGATCCATCCCCGGGGAGGACCATGTCAAGTGCTTTACACATAAACAGATGTGTTTCTTTTTCTTCCAAACACAGGTAATCCTTGAGGTTAAAGCTGTGCTAAACTCAACAGTGAAAAAGACCCTGGCACCTTCTTATTTGTACAGATAGAGAGCGCACACTTAGATTTAGAATGAGATGTCCTAAATCTCAGCTTGATTTCCTATGTTAACCGTGGCTTAGCTTTGGCTGGGCTGGATGCAGGAGAGCCTGTTGAGAGTTAGTGGAGTAGTTGTAAATATGTGGTAACACTTTCAGTGGTAATCCTCCTGCACAAAGAATTGCCAGAGATTATGGACCGGTTGTCTGACAGAGAGAATCCTCCGGCACAATCAAATTCCTATGGCTGCTGAGATTTGTAGAGGGCACAATGCTGTACTGCTCGGCTCGCCAGTAATGTGAGGGCAAGGCTGTTCCCTCGATGGAGAGCTAAGAAGCAAATATAGCATGAAGTGCATATTAAGTAAACAGAGGGTGGCTAAAAATATAGCATCATAACTGAGAATGGTAGCAGGAGAATGGTGTTTGGACTTTTTTTTTTTCAAAGGATAATGGCTGTTGCTGTCCACTGGAGTGCACTTCACCAAGACAGTTTGACCTGTGCCTGTCCTCTCCTGTTGATCCGCCCCCCTCCGCACCCGACCCTCTGTGCTGACCCGGGCCGAGGAGACGTGAGAACCGCAGCCTCCACCTCCTCCTCCGAGCACTACACAATCGCCCTCGCTGACACATTTGGAGTGGGGTTTAAGGAAGTGAAGTGAAGAGAGAGTGTGAGGGAGCGAGAAACCCCACCGCAGCCCCATAGCCCCGAGGATGAATAGAAGATAGAAGCCGTTTCATTTCAAAATCGGCCTCTGCACTTGGCTGAACCTACAATGAAAGTTGATAATTGAGAAGTGAAAGAGTAGGATCAATATGACTGTGAAAAAAAAATGGAGGCTTGGGCTTATGTTTAATGCAGTTTAACTGATATTTAATATTTTCTGCTTTCTCTCTCTTCTTCTCCCTTTGTCCACATTAAAATACTTCAAAAAGAATTCTAATAAAGTGGAAATTAAAAGGAGCGTAGATTGGGGTTGGAAAGAGAGGCCTCTAATCCCGCTATCTCTTAATAATTCAAAGTCTCTTTTATTTTCTGAATAAAAAGCGGAATTAATCTGGCACTGTGAAGCTGTCCTCTCTTCTCACTGTTTAAATAAATCCCCGTTCGTACATTAGACGCGAGGAGGCCGGCTCTGGCTCCTCGCCAAGCTCTGTGTCAATTCCCTCCTGCCTCCTTTCCTTTCTCTCCCAGCCCCTCTTTATTCCCTTTCTTTTGCTTTCTGCCAGGGAGGGACCTATGAGAGAAGCCATGCCACCAGAGAGCTGCTATCTCCAGAACCTGCTCAGCACACAGGCCTATCACAGGCAGCTAAGACCACTTAGCTCAGGCCGCCAAAAGGCACCCTTATGAAACTTTACCCAGATATTAGGGCACTGTGAAGCCAAATGATATATTACAAAGGCATTGTGTGAGGGGGTGACCATTTATAGTATTTATATAAGGCTGCCCCAGCTGTCAGAAGAGTTACTATTTTGGCCTTTAACAGAAATAGAAAGGTGGGCATTTTATCCTTTAGCCTAAGTAACCCAGAATTTTTATTGTGCTAATAATAAATAGAGAGGCACAGTAAATTCTAATGATGAATTATGTCATTATGGGTTTTGTCTTCATTTAAGATTTAGCCAGTGTTTCTGTACAAGAGACAATTTCAACAATTCAACAATAAGTCCACTCCACAAATGGACGGCTAAGTCGCACAGCTTTTCACAAGACAAAAGACAAGCCTTTGAAAACTGACACCATGAAATAAAAGGAGCTTAGGCTCCAAGAGTAAAACTGAGTGAACTGAGTAGACAGAGGAGTGGGGATATAGGAACAGGCCTGAGCATGAGCATGAGGGCCTGCAGGCTCCTTGATTAGCACTGCCCCCCTCTATCAGTTTACAGACTGCCTGTCTTCAGAAACCTCTCGGCAGCAGGTCTCCCCTCTGTGTCTGTGGACTCCTCCTCTGGTGGTGCTGTGGGGTAGGAAGCTGCTACAGTCAGACGCGCCGGTGCTCTCCGCATCCCAATGATGCATCTGTAGAGATGAGCGCGGAGGCTGTCCTCGCCCTGATAGACGCCTTTTGTGGCACTCTAGAATCTAAGATCCTCGGCTCGATCCTGGATCAGCCTTCCCGCTCTCTCCTCTGTGGTCGGAGATTTATGGCAGCGCTTTTCTTCCGCGTATGCTCTGGCTCAAACTGCCCACACTTGTGATTGTGGCGATACTTTCCTCAGAGACTCTGGCTGAAAGACAAACAATAGCTTCCAACTCTTCACATTTTCTTCTGCAACTATTCATCCAGCCAGAGACACTGTGTTTGAAAAGCACAGAAGTGTCATCCAATTGGCTGTTTATGGTTTAACAATACACTGGAAAATATCAGTATCTTCTCAAGGTGAAGCCTTGGACTTCTGCACCCTATAACCAATACACACATCTCATTTTATGTGTTGAAAACACCTTGATTTTGTGAGGCTGTTGGAAATGAGATTGACATGCCCGGTCGAGGGCCAAGTCTTTCTAAAACCCAGCACGATTCTTTTTTTCACTGCTATATTGCTCCTCGCAGAAATCTCTACTTTATGTGTTATCAAATGATAAAAAAAATATCAAGAGAAGTAGGAAATAGAGGAGGCCCGGAGGGAAAGTGTAAAGGTGTGTCTTAAGTTCCCTGAAGGCAACAAAAAGTCATTTTCACTGAGGTGTGCGCTATTTTTATTTATATACCTCCTCCGCTCTGTTTCTTCATACATACTGTTTGTGGGGCTATCATTATACCAGACAGAAAGGTGGGGGTAAAAACCATTTGCATTAGCATCACTGTCTGACTCCAGGCACTAAGCAATGATACTTTATTCCATACCATTCAGAGGGCCATTATCACTCTACCCCCTCTGTCCCCTCTTCCAGCAGGGAGCTCACACACACACATGCACACGCAATTACACGATGCGCCGCACACACTATTCCCATCCCAACCCTATCGTGGATAGCATCTCGCGCAACACTGGCACAGAGGTACAGGACGGGTGAGGGAAGTGGAGGGGAGGGACATTTCCGGAGGGGGGTCCTGGCATGTAATTGTCCTGGTGAGCACTCAATAGCACCTTAAACCAAGCAGGCAATCTACAAAGCTGTGCAGTGAAGGAGGGAAAGGCCCCGTGGCTATGGGGACCCTAATAGGAACTTCTTTCTCACAGAGATAAATGGAGAAAGTTCCTTTTATTTATCGGTAGCTGCTGTTTGGGACTGAGGCTATCAAAGCGCAGCAGTGCTATTTATCCCTCCAAAAAGGATTCGTCCGACACAGGGCTGAGGGCGAAAGAGGGAAAGAGAAGGCTAAGGAGGGGGGCGACCACTGGAAATTGGCAGAAACAGAAGGTCAAACTGTTTATCTTTTTATTCCCATGTCTCTCCCTCTCCTTCATTCTTCTACAACTGTCCTCTCTCAGTTTACCTGTTGTGGTGAGATACACAGCCACAGTAATAAAACTCTTTTGGTAGCTGCTACTGTATGGAAAGCGGGCAGATTCATGTCCACAGAAATTCAGTGGAAGATCAAACCAGCAGGGTCAAACCAATATAATGCAGTTAATGTTAGTAAATAACGAGTTTTCATACATTCTTAAAATGAGTAAAGTTGTTGTTAAAATGAAATGTAAAAATAGGAAATAATTTTAAAAGAACAAAATACACAACCTTCATCCATATCAGGCTAATTGCTTTGTTGACAGTGAGTTTAACAAGCTAATACATATGTTAGCTTATCAGGCGCCTAAGCAAGAAGTGGGCCCTCGACTATTCCTCACCCAATTCATTAAAACAACAGTGAGTGAAATGTCACACGCACACAAGTGCTTGTCCCCTCTGTGTCCTAAGCGTCACATGGAGAACAGCTCCACGGTGATAAAGCATTCATTTCGCTGTGGATGAGCGAGCACTGTTAAATAAGCAGCTGTCTACATGTCAGCTGTCATGACCCTGCACACATATTCTGCACAGTGCGGAAGCTGCAGGGCTCAACACAAAGAGAGGTAAAAGTTGTGGATTCAGGTTATTTTCCGAGACAGTGTTGTAAAGCTGATTTCTTCATAAGAAATTAAACACTTCCTATATTTCAGTGAGATCATTTTATGGCAAAAATGCCACTGTCATGCTACCAGCTAATTAATCATTTTTAAAAAATCCTCGTAGCTAAACGACACATTAGGTTTGGCATTGCCGTCCAAAACAATCCATATGACTGTTCCAGACGTGATTCATGTGCATTTTCTCATCTGCTCCTCCTCCATGGTTGATTAAAGCTGCACTATATATTAATATCCTTATATTACCAGTATATTAACAATTTGTGATGTTAAAGGCTCATAGATAATCATCACTCGACTGCAGCTCCCCTAAGATCTACAGAGCGTTTTAGCATCTTTCAGCTCATTGTTTTGGTTCACTCTCACAGCTGTCATCATTGTTTCCAGCCAGATCAGGTAGCTTTTTAGCTGAAAAAAAATCAAATGGCAGAATAACAAATAGCTAGTAAACATAGTGGAGCAATTGGCAACTAAAACGCCAGACATGTTTCTCAGGGATTGGTGAAGACCAGAACAGAACTAAAAGGAGAGTAAATATTGGTCTAAATTCATCAGAGAAAACGAAATGAATGCTAATTTTTGTTGCATGTTTACTGAATACTGTCTCAATAGGCAACTATTAGCAGATTATCTGCTAACACGTTTGTCCTACCAACTTCATAACGCGTCAATATTGTGTTTCACGTTTGTTAGGCTGCCCAGAAGTAGCCAAAAGAAAATAAGGCAACTAAAATTAACCAATAATTACAAATCTGCAAAATTAAACATCAATTAATTTATTATTATTTAAAAAGCATCATGGGTGTTATATGTTACTGTACACTCTTTTCTAACGTCATCTTTCCATCTGTAATCTCTATTGCCAGTCAACTGGCTGTAGTCCATCAGGCTGTTGACTTTTAAACTGTAATGAGCTCAGACTTGTGGGAAATGGTGTGTGTTAAAGGCTGCTAAAACCAGAAATGTTATTTTATGGTAATTTAGTAGTGCTTGATTAGAAATTTGTGATGTGATTTTGAGGTGGATGTTCTTACTTCTGTAACAGAACATGTGAGTATTAACTATCGAGTTTCACTTTGGCCTCTCTAGCTAGCAATTGATAGTAGGCTACATTTTCTAAATTCATACTGAGTTACTGTATAAGCATGAAACTTGATAAATTTGTAAGGCAGAAAACATTAACAGTTATGTAAAACATATAAATTCTTACCTTTTTACCAAAGCAATATTAGCCATGTGTCCCAGTTCTGTCAACAACATGTGGAAGTGACCTTACGACAGTGATGGATCATCAAACCAATCTCAAATTAATGTCATCACTTCCTGGCTCATTTACATCAGTCTCATCTACAGTATGTGTCCTGGCAAAAGGAGCTCAATGGTCGGCTCTCTTTGAAGCCGAGCGTGGTTTAGGAGGTGAAGGAGGACTGGGCAAACTGCACACTGGTGATGAATGACTTCACTGATCCATTACTGTCTATTTTAGTCCCGTAATCCAAGTGGGAATGCCCACATCAAAGCCTGGCTCCTTCCTAAGAGGAATTCCCCTCATACTTGGACATGCAAATGAGCAGGGCCTCCTCCAGGCCCCCACACCTGATTGAGGCGTGCAACGCCATTGCCAACGACGTGCCATGGGAATTACATACCAAGGGATGGCATCCAATTGGACCAAACTCTCCCTAAGCAATTTGCTTTGGCTTTATTCACTGGCATAGTCAGGCATGGCAGCACTTCCTTTATTTCACGGCCATGCGGCAAGATTTCTGGCTGGACCTCGCTTGGAAGCCATATTATGGCTGAGAAAGGAGGAAAAGAGGGATTTGGTTTTTACAAAAGAATAGAGCATGGATCTGTGTCAGTGTCTCTGCTCATTCAGGTTTTGGGGATGTTTTCACTTGTTGCCTGAGCTTATGATGAGATGTTCATGATTCTCTTCCTGTTCCTGATCCTATTTGAACAAAACAATTATCGCTGCTCCGAGTTAGCGCTGCCAAAAGTTTTCACTTCCAGGAACAAAGGAATGCATGCATATGATCATCTAAAGCTACTACCACAATGCTAATTAATTTGTTTGCAGTGCTTGAAAAAGCACAACACAAAAAGTACAAAATGTGTGTGTCCTTCAGTCTTCACTCTTTCAAATGCACTACCCTCAGACAAATACAGAACACAGGAGACAGTTATTCAAAAATAAATTGGAAAAAAACCTTTTAAAAATATTAAACTACATGTTAGCAGACTGATAGCTCCTCTAACCTTTAGTGAGTTTCACTGTCCCAGAAAGAGAAGAGACGCTTGTGTGATTTTCTGCTGCACTCCAGACAAGACTTAGTCAAAAAAGAAGGTCACCCGGCTCCCTGGACACCACAACCAATGAAATGGTGAGGGAACAAGGGAGGAATAATAGATATTTCAGTGAGCAATTCTTAGCAGGAAGAGGGAATTTATGTACATGTAGATGAGAAGGAAGAAAACGGGTCAGTAACTGCAATGGACCTGGATCTTTTCGGAGAAGAAACCTGGCTGAGGGAGCAGGAGCACACGTTTAATTTCTGCTCAGCCATGCATTCAGCAGGCAGAACAGCAGACGATGACTGACTACAGTCAGATCAGATCAGGGGTCTCTTTAACGACAGGGTCACAAAGTGGAGGTTTTCTTTCCTTGTAGATAATGAGATAGCACATGGGCGAGTGCCACAGCCCTTTTCTTAGAGAGCTCTTATATGTGGCTCTTACACCTCTGTGGGTTTACGCTTTGGCTGGGCTCTGCTCGCACGCCCCCGCCATAATTAATTTGTCTTAATTGCCCTGCTGCTCTGGTCGCTGTCCCAACATTATTTCTCCACTCTCTGCAGATTTCACGTTTAAAAAATCTCTCGGATCAGTCGGCAGGGGGACTGAAAGAACAGTGAGCCTTTTGTGTCCTGAACAAAGTAGACAAAACAACCACAACATGGGCTTTTGTGTTGTCATCACAGGAATAATGTTTATTACTTTTAGAAAAGAAAAGAGACTGACTTCCAATTAATACTAATTTATTATAACACTAAACAGGTTCGCTTTTAAATATGAAATATGACGGAATTAGGGTTGATTCAAGATGAAGAATATTTTCTCATTTACTACCCATGTAGATAGATTGATAATATAATAAACAATGTTGAAACAAAATGTGAACATTTCATGAGCTAAGAAAAACTTTCCAGCATTCTGACGAGGCAAATTTCAGATTATCCAGTCTGTTTTTAAATTGCTTATTTAGTTTAAGTATTAGGAAAAAATGAACATTTAAACCTTCAGTACATCTAAAAGGCCCAAATCACTAAAACTGGAGATATTAGTTGTTGGGTAGTTTACTTTATAACACTGCATGATATTTTACAGGAAGAGCATGTGTTTACTACAGTACAGTAAAGCCACAAGCTGACAGATAAATGAAGTGGAATACAACCTTTCCATTAGAAATGTAGTGGAGTAGAAGCAGCATAAAATAGAAATATTTAAGTAATGTACAGTACATGAATAAATGTACGTAACACTGCACCACTGATTAAAAGACATGTTGAGGCTGGAAGTTTTAAATACAGATCTTTAATGCTGTGAGCATCACACAGTTCCTTTCACTCTTATTGTATTATAATGGAGGCAGACATCTGTGTGATCTCAAAACCTTGGAAAATGAAACTAAAAACAAGGTGGATGGATGACCTAATACCACCAGAGGTAAGTGAGAAATTCTGATATTGTCATTTGAATGAACCAGGCTTCAAAATAAATGTTTTGGATTTAAACTTTTTTTATGTTATGAGCCAACCTCCACACCTTGTTCTTTGGCAAAATGCCCTTCTTTCCTCCTCCACGAGGATTCCCCACCCAGAAAGCCCTGTCTGGCAGATTTGTGCCTTTCTTGTGCTCCTTTCATAGAGCAGAGAATGCAGCTGAAAGGCAGGGCAGGCTTCCTCGCTGCCCCGGGACCAGTCCAAATTGTAATCCTATTCCTCTGTTTATCAAAAAGAGGGAGAGAGCAGAGAGAGGGAGGCATTGAGCTGACAGCTTGATTGTGATGCTCCTGTCTGATAACTCAGCTAACCTTATCCATCTATTTCACCTCAACCTTGCAGCCATGTCCCCAACCCCCTTCCACCTGCTTCATCCTCTACCCTGTGAGAGCCACACACACACACACACACACACAGGCTTACCTTGCACACACACTCTCTTTCTCTGTCTCTCCTTTTCTCTCTCTCGTTCCGTAATACACACACACAAATAATCACTGCACACCTCTGACCCCTTTATCGAGTGTCGGTGTTAATCCTCATCTCTCTGCTCAATGCAGAGCACAATCACAGAGACCCGCAGGACCTGCAGTTAGCGCTGTGGTTAAGTAGCCCACGGTAAAGAAGTCTGTGATAAAGGTGGCACAAAGGGTCAGTAGCTGCTAGGAGCATGGGCCCGATCCCATGACTGGCCATGGCCTTGAGACTGGACAAAGAGGCGGGGTGTGGAGGACACGCAGGGTAATAGAGGGATTGAAGAGGAAGTGGAGGACAAAGAGAGCATGTGCACGGCAAGGGTTAGGCTAATATACTGGGATAAGATGTGAGCATGTATGTTCATAAAAAGCTATCCTTAGTATTTCAAGTTGTTTATTAAAAATCTATAGTGCTGAATGTGTTAAAGCAAGTGTTTTCAAAGTCTGACACTGTGGGTGCTCCAACTCAAACAAAATCAGGATAACTGCACCCAGTGTTTTGTTGTTTTTGTTTGTTTTTTTGCTTATATTTTTGGCAAATTGGCACTATTAAAAGTATGCTGAATTATCTATTAACAGCCTTTTTTTGTAATTTCTAAGTGGATTTATGGATGTTTACTCACTTATGACACTGAGAAATTGTGCATTTTTTGTAACGCAAATTAAAACAATGGGGTAAAAACAGGGCCTTGACCTTCCATGAGCTGCAACTGCTGAATGTAAACAGGTTAAACTACCCGTCCCTTTCACTTCGTGCCATAGCTTTGCCTCACAACCCTCTCGCACTCACAGTTTGAAAGCTCTGCATTAAAGGTTAAAAACCTATATAGTGAGTTGAAGTAGCATGTACATTAGTCAGTCTGGCAGCTGCCACATGTCAGCTAAGTTAACAGATGTTTTGCAATTAATATCATCTAATTACTGTATAATGAAAAATTACACACTTCCCATCAAATTAAAGCTTCCAGAGGATTTTTACGTTGATGGACTGTGTAGTGTTGATAAGTAACATATTTAAATTGAAGCCATTTGCAGGTTTTATGTTAACATCCAGCGACTGTGATTCAGCAAATCAATCAAGTGCAGCACAGGTAGCTTTAATGATATTCTCCTATGTTCAGAAAACATTCATCTTCTCTGCTCATTCCACTGTAGCCCGCTCTGAGGATCGTCCTTGGGACACCCATATGACACACGACGACATGCCAACACAGAGACACAGGCAGACCCACATATACAAACACACATGCACGCTCACACAGACAGACGAGAACGCACACACGCACACATACATACACACACTCTAGACAGCTTCACTGTCAGAGATAAATGATGCCTGACACTGTGGCCTGGAGAAATGGGCTGACTGAGCAGCAGCGAGATGAAGATACTTCTCACAAAGGTTCCCTGAGCCAAACAAGTAGTGTCCCTGGGAAACCTGGACGCTGACTTCTGTAGCTCGAGGGCCACGTGTCAGTCAAAACATCCTCCAAACAACCACTCTGAAAGCCGACGAACTTTATCACCCAGACACAAACTTGTAGATTGACAACTTAATGGCAGGATGTGTTCAGTCCATATTGTGAGTTCAAATAAAAAACTCTGCCTTCATTCAAAAACAAATCAGGAATTGTGCATTTATTTCGCATGAATAGACTTATTACGGCATGTCTCTGATATTCATGAATATTTTTTTTTAGATTTAATTGTCAGAGCCAAATGCTTGCCTTTGATTCTTCTGTTGACAGAGACTGATGTGAGTTCAAGACGGTACAGAGGACTTTTAATGTGATGTCTGTCTTTTGTGTTGAGAAACAATAGCTGCTGTAGCTCTGGGGCTTCTCTGTGTTGTGGGAGCCCCAGACACACACAGGAAGGGAAGAATATACACAATGTTCAGAGACCTATCCCCTTTAGGATGATCGGATCAGTCAGTCAGAGGGCCCGCCGAGGGCCCTGGGGTCAAGGGCCATGCCAGTCAGACAAGACACAACAGAGGCCCCCGTCTCTTCGTGCGAGTTGATTGTGTTTAAATGCATGCAGAAGAACTGTTAAAAACGGTGTTGTATAAGCGTTATCACGCAATGAAATAGGGCACAATGACAGAAAAAAAAGAAAGAACAGAAAGAACTAAAAGAACAGAATAAAATCTTTGTAAAATTGCTCCGAGTGCCTCACTCTAAAAATATCTGCAGAGGGAGGGAGGACAGAAAAAAATAGAGAGAAAAAAGGGAAAAAGGAAACAGGCCTTTTACAACTTTAAAGAGAAAGAGGCTGTGGAGTGAACGGGAGAAAATATTTACTCAGGGAATTAGTTCAGGATCATTGTGTGCGTGCAGGGCTTTAGTTCCCTGGCTCCATTTCAAGGCCCAAGTGGCTCAACTGGAGCTCCCTCCAGGGCAGGCCTAATTATCACAGGGCTAGGGCCATTAAAATGCTTAACTAACCTCGTTTCTCCAAAACGCACAGATTAACGCCAGCCTCCAGCAAAGTGTCGGGAATAACCCCGCTGCCTAATACCCTCTTTGATTTTTTTTTTATCTAGTGTGGAGAGGCGAGGCAGAGGACTGGTGTGGTAATAGTTACGGATGGATAAGAATACTGAAAGTTACGGTCCCCATCAACCCATCCTTTCACTGTAAGTGCTGCACAGGTTGCGGGAGGAATATGAGGAAGTGCAGGTTGCACCTGTGCACCTGTCTGGGAATATCCCACTGAATTACTGTAAGACGAACCATGCTTGTATTTTATAGTCACAGATGACGTGCAAGGACAGTGAACGTGCCCAGCTGTCTTTGCTTAATATAAGGAAATCAAAGAAAGCAGAAATTAAGTCAGGAGATAGATAAAACCATGTCTCCCATTCAAATTCTATTACCATTAGTCACTGTTTCGTTGTACTGACTGTACTGTTGTCTTAACTTAAGATTGCTTCTTTATTTTCTCTATAAAGAGTGCATGAGTACATAAAGAGGAATTCCCATCATTATTTCTAAAAACTGCTGATGGAATCAAACCTGTACAGCCAGAAGAGTAACTTGTGTTGTGTTGTCTTTTGACTTAGTCAATCACACCTATGATTGTTCTATTCTATTTAAGTGAGGCCTCTGAGTCAAAATGCCTTAAGGCCTGGTTACAACAGAAGTGGCATGGGTAATATTTTGCTCTAGAAGCCTGGTAATGTAGTAGTCATTTCTATTAGTATAGTTGTTGCTACTGTTGTTGCTGTGCAACATATAGCGGGCAAGCTGACCACTAACACGCTACCCAGCTGGGACATGCTAGTGCTAGTCAGTCACAGTGACAGGCCATTTACTCTTGTTCTCAGGATTGTACAGCTTTTCATCCAGTGACAAGTACTAAAGTGGGGAAAAAAAGCTGTGTGAGATAAAAGTTAACAGTTAGATAGAAGATACATTTGTACCGAGGACTAATGTCTACAACCCATGCCTCTTTTGTGGAGCAGCCTGTACTCCAGCAGATGGGGGGTAAATAAAGTTGGATGATTACACATCTAATAAGTTATAGTCCTCCAGTTTGAGCTCTCCAGTTCTGTTACCTCTAATACTCTGTTCTCTCAATACAGCTTGCAAAGTCGCAGGTCAAAGTTCACCAAATTTTAACTTCCCACAAAAAATATGTGTGGATGGCCTTCGTTGCTACAAGCAAATTAACGTTTGGGGCAATTATATTGTAATGAAGTGATTTTTCTGCAAATTTTGAAATGCTGTTATGACCATGCCTTTATAAATGGCCCTGGAAATGGAAATGCAACCTAAATGGAATTGCAGCTATCCTGATTTAATTATACCTTTCATTCCTGCTTTGACGGGTCAAAATGACCCCATCTACAGTTATGACTATAGTGAAAAAGTGTTAAATTTGGTAAACATTACTAAGAATCTAATAAAACCTTGGCTGTTATGGTTATTCCAAATCATGAAAAGTCATTGAGAATATACTTCTGATATATCAGGAGACTATATATTTTACCTTACCTATACCTTATACTTCTTTCAAACCAAACCGAGACCTGGCTTTAAGGTCCTGCCGTATGGTTTCATACCTAAGTAGGTCTGATGCTGCTGTGCTTTGGTGTGAAAGGTTAAACACTGATCTCTAAAATAACTACAGGCTTACAGTAGGGGACTGTGAAACTGCTACTGTATACATATTGAAATCTTTGCAAAATTGCAAATTGCAAATTTCTGCCTCCAATAATAATAAGTTATTAGTAACTTAAGGTCCAGTGTGTAACATTTAGGAGGATCTATAGGCAGAAACAGAATATAATATTCATAGGTATGTGTTCATTAGTGTATAATAAGAATAGCTGTGTTTTTGTTACCTTAGAATGAGATGGTTTTATCTATGGAGGGAGTGGGTGGCTTTCTATGGAGGCTGCAATGTTGAACCGCCATGTTTCT
>NW_023339674.1:23584675-23599583 GCF_004916995.1 Morone saxatilis | reverse complement strand
AACCAAACACTGGCTCTAGATGCCTTTTTTTTTTTTTTTTTACTTTTTTTTTGCGGCTAAGTTTTTCCCTTCTGTTTGAAATAGAAGGGTGAAGTGAGTGAGTGGTAATCTGCAACTACACCGCTAGTCCCCACTAACTCCTACACACTGGACCTTTAGAACATGCTATTTTTCAGTCGTAGATCGTAATACAAGTTTGTGACAAATAAACATCAAAGTCATGTGTATGAGGACCTGGCATATTAGCATTTATGGCATTAAAGTAAAAGCAAAGTAAAACTGGTAAAAGTTTGACTACCACTTCCAAGGTCTAGAATGAACTTTCATGGTCTTTTTCATATGTATCTATAAATCAAACATTAATATAAACTTACATAATCAAATTAAATTCCCTCTTCAAAGCTATAACATACAGAACAGTATTAATGTTATGGCAACAATTTCCTCATATTTTATATCCGCATTGGAAACAGTCAGATTTCACAGAGGTCCTACACAAAGAGTGAGTGCGGCAGCAGTCAATAAAAGCTGAACTTGTACCAGGTGACACTAAAACATCTTAAGTAGTACAACTATGTAAAATGGACTCACGATGTCGACTTAAATTAACAATAGCTCACATTCAGATGACTTTGACTTTGATCAACTACAACTCCAGCTGATTCAAGTAAAGCAGCAACACAGATATGAGTGACAGCTGCACATTGTCTACTTTTAACTTTTATCAAAGAAGCAAGATGACACAAACATTTTTAGACTGCATTTAGTGCCATACAAGTCAATGCATACAATACGTCAACTGCTGGCGCAGACAAAGGAGCTGCTAGCAATTATGGACCTCTAAAGAAGATGTGATAATGGTAAACCCCATCATTAACCTGAAAAACCTTGTAAAATAAGACCTTCCCTTCCTTAAGATATTCCCAGCAAAGAGCCACAGTTAATGCAAGTTTTTACATCTATGTCTTAACAATTCTGTTCAGTACACAATATTCAAAGTCAGTGCATGTATTGAACAGGAAACAAGGTCATTTGTATGCAGTGCGCAGCATAATGAATATAATTAATCTTGGCAATAAGACCCCACGCCTATACAGATGCCGATCATGTTTTAACACTGTTCTAAATGAATTTGTTGTGCTACCCACTTTGTCTTTCAGGCATTGAGAAGACATGAATGAAGTGTCTGATAGCAGGATCACGGTCTTTGTTCAGGATAACACGAGGATTCATTGGTTCATTTAAACAACTGTCTAAAAATCAGTGCAATACTGCCTGATTATTTTTCAAAAAGCGATTTTTAAATAAGCAGGGTTTCTTGATCTTAAGGAAATCAAATTAAACTCAAATCCAATCTGGATGACTGGAACGATGTGGTTTATCCGTACATCCCAATTCAAGCACAACGTGCTTGTGAAGTGTTTTGTAAGTGTTAACCCATTGCTCTATTTTATGCCACCTTATCATTTCAGCTTTGTGTTGCATGTATGTGCATATTTTCTGATTTATTGCTATTTATTGTTCTATTGAAATTATTGAATATTATCAATGTATAGCACAACCACATTTAGTTTGGGGCTTGCCAGTTTCTACACTGTAAAAAACATTTAAATTCACAATCATTTTTACAGGTGCTCCCCTGAGGAACCAGTTTATCTCAACATTCAGGCATTTTTTTAATCTTTCATCTCCAATTATATCACAATATTCATCATTCCATAGATGTATTATTTGTATAAACACTCTTGTATACAGTGACAGGTGGCGGCTCCCTTCAGGGAACCATCACACTCTTGCAATTGTGATGCACTGAGAAATGCGTTGAGAAAACATTGCTGATGTAATTGGGAAGCAGATGCTTACTGGTAGCAAAGTAAACTGGGGCTGACTTTTTCATTTTATTCAACTCAAGCACTGTGAGAGAGCCTTATGTCACTGAGATTAGTATTAGCAGTTTATGCCGTTGATGTCACTCTCCCCCCTGACATTAGTGTTTCTGCTGCTTTTAATAATGCAGAATCAGCCAGTATCCAAGGGATTATGTTCATATTGGACGGTTCTGCACCTCACGATTTATGTCCAGTTGCACTGCTCAGTGTCAGTGCAGGAAGTTGTGTAAAGTAGGGAAGTGAGGAGGAAACTGAGGGTGTGGAGGTCGGGGTGGTGGACAGGTGTGTAATGCTTCCTACATTCATGAGGGAGATGAGAGTTAATGGTAGTTTTCTCTTTAAACTCTAACCACAGTCTGTGTTTTGTTGGCATTGATTTACTTACTCATTGTTTGGACTCCCACAGACCCCACTGCCATATCTAAAATACTAATAATAATAATTGCAAAATAAACCTTTATTTCTTAAAATTAAAAAACTTAAATATGCTATAATTTATATATTTTCTCTTTCAATGAAGAAATACTCCCCAGTTCTGATGTAACTGACGCTAGCAGCGACTATGCTAACCTCTTTAGCAACCGCCATTGTTGTTGTTGTCACACACATCATCACACACACCTAGCGGTAAACCACACCCATATCTCATGCCGTAGCTGACAGCTCCTGAAAGGGTGCTGATTGGTCTACACCAATGGTCTGGTTATTGCAGGTTTAAGCATATTGAGCTGCCATGCGTAGATATAGAAGGGGGGAAATATTAGTATTAAACTTGTAAAAAACTTGCTGCTGAATGTTAACCATGTACAGTAGCAATAGATTAAATGATTAATCCATGTCTCTGGAATACCTGTCATCCCTGTAAGTATACGTTAGATCTTCAAATCCAGAAAACAAAAAGCCAAAATGTACTCACGTTCCATCATGTTGTTGGTGTAAATGTGAGTGTTATAATGCATTAAATGTGTAAGAATGAACCTTGTCAAATAAATATTTATTCCACACTTATACAGATCATTCTCAGTTCTTTTTGCTTCTTTATTGCTCATCATTTACAATAAAGTCTGTATGTTGATGTACTGTAGTCTTTCTGCCCTTTTGTCAGTTTCATAGACTTACAACCCTTTGTGCCTCTCACCTAAATTACAGTATGCTAACGCTAATGCTGGGATTCAAGGAAAATACAACTCAGTTGGCCTGAATTAAAGAGGCACGAGCATTGCTAATTATTTTAGTTATTCCACAAATAATCCTTTTAGTCATATTTTGCCTCAGAAAAGAGGAGCAAAATGCGGTAATAAATAAATAAACACCCCAAATAAATAGAGACTGATTTGAATGCAGTGTCAGGGGAGATGTAGTGCAAAGGCGCGATAATAGCTAAGCTAGCTTATAACATCTTTGTTTTCACTGAGCACTGTGCTGTGGTCTCTGGGGCCACAAGAGGATTTTTGGCAAAGCTGTTCTTCTCAAGGTCCACACTTTGCTAACACTCAAGGAGGCTTCTCTGTGCTATCAGTGAATCAGGATCCACTTACACTCTCATAGTACTGGAGGTGGAGAAGGCTACTCATATTCAATGACTTTCCCCGTGGACACACGTTAGTGTATCGAACACTTGGGGAAGGCTGAACAAAAAACAATGAGGCCAAATAGTAGTCTTTTTAGGGAGATTAGTTCCACATTTTAAGGACTTGAATGGAGTGCTGCATCCTGGATATTATTCTGCTCCACAAGCAAACAACACTTGCCGCTAAGACACTGAGAATTTATTGTGATTTCTTACATCCACAGTGAATTTATTGTTGTTTCTCAGAATTCCATTCTGTCTCCGTTTTGACACAAATAAATGACTTTGGGACCTTGAAGGTTTAATTTGAAATAGCACATGTCTTGCAGTCAAGACGGTGGAGTGAAACAATTGCTTTTCAGCTGGTAACCAGACATGGTGGAGGAGAAGTCAGGCATAATATTTATCTCCCTGCCCCTGGAGATGTGGTACGCTCATCCAATTCATCCATGTCTCCATCAGAGAAGAATGAAAGAGTAGCCAGAAAAAAAGTCCTTTTCATTACAGCAACATAGATCATCTATCTTGTTGAGTTTGCCCCATCACATCGTCATCGATTGCAAGAGTTTCTTGAAACAGAGGAAGACCAGGGTTCAGGTCTAATACAACAACTCATCGTCCAAAATGTGAGAGGGGACAGCTGTGATTCTTTACTGAGTCTGCATAGCAAAAGATATTTTCTAAGTACAGAAAGACATGATCAGAAGGACTACATAAATATAATAGTTTAACAATAATAAACCCTATCGTGTAATTGCTCAACACGTACTTTAATCTGAAAAGCTCATCTGGCTTCCTGCAGAAACCTTTGTTTGGCCTCATCTGAAGCTAAACTCAGCTTTTACTTTACTGTTCATCTTCAATTCTAACACATTACCTTTGTGGTACTGCAGCACTGGCTGCTTTATCCCAATGACATGACTACTGCTGTAAACTTGCATCTAACAGCTGATACAAGGATTCACCTCAGCACAGATCTCTTAAAACACAGAGAGGCCTAAATCATTTCTCACTGTTCATCCTGTTGATCATCCTGTCCGGATGAAGGGTCGAGTGGTAAACAGGTGATGCTAGAACAACACTAAGACAGAGTAGAGCTCTATGATTAGTTTCTGTGTTTTATTCAACCATTGCATTTAGCTTGATGTTTAGGTAACTGTAACACAAATGCTGAGAAATACTGCTGACAATGGAGTCCAGAACCACATTAGCACTGTGTTAAAAAAACCCACATCTCTTTTATTCATTTAAATGAGGCCACCACATTGATGCAGCAGGAAAAAAGTTTGCTGCAACACAATGCATCTATAGAGTGATGGTAGCTCACCTGGTAGCGCTGGCGCCCCATGTACCAAGGGCGAGTCCTTGCTGCAGGGGCCTAGGGTTCAGATCTAACGTGTAGCCCTTAGCTGCATTGCATCTCCTCTCTTTCGCCCCACTGCTGTGTAGTACACTAGTGCAAACTCCATTACTAAACCTGACCCACCAATGCAGTCTCAAGGGGGAAATAGTCTAAAGAGGTCAAAACACAAGCAACACTTATAATGTGTTAAAAAAACTTATTTTTTTACTTCTGGGCTTCATCAGAGTCACCTTACATGTATGTTACATATACATACTGCTAATCCACACATGGATCATCTGTGAATACAATTGTTTTTCTTTCATGCTTACACAAGTACAAGTACAGGTGCTCCTGCAAGTGTTTTTCAACCTATTCAGGGGTTAGGGTTGGACTCTGGTGTGCATCAGCTGCTTCACAATAAAAGCCTAAAATTTGGACATTTGTTTCTTACACAAAAACAGTGCCAACTGCTCAGTTCATTCCTGTGAAAAAAGAATTTATCTCTCGGGTGTCAGAATAAGACTGGAAGAGTTTGCATTTTAGTTGCAAGTATTGTACTCTCAAAATGCCATTAAATATTGTGATAGTTCCTTCTTATATTCCTCAGTATTACCACATTTTTATTTGGACTAATGAACCATTTACTTGTGCACAAGGCCTTGCTTAGCATTACCAACTTTCACATTTGAGAGCACTGCTGAGAGTGAAATGCTCAGCTGTCCATCTCAGCCTGTTTAGTATTCAGCCCATGAAATGGTTTAAACCTCATCCCCCATCCATCTATCTACCAAAAGATATGAGATAACTTTTTTTTTTCTTCTCAACAGATGATATTAAGTGCCTCCTATTATCTCAGTAGGTCTGTATCATATTAGAATCTGCAATCGCAGGTCAGAAAGTATACGGTGCTCTTGTCTCGGCCGGTGCTGCCGAATTACTTTCCTGCACACAATGGCTGAATGGGTTGAGGCTTTGTCATTTAAACTGCATAAAGAGGCCAGAAATTGATTTTTATTGTAGATCTTCATATCTAATAAAGCTCTGAGGATCTCCTTTCTTCATTGTCTGAATGGCCAGTGAATGCTTTCAATCTTCTTCTCTGTTTCATGCATAAAAGTGGTAGCCGGAATGATAGGAGAAGAATGAGAGGGAGGGGTGCTGCCATGCAAGTGAAAAGCATCCCTTCTCTTTCTCTCCTCTCCTTGGAAACTAGACCTGGGGAGGACAGGAGAGGTGAAGGAGCTGAGGGTAATTGAAAAGTGAAATGTTTTTTCCTTCCTCTTTAGAAAGACTGTGTCTTTTTCAAAGAGAAAACATAACCAGGACTCACTTGCGTCCATGGCACAGAAAGTCTACAAAGATATCAATCCTCTTTCATTGGGGGTTGCAAAAGATTTCGCCTTATTTTCTCATTACTACAGTTTACAGGTACAATGATAAATCTGCTGGTTATACAGGAAATCTGGTTAATTTTTGTCAAATGCAAGCCTCTATTACATGACCCCTATTACATGTACAGAACACAACAACAAAGTCAGTGTTTCAATCATGGGACTGTCATCATCTGACTTCATCCTATGATTATAGACACTCTTTGTAACTCTGTGTTTTCATTTCTTTATTTAGCATTGATAAGTAGTGTATAAATATTTAATAAATGTTTTAATCCAATATAATGTAGTTGTATGCATATATAAGGTCTTTCTAAGTGTTTATTGATGTAGTTGACAATAACTTTTGGTCCTCCTGTGAGGCATCCACTACTGGTGTAAACACAATGACAATATAATATATATTTCATTTTAGTAGGTGACATTATAGTTGTTGAAAATACTGTACATTAATAAAACCTTAAAAACAACCATATCTGCTTATAAGTAAATTGAAATGTGTTACAAACTATTTATTACATAAACATACATTACATTCTGCTGATAGAAAGATTAAAGAGTTTCTGTGGACCAACTTCCATTTTCTGCAAGTTAGGCTGATGATGATCCTATGACCAAAATGTTCACTTTTCAAATTTGACATAATTTGTACATGTAATACATGTTGTTATTATAATTATTGTACATATGTATATTACTGTGTGGTTTTACAATAATATTACAGTCACAGTGTTTTTGGTCTTGATTTTAGACAAGACAAAGGTGAAAAGCCATCTTACTCTGGTCCCTACACTGAGAAAGAATTATTACTGTATTTCATAATAAAATGTGCTAGCCCAATCGGTTGCAGCATAGAAGTAGCATAATTAAACTTTGGGAACTTGGTTTTATTATATAAAGTACTGTTAATTAAAACATTTCAGTTATTAAACTTCTCTGAGGCCGTTAAAGGTTTATCTGTATCAGTAGTGTTTGTAAACTAGACTTTCATACAAGGGGTGGCCAGAGGGTGGTCAAGACTTTATGAGGGGGGCCATATGCTAGACCTAATAAAGTAAAAATCTGGGATGCCGCAGGTCAGATTCAAACCCCTGCCACTGCAGCAACTCCGTACAAGGGTCGTCAAATCTACCGACTGAGCTAACCTGCCGCCGACACTATCAAAATATTACCTATTCTTTCATGACTCTCTAAAACGTATTATTTCACCTGGAATGAGAGTGCACATTCATGAATTTTCCACGATGAAAGGTATTATGTTTTCATTTCCACTATGCAGTCATGCTAACATTAGAATATAATAATACATTCCCCATATCATCTATCATGAAAATACTGGAAGAAAGTTGCTGTCTAGCTAACATTAGCTAACTGTTAACAAGCTAACCTAACATTAACAGGTTTACTTTGTAAACAAGCCTCACGTGCGGAGCGCTTGGTAACGTTTGCACCATAGAGCTAGAAAGAATGAATTCACCTATTGTGTTCAATTGGTTAACCCATCAATATATTTTAGCTCTATTTAGTTGTACATATTTTCAAGTATAACCTAATGATGCTAAATTTGAGAATTTATCAACAATTGAATAAAAGTCTGCAGAAAAGCCTAGGTTGTACCCGTGCAAGCAGTACAAGAAGCAATCTAAGGTCCAACTGAAGTGCTCAGCATCAGCACAATTTACCATGTTTGGAGATATTTTTGTGCACACTCCAGCAGGACTAATACATGTGTATCTTTAAAGAGTTTGGAGGTAGGCAAATAGATACAAGATATAGACGGTCAAACTTTGCCAACATCAATAGTTTACTTGTAATGCTAATAACAGGTCAAATGAAATAAAAATATAAAGGACGCTCTGGGTACAGAGACATATTGAAAGTTAACACAGTCGACATGAGAACCTAAAAGCTTCATGTTCAATGCACGGGGGCATGCAAGACTCACTGTCCTTGAGTTCGCTCCATCACATGTCAGTGATACAAGAGTTTCTTGAAACAGAGGACGACCAGAGTTCAGGTCTCAGCAGGAAGGTCTACCACAACAACTCACCCAAAATGTGGAGAGCGCAGTGTTCACATAGCAAAACATAGTCTGAAGTACAGCGAGACACGAGTAGAAGGTTTGCATGAATAGATGAAGTTGAAAATAAATATATGAGACAGACTGATGGCCAACACTGTCAACATGAGAACGTATACCTTCATGATCAGTGCAAGGAGGCAGCACACAATGTATCTATACTGTCCTGTATATGTCCTATATACAGTATTTAGGATGGTGAGTGCGTAGCAATTCAGTATAAGCCTTTATTATGAGATAATGAAATGCATGAAATCATGACAGAAGTGTAATTACTCCAAAAGCACACAAGGATTAGTTGTATTGCACAAAAACTGAATTTCATGTTTGACTTGACTCAACAAATCTGTAAGTTGTGAAACAAAAACTGCCCCCTGTTGCTCGTGTGATAAAGCAGATTAACACTGGCTGCCTTTGGTGTAACATTGCAGAATATAATTTGCATTGAGCCAATCGAAATGCAAAAGAAATCTGCTAGGAGTTGTCGACAAGAGTGTATTTCTAAAATGAACACAACCTGTCAAATTAATGACTCTGCCTGTAAGAAATATAATAAGTGAAATAAAATGCTCTGATCTGGATATAATTTGAATGAAAAATGAAAGCAGCACATGCCCCATGTTCACGTCAGTTCTGCTCTAAACAAATCATTATCTGCTCGCTTGTTTAAACTAAATGTTATGCAAATGCACAGCTCACCTAACTCACAGGGCTACACACTCCTCCCTCGTTTTTCTCATTTTAGGTGATCGCAAATGTGTAAACAAAATTTGTTTTCATGCATTTGAATATGATTAATTATCACAGAGTAATCCAGCCGCACTTGTAAAGACTTTTCAGACGAGATTAGGAATTTCAAAGTGACAACCATGATAGATGGGAGCATTCTGTAAGTCGTAGATTAAAGGTCACAGCGATGAACTGAAGAACTCACAAGGCATCGTTTAAGTTGAGGCAGATGCAATCAAAGCTGCGCAGCAAATAGACGAGCGCCTCAAACAGGCAAAATGATTATGGAAATGGGTATCTGCACACAACTAAACATATGGCAGCGCCTAATGCCATATAACACTAGGGGCTGGGTTTAATCAAACTTCACCAATTAAAAATACAAATGATATGCAAACATCTGAAAGTCTGAAGAGAAAATGAGGAGGATTGTTATTAATGATAGGGAAGGAATCTATCTCCACTAATTCTCTAAATGTTTCCTCCACTGCTCTCCTTTCTGCAGATAAGACTGATCGTCATCACTGAACAGTTTTAACAAGCGCTGCTTAAATAAACAGTGGAAAAATGGCACCATGTCAAAAATAAGTATAGATTATGTAGGTAATTTACAACAGCATGTATTTATGTACAAAAAAATAAAAGATATTCTAAATTTTAAGAAGATCTGCAGTTTGTAGATGTAGAAGTTCAGTTTACTAAATATCAACTGGTTGTACGCTTGTGTATTTGTTTAAATATTTGCTCCACTGAAGCAAATCATCAACTAAGACGGGTCCTTCATTACCTAATCTTGTGGCCCTGTTTTTGTAGAGCATCCCTATCAGATGAGCTCCACTCCCGCTTCATCAGCACCATCAGTCATGTTCCAAATGTTTCTGTTCTTTTGACTTCTTTTGAATACACAGTGATGCTGAAATTGTCCATGCTTTAGCCTTGATATCTTTTTCTATTTATTTCAATGTTCAATGTGTTCTGTGGAAATAATAATGCGATGTACAGTGGATGTCAGTAATACAGCCATGCTAGGATGTTTCTTTGAAAATGATCTAATGGTATTTTTGTGTATTTTTTCAGCAGTAGATGGAACGTGAATCATATTCATCTTGTCACATGATCCTTTTGTGAAAAAATTGTTTTGCTATCCATAGATCCACTGTATGTGTGCTGACCTCGAGGGCAGAAAGGAAACATTCTGATGCTTGTATTCATACACTGATCTGCATACGAGGCTTCAAAAAGCAGCGCCCCAGTGTGGCTGGAGGAGACATCAGAGGTGCTGTCACTAACACAGAGGAGGAGGCACCTGCCACCAGCGGCTCACAGCCAAGAATGGAAGGAAGAATTTGATCACCTTAAATGACAAAACATCATTGTGTCTGTATGTACAAAATGTATTTTAAACATTTAACAAACTGTGTTGAGAATGAGGAAATGTTTTTGAAATTATTTTGATACCCATGTGATTTGCTTTTTTTTTTTTAAGTTAACAAGTTAAAGAGGTGGAAAACGAAATGAAACTTGCTAAGTGAGGTTTGAATGGTGCAGGTATCTCCCCGTTTATGCTCTATATCTCTTATTTTTGCCTCCATAAATGTGCAAGATTCCAATAAACATTTAAACAGGAGTCGATATTGCTGCTTCTTAAGGGAAACTGTTGCCTGCGACAGAGTGTGTCAGCATGGAGTCATGGGTATTTGTGAAGAATTTGGATCCCTTAATGACATGCGACTTGATTCAGGTGTCTGCCTCCATATCTGCACTGATGTCAGTATTACTCTGGCAGCAGCATACACACACACACTGTACACACAGTACACACAGTATCGAGCTCAATCATCCCTCCCTGAATGAACAGTGTTGTTATTCCATCAGCTGGTACAGTGTGCACACAAACCAAATCCATTTAAAATCCTGCAATACTTTCACAAAAATATAGACTTACAGTGCATAGTATTGCATTTTCTTTATGGTCACACAGGTTAAGTGAATGTAGGTGTATATGGCTGGAAAAATACATTACCTATTGATCAAATCTTTCGGAATATTTTTGTGGCTTTCTCAGCATACAGGAAGTGGAAATCAGCTGTCTGCACGTTGTGTACGAATTTTAAATCTTCAAAATGAAAAAGAAAATCAGTGCATGCTAATTTCTTTGTGTTCATGAAAAATATGAATATTCTCCTCTTGCTTAGCACAATTTGTGTTTCATGATGTTTTCAATACTGTGAATGTATTTTTTTCCTATAATATCAGCATTACATTACTTTACTTATCCATAGCGACTTACAGTAAGCTTTAATGTATGTGAACATCACCAAGTAAATCATAATATTTTCACTCTAAGCTCCCCAGCCCAGGCAAAGGTGAACCTGCCACTTGTCCATTATAGACATGACACGGGTATCCCCCCCTCGGTCCCTCAGGAGAAGGTAGGGATGTAGGGTGTGGAGGAGAGAGGGAGGGAGGGAGGGAGGAAGGGTGGGGGGCTTTGAGAGGATTCTTTATGCAGCTCTGTGTATTGCTTTCATGTTGTCCAGCCGGTAACTAAGTTGGGTTGCCCGGGGCAATGGCTAATTCACACCCTCAGATCACGAGCATGAAATGAGAGAGCAGGGAGCGCTAAAGCCCTGGGGTTAATGATAGCTCCCTGGCACCATACACCCAACACCCCTCCATATAAATCTGGCCAAATGGTTTCATTTTTAGATGATCCCCAGAATCTCCTGCACACACTTAAGTGAGGGGAAGAAGCTAAACAGGACCCACCTGAGGTCTGATTTTAGCGATGGTAAAGAAAGAAAGAAAAATAATCAGGCTGTCCAGTTTAGTTTTTTTGAAGCTTTACAGCTGCCTTCTTACAAACACTTATTGGTGTAAGTGAAGCATGCATGGTATTCTTTGTATTATCCTAATGCAAGCTGCATGAATGGACACAGCAGGCAGCCCACACACAAGGCATTTTGTCATGATGGAAGCCTTTTTTTTCTACGGAGATCAGCAAAATAAAGAAATAAATATTTAAAAGAAGAATACAACTGTGAAGGACTTTAAAAATCTTTTACTCCTCAGTCGAACAAGCTTGAAGACCCCCCCCTTCCCTTTCCACCACCACCACCCTTTTCCCCAAAACCCCTCTTTAAAGTTATTTCAAATTTCCCAGCAAGGCTTTAAGAAATCTGTTTGTTTGAGGGCAGCATTAGATGTGACCAGCGTTTTATTGTGACATAAAACCGCATTTCTTCCTTGGCAGATTAAAAATAAAATCGGTTAATAAGAAAAGCTGTCAGCAGCAGAAAATGGCTGACATAATCCGTTTATCCTCCAAGCAATAAAGATATTGGTCCTTGGGAGTCTATCTTTCCTCTTATGTTATTTCGCCCAAAACATTATCTTCTATGCATTCAGATGGATTAAGAAGTCATAAGGGAGATAGAAAGAAAATGACAGATATAAAAAAATATATAATATCCCTTTCATTCCACATCACACACATTCACAGGAGGGTACACATATGATCCTGTGTTAAGTTAATGAATAAATAAAAAAAACAGAGAAGAGGAAGAAAAGGAAATGGGTCACGAGCAGCTACCCTGAAGTGTGATGAGGGATATTGCGGGCAACTAGAGGGGTCATCGGAGCAAAAGAGCAGAGTGGAACTAAAATGGGAGCATCTTGCTCTGTGCTCCAGCAGGCAGACGTGAAGATAAAGTCTAACAGAAATTAATTGTGGCATCACAGGCAAGCACGATTGGACCCTAAGAACACAGGACAACTGCTGCTACGGAGAGGAAGCTCCAATGCACAGAGTTTAACATCAGAAAGAGAATTTACTGGAAGGCACCGATCAAGAGTCTCACAGGCTTATCTCACCTAATGCTACATGGCGTGAATCATGCTCTTACACACTCGGAAAAAATCACAGTTTTAATATTTAATTTTACCTTTTTATAAAGTGCTACACTGCACACTCAATATTTCATAGTCCTCATGGTGTTTTATCAACATGTAAGACATGATACAAGGCAGGTATTCACTGTACAACTGTTGTCTTTAAACAGACAGGCGGTTGTTATCCCGCCTGAGAGAAACCAGCCATCCACTGAGGTTTTCAAGGGAGGCCGTCGACGGCAGAATCTCCAGACGAGCTGCTCCTTGGGGACTCGCATGACTGACAGATAAAGGCACAAGCAGAGTAAACGTGTGGTCAAAGATGTGAGGCCGGTCATGAAATGCTGATTTGGATCTGTGTGAGCCAGTGGGGCCATGCTGGGGCAAAGGGGAGGGAGGTGGGAGGGAGGTGTGGGGGGGGAGTTTGTGAATGATGAAGGGGGTGGAGACGTCTCTGAGTGGCAGCCAACGTGTGCCGCAGTGTGAGGCTCTGAACTCAGACTCTGTTCTGTTTAATCATGTCGGTTTGGCTGGTAATGAAATTTGATTATGCCTCTAAAGGCAGCAACATTGAACAGGGGGAGAGGGTGAGGGTGAAATATTAATATCTTCCGAGATTATGCATGAAACCCCGGTGTGTAATTTTCCCTCTCTCCTTGTCCACCACCAAATTGTTAGTAGTTCATCATTAGCATGGAACTTTTGCATTTCCATTCGTCTTTCTGTGCGGGCTAAAATGTGATTAATGGAGGCCTTGATTCATTAGTTTATCATCAATGTGGCTTTAACTGATCACTACAGATCCATCATGCACTCCACAGGGCCCTGCAGTGTAGATAAACACTCAGCACGCTCAGAAAGGCTATCTACAGATCTATTTTGGTTGGCTCTTATGGGGGGCGGGGGCACATAACTCACAATGCCACGGGCCCCAGCCCACCACACTCAATGAGCAGTCATTGTACGTCTGTGCCTGAGAACACCCAGCTATTAAAGTGTCATCATATTCATTTGTAAAAAAGGAGCAACTCCCCATTACCACCACCCAGCCACCCCCAAAAAATATGCTGGGAAAGAAAAAAGAGGGCATATAATTAAGTACTCATGATCGGGTGAAGGAAAGTTCCACCGCAGGGCTTCATAATAATAATTGTCACTGAGTAGAACAGTGAAAGAATGGGGGACAGTGGCTTAGGAAGTCTAGAGCTATTTGCTGAGAATATTTGCTGAGTTCTGCTGACTAATGAAGAACTACAGGCCTCTGTGAAAAATACTGAACCAAAAGAAACTTTGCTAAGGAACTCTTCAGGTACTTACTGCATCCAAACAATGAAAAACTGTGTTATAAATCGCAGGAGTTACGGTTGGACAGGAATAGTTTGAAAACTAGCTACATGAGTCAACTTTAGCTCAGCCGACCTAGCTTACACTGGCTAATGCTAATGTTTGAAATGCGGTGAAAATGGCCAGCGTTGAGTGTAACCATGTTTATTTTTGTTTTTATTTGAAAATCCTGCTTATTGCACAACTGCTGATAGGGTTAGGCAGTAAGTATAAACATTGGCAAATTGTTACCAATAAAGTCTATATGATGAATGTGTTGGGATACAGTTGCCTATGTATACATTCAGCCGACAAAGAGCAACAGCAGCATTCATGTGGAGTCTAATATTCACATCCCTTTTTAGCTCTGTTTTGGTCTCCACCGATGCCTGATAAAAACATTGGCGGCTGAATGCTCCACTATGATCACCTGCTAGTCGTGTCTGCTTGTTGTTTTGAGCAAAATAGAGCTTCAACTGAAACCAGCAATCTGCTGATGAGAGCGATGATACCGATACAAAACAGTAAAATTGAGCTGAAAGACGTTAAAACGCACTTAGTGTGTCTAAGGGCATTTTCACACCTAAAAGTTCACCCAACGTTCGTGTTTAGTTACATTGTATACATTTGATCCCGTTATTTTCGGTTTCACATAGTAATTTTGCTAGCGCACTAAAGAACTTTCCATGA
>NW_023339674.1:23551391-23584650 GCF_004916995.1 Morone saxatilis | reverse complement strand
CCATGACATACCATACGGCATGTCGTCACCACGTACGGTTTGGTGTCTTCCCTTTGATTGGTGAGTAGACTGGCGTGCGATCTGACGTTGGCGTGTTGTCATTTTGGCGGGTTAGTCTTTTTCCGTTATGAATGAAAATGATGACACAATGACATGAGCAAATCCCGATTGCGTTATATATGGTATTACTACCAGCAGCAACAAACGTCAGCACCAACTGGCAAGCACAATACTCGCGAGAAAGTACGTTCTCGTTAGGGGTGCAAAAAGTATATCGTTTATTGTTTATGTTTTCGGTACTGGACCAAATTGAAATTAAACATGTAATCTACTCCTCTCCCATCGTACTTCCACGACTCATTTTTTCCTTGTTCTGGCTGGGGGTTTTCTTCCGTTTTTTTTTCTTCTTCTTCTATGGTACGTATGCCTAACTTCCTGTAATTTGGGGTTCCGAAAGTCCGAACCATTCCAAAAAAGTGTTTCATACTGTAAACGAAACCGAACCATTGGTTCAGTTTGATCCGGACCGAGACCACCTCTTTAGTTCGGACCAACCATTTTGGATCCGACCATGGTCCGTGGCAACCTTTCTCACCTACAATTTTGGTTTCGGAATCTTCAAGGTCCGGACCAAATGAGGTGTGAAAACACTTTTCACATTAGACATATTTATTTGATAATCATACAAATATATTATATAACACATAAAAATATTCACTAGTGCATCTTTAAGAATGTTACTACATTTGAGGAATAATATTGAGATTATTAAATTCATTACAATTACTTTTTCACTACACAAAACTGCATCTAAAATGAACTAGACAAATAGGCATAGACTTTTATTTTGCACAATAAATACCACAATCAAGCTCTCTTACTCAATTGTATTTTAACTGAAGCTGCCTTTTTCAATTCAGACAGTGGTATTATGGAAAAGGGAGAAAAGTATGCTACATGGAGTATTTTACCGTATGAATTTCAGTTGCACTTTGATGCATACAGACACATGGCGCGAAGTGTGGCTCTCTTTGTCATTTGTCGTCTACATCAGGATCAACAGAGCTAACCAACATTTCTGTGTGTGGAGCGTGTCTCCAATCATATTAATCATGCCATTTTTGAAGGGGGTTAATTTTGACTCCATATTGATCAGCTGTAATTGTTGCCACTATCAGAAAATGGCACAATATGGCTCAGTCTGATCTGATCAGTGCCACAAATCACTGCAATGTGATTCACTAATTTCTTGGGAAGATACCACATTGTGCATAATTATTCTTTTGAATAAGCATTGTTTTCAAATTGCAACAGCTGATATAATCAATAACAAATAATCTCAGCTCAGCTTCCTGCTCTCAGCCTTCTAATCTGATCTTCACCTCTTGGAAGACTGCATGTCCTTGAAGACCTCCCTACAGCTGTTAAATATCTGTCCTTTTCCCTGGAAATACACTTAAACAGGAACTGCATCGGAGTCAACACATGGGCAACCAGACTTAGGTGAAATTTAAACCTTACTAAAACAACGTTTTCACATTCATGTTTTGCTTGCATAACAGAAAAGGGTTAATAAAGCCATACAGTCTAAGAGAAAGCATTGGTTTACTTCTAATTCTGTCTCTAATCAAGGGTTGACTTTCATGTTAATGGCTATAACATTTTGCATTATTAAATAGAATCTACCAAAAAACTATTAGTGCGTGTTGCGAAAAAGAATAAATTTGGTGCACACAAAATGTAAAATCCTAAAATTTTGTCTTGTATTTTTTCACAATGCTAAACCAACCATATTATGACAAAGCTAAAGCACTGGTGGCAACAACAATCAATGTCCGTGTCAAGTCTTGAATAAACACATATCAATCAGAACTGAACAGAACTGGTGTCTTTAGCTTTAAACACTAACTGATGAGGTAAAACATTTATCTAATAAAACTGTTTCTCTGTAACTTTTCAAACCTTACAGCACGTACAGTTCAAATCGCACACACCACATTTACCACACTCAAGACAGCCTAATTGCGACCACCTGATAAAAGAAACTGCAATAGAATTACAATGTAAATTGCAGATAACTAAATAATAAAAATATTTTAAGTAGGCTGTAAGAAAACTTCAATATAATAATGGCTGTATTTTAGATAACACGCAGATCAGTTACAATTACAATTATTTCAGTAATTGCACTAAATATCAAACTTGAACTATAAAGACTAAAAGCACTGTGTCGTTCATAAAAGGCACAAGCCATTCAATGAAGTGAGTTTTTGCCATTAACACAGAACATCAGTCACATTCAGCTCGTACAAGAGATGAAGTTCACAGTCACTCTGATGGAGAAAAGATGAACCTTTAAAATGCAGTAATTGTGCTAAAAAGAAATTCATTTGCAAATGGAGTTTATGAATTGCATGAAATTAAATAACTGTCCATAGAATTTAGGGGCCAATATGAGAGCACAGAGTGGCTTCAGTTACCTCGAACCTCACCTCAAATGTCAAGATAAATGCAGAGAATGAGGATCTAATATAATTGCCCATAACAGAGAGACCTTGGGTATTTTGTCACTAAAAGCCAGCCAAATGAATGCACAGTTTATCTCAACCTTGTGTTGAGAAGGATTTAATTGATTTTAGAAGACACATTTTTCTGATGTATGCTTACACAGAATAAACACAGAATGCTGTGCCGTCACCTTATTTGTAGTTGCCCCTTGAAAGGATGCAGCCTCTGAGCAGTGTATGTTGACAAGTTCATGGAGTAAACATTGGAGAGGTTGCATGTGCATGTGAAGGTGAACAACAGGCGATATTTAATGCTCCTACAATAGCCTTCTCTTTCTCTAATGAAATGTTGGAGGGAGAATATAGCTGTGTCTCTGCTGAGGGGAAGTGGCTAGTCAGGTGAGAACGTTCCACATGAAAACACAAGCAGCAGGAAGAGCTTAATGGGAAATTCAAATATTGCCAATCGTTGCACAGTCGTGACAATGTCACCGCGGTGCCGTATTAACTGAGAACTACTGATAACCAGGTCTAAGTCCAGCACAAATCCATCCGCGTTCATTTACCGTGGCCTAGCAACCCGTATCAGCCCAGGCCGGAACAGACACGGACTTAGAGCATCAGAAACTTAATAAGCACTTGGTCCCACTTAACACTAAGTGCTACCAGATATGCGTTTAATATCTGCTAGTCCAGGTAGTCAGGAGTTTAAGCTACAAAAATGTCATTTTACGTATGTAATCCTGTCTATTAGTCTGAGGTTTTAAAGGTCTAAATGTTAGGTGTCACATAAAGCGCCAGTGTACAGTAAGAACCTCACTGTACAGATGTTCAGCATGAAAGCAGATGCAATATGGCACTTCATTTTGGAATTAAAATAAAAATAAAATTCAGTTAGTGGTTGTAAGTACAAGTGCTTGAAGGCAGAGAGTGAGAGAGAAGTGTGAATACATGATTTCCTCCAGGTATGTAAACTTAAAGCTGGAACTCAGCCAAAGCCAAGTAGTACTGAATTTTATAGTGCATGTATTGTACTGTATTGTATTGTATTATATATTGAACTACATATTTCTGAAGGGAAGATATATACGTACATAAAGTAACTCAACCTGCAGTGACTGTAATATGTGTTTAGGGACAGAACAAAAATTATTAGGAGGGAAGGAAGGGTGTCTTTTAAGTTTTGCTCATTCCAGAGTTATATTTTATTTGATTCTTCCTTGATTCATTTTATCAAAAGATCAAATCAAAAAGAAGAAATAGTAACATCAAACAATTGTATCTAAAGAAAGGTTTTACCATGTGCAGGGGCCATCAATCCCATCTCTGTATCAAGGCTTGATAATGTTTTCCTCATTAAAATAAAGTAGTAGCTAATAGAATAAACTTGCGTTTAGATATTTAATGGTGCACTGTTTGGCTTACTTGCCTAAAGGGAGCAACCCCCTTTGAGTCTCAATACCCCATATGATGCAGGCATAATGTGATTGGTTTATTTATGGTAGACAGTCTGATATCAGGCTAACATTGTCTCATATTTATTTTAGAGTTTGGAATCCAGTGTCGGGCAACAACAATTGTGGTGTTGAAACCTCTCAGCTGCACGAGAAGAGGCACCTGTGCCTATTTAGCCCAGTCACTGACTTTAGCCCAGTCTTCTAATTTAGATGTTTTAGTTATGGCTGCAAAATACGGTAAAAACATCATATTGCGATTATTTTGAATGATAATTTTTGCATCACATATTTAATTTTCACTGAAGAGAATATTCAAATGATGCTGATTTGACATTTGTTGGGGTCTGTACCAAACAAACATGTTTTCTTACATCCGGAAAACAAGATTTGTAGACCAGGGCATCTCTTCAGAACTACAGAACTTCATTATATTGCTGTTTTGTTACACATTTAACCTTTATCAAATAATTGCAGTTTCTGCTCGTATTTAAATTTTGATAATACTTTGATTAATTGTTAATAATAAATGTTGCAACCAAATGTACCAATCTAGTACTTTAATATTATTTTGAGGTATAGGTGGGTAGGGTGTGCGAATTTTTCTTTGTCAAAGGGTGGATCCAAAGAAAATATTAATAGTAGTAGGGAGGGTCTTTTTTTCTATTTAAAAAAATTCAAAAATAAGCCCCCTCCCCACCTGAATAATTTTTATACAGTCCCTTAGTTTTTTAAGAGGTGAATCTAATCCAAAACTCTTATATATGTGGTTCAAATGTACAATTTCAACATTAAAATCTTTCTATCTATGGGCTACATCAGAGAAAGCTTTCATTGTTTCAAACAAAACGGCTGTTTCCCTTTAGTTTAAAAGGGATAGAGGGTTGAAATTCCCTTTCTTTCAGCCTAGACATACACAACAGTGACGCTCCCTTGCTGCCTCTCTCCTCTTCTCCAGCACGCCTCTAATGCGTCCTAATCCTGGCTGAAGACAGACGCGGGTTGTGTGTGTAAGAAATATCTCTTTGCTTTTTCTGCCTCAGTTCATTATTTTTCTTTCTTGTCACTTAGTGTGATAGGTTGGACAGAGGCGCACAGATGAGCACTGAAGACACAGTCACAAGGCCTTAATCTAGTCTTTAATGCGTGACTTCAGAGATGTCATTTATCTTGTGACTGCAGCAGGCGTCCACAAAACTTTATCTCTAATAATATATTGATGGATTAAAGGGGTCAGGCAGGAGACCAGGCAAGAAAAATTGCTTATTGACATCAAAATACAGTGCCCCAAAACCTGATAAACATAGGGACAGGAGAGTGGAAGTCAGAGAGAGAAGGAAAAGAGAGAGATGAGGGAGGGGGAATTGAGTTGGGGTATTGTGAATGTTTGCACCCGGTAATTTCCTTCCTTCACAAGAGCCTCTGGTGGTCTGAGCCCTCGGCTTGATAAAAACCCCAGCCTCTCCTGCTCTCGAGCTAGGCACTGTGCAGTTGCCGAAAGGAAAAAGCTGGTGACTGCTAGGTCATTTCCAGGTTTATCTTGACATAAACTCCCCCACTACCACCACCTCAACCCCCCTACACACACATACACACACACACACAACACTGCACCTTATTAATCACACTTAAGTGCCGTGTGAGACTGGAGCACTCGTGCGAGGGCTACTGAAAGCAGAAACCCGAATGTGTGGCATTATCAGGAAAAGCACTGCTGTACAAACTTGGGAGACCACCGGTAGTCTCCTCCATTTTGCCATTTCCTCACAGCTTAGAGAGGAGTGTATAGTGTTTTTATCTGAGCAAATAGAAGACTCTTTAGTCAGCTTGATTTTAGGATTGACTTTAAACACCTTTAAAGGATGATTTGGAGATGGAGTGCACTTATTTATCACAGAATAATAATTCTGAACTATAAAAAACTGACAAAATATAAAGCAGAAAATTCATTTATTTCAAAATATATGAGTAAACTGATTATTCTTTAAAATGTTTTGAAGGCTGCTGACAAAGAAACTTTACTTGAAGTTCCCAGAGCTTACACACATTTGTGTAACTGTGCTTTTATTGACTTATTATGTATGTCCATAAACCAATCACAAAAAGGTGTTAGATATGAATTCTCTGTGTGAAAATCAAATTACATACAGTCGTGTAAAGCACGCAGCTGTGAGAGACTTTGACAGTTCACATACAGTCACACCACCTCCATTTACCTCATGTAGTAATAGTCTGCTTCTGTGCTGCATGTATAACAAACACACTGGCCTGCTACTGTGACTGAGAATAGCTCTCTATCAAATGGTACTCGTATTATACAGTAAATTAGTGTGAAGCACAACTTCATAGGTGAATCCCTGTCGGTGACCATGCTAAGTAGACTTTCAATTCCAATTTCAAGAATGCCACTCCTGGAAAAGTCTTTAATTACTCAGATCCCGCTCCTCGTGATGGATTGTGATAAACCGGTAGGCTTACTTAAGAAATTTACCAACTGAAAGCATGTTTTTCCCCCCTCCGCTTCATCTTTTGCCGTCCTTGCGTGAAAACCATGTTTGGAGTCAGTAGCAAGTCGCTCCAATCCCAAATAGAGTCAATTCTAACCCTTCACACACTCTTCCAGTCCAAGAAAATTAATACACTTTACTATTACAAGATAAAGCTATAGGGACATATTACACCAGGCATATCTGCAAGCCTGTAATACTACAGAGTCAGCATTCAATAAAAGACATTTGCAACCAGGCATTTCTCACAACAACACTTGCGAAAGATTTAAAAGCTTCTAAATTAGGTGCAGCTCACGCACGAAAGGTGCCTGGTAAGCAGGGCGATACTTACTTAAAATGACAGAGTTGTTTATGAAGGGGGTGCCTCCCTCGCTTCAAGGTGGCATGCAAGAGGAACAGTTTATGATGCACACACTGGGTTATTTAGCCTCAAACAGTGTGCATAATGTCGGGTGACAATCAGCGCACATAACTCACATCAGGTTTTAAGTGATCTCCCACTTCATAACATCACCCCTTGAATACTGATTGCCCTCTTATCGCGCCATTTATCTGATGCAACTTCGGCTTTGCTGATCCGGAGTTCAGACAGGCGGCTTTCTAATTTGCAGCATTGGTATCAGAAAGTTGCAAAAACTGTTGCGGTGCAGGTGTTTAACAATCCTTTGAGAGAAGAACAGAAATGTATTTGCAATAACCCCGTTTCACACTGTTGCAGCAGTTTTTTATGGCCAGGACAACTGCCCTTGGAGCCATTAAAAATTTAATCCAGCCAGCGTGCACACATATAACATATCACCCATTATAACAGCAAGTGTCTGCGCCAGACAGGAAAGCTGGCAAAAAGTGAAAAGAAAACAGAGAGGATGAGGTCATTTTTCATCCTGTAACAAATCCCAAAGCATCTCTGGCTTTATCACCGGGATACTTTTAAGAGAATGCCAGTGTTTGTGTTCGAGATACCGACAGAAATTACTTTGCTAAATTTTCTAATGAGCTAACAGATCATCAGTCACTTTTGTATTTACTGAGAGATGGCAATAAAGTGTGATATGAGTTTGGATTGCACTGTGTGTGTCACCTGAAGGACAGGCAATGCTCATCAGTTAATCCCCCTCTGGACAAAAAGCCAGGGGGGTTGTAAAGCAGGTTTACAAGCATGTTTGTTGCAAACTAAAACCGCCTGTATTAAACCTGGTAAATCTGTCTCCTGCTGTGACAATAGCAATAAAACAGAAGAGTTTACCATAGAGCTTCAAGGTTGCACAACACTCCAACAACACTAAATATACTCAGCATTCAAAAGTAACAATGATAATAGTCAAACAGCTGCTGTTTCCAAAGTGACAAAGTCATTGTAAGATGATTACATTCTGCCTGGAATTCACACTGCTCACAGCGCTCTGCATCTTTATCGCAATCATTACTCACTCCTGGATGTGCAGCACTCCCAAAAACACACTATAAACTGCCCAAACATGAGCAAGATGATCCAGACATTATACTTCAATGCGCTGTATTGAAATGACCTACTGCATCAAAAAAAAAGAACAGCATAATACATCTCAAATTCCACCAGGGAGTAATAAAAACACCAATTTCCATGATGAATAAAACGTTTCTCTTTTTGTTGTTAGTCCCAAACAGAGGAAAACATGGCCAAAAGGGTTGCCACAGTGTAATCTACCTTTGGGCGTTGGTACATTAATTCCATTTTCATATTCAGCGCCCTCCCCCCCCTCACACTCAGCCCTCTGCTCCCACAGAGCAGCAGGCACTGAGGAGGAGGCCTGGGCTACTCCGAGGCCTGGGAATACCCCAGAGCCTGCACGCCAGCACTACATAATTCTGGCCTGCCTCATTATTTAGCATGTCACCACTATTTTACATGTTAAAGCCCCTGCATCGCCATCTAATTTATTATAAGAATATAGAATGGGCTAGACTGGAATGGGGTCACTAGCTTTCACGCGGCGCAGGAAATAAATTCATACAGAGTCAGTCAAGTCAAGGTGAAAACCCATGTCAGCAAGATGCATTTTGTCATTCTTTGGAACAAGAGTATTTGAAAGCAGTGAGACTTTTTCTCCAGCCCATCGACGTCGCCTCAGTTTCCCCTCAGTTCACTGCGAGTATTTAACTACTTTAATCTTTACTTTCATGCAGGGGAAACTCAGGTTCCTTGCTGAAAGAAAGAAAAAAAAAAGAAAAAACAGAGCAGAGTCCTGCCAAGAGTTGAATTGGCTTTGATGAGATTCAGCTGTAATTATTTCTCAGCAATAACAATAAGGACAACAACAACAGAAGACTTAATCCGCCAGTGAGAGGGTCTGATTCTGCTTCCTGGTGACAGTGATTAGGCCTAATCTAGGGTTTTGGTGTGTTCATTGGAGAAATGCGATTTTTAATGGCAGTGTGTTTTGTTGAGTTTTATTTGAACTAAATATATACATTTATACAACACTGGGAAGTGCAGCCCTCATCTTTTGTGGTATTGATATTCAGCAAAAGCAGGAGCAGGGGCGCAACTAAAGATTATTTTCACTGTGAATTAACATGCCCATTATTTTCTCAATTAATTGTTCAGTAATGTTCTCTATAAAAGGTCAGAGAATAGTGAACAATGCCCATCATAATTTGACCAAGGTCTTAAAATGTCTCCAGCGAAGAGTGCAAAATCTAAATGTTTACTATCATATATGGCAAAGATAAGCATCAAATCCACACATTTGAAAAGCTGCAACAAAATGTCGGGATTTTGGCTTGGAAAAAAAGGATTTCCCTGGTTAATCATCTAGTTTATAGAAAGTCAGCAAATAGCAAAAAATGCCCGTCACAAGTTTGGCTGTAAGAGTAAGGTTACTCCCCTCTGGTTGCCATTGAATAGGCTGCTGCCTTAGATAATACAGTGCCATTATTTTTTGTGACAACTGTTAATGCAGTTATTGTTATCAATGAACCTACCGATTTTCTTTTTGGTTAATCGCTTGGTCCATAGAATGTCAGCAAACAGCAAAATAACTGAAAACCACTGGTTAACGATTACTTTTTAGATTAATCATTTGGTCTGTTTCCAGTTCCCACAGCCAGAAGTAACAATGTCTTTGTTCCCTCAATAGTCTAAAACCCAAAGATATTATATTTACTATCATTGATGACTGAGAAAACCAGAAAATCTTCACATTTCAAAACCTTGGAACCAATTTAACCATTTTTTGCTTAAACGATTAGGTAAACAATTAATCAACTATTCGGATTAAGTTTCTGACGATTGACTAATTGATTATTTGACTTGTCATTCCTGCTCTAGAGTTTGCTTCTCTCTCATTTCACTAAATTATTTTTTCATTACTCGCATAATTGATTATTGACTGAAAATAATAGGCAACTATTTTGATAACCAATACATTGTTATGCTTTTTTATTGTAAATATTTGCTGCCTTTTTCTGTTTTACAACAATGAGAATACCTTTAGGTCTTTGCGTTCCTGAAGACACACCTTGGGCTTTTTGGATGGGTATTATTTCACTATTTTCACAGATTATTCCATAATAAAATAATTAGTTAGTGACAGCCTACCTTAGATTCATCTCTTGAAGGGAAAAAAGAACCAGGCACAGACACCAAAAAATACTATCACAAAGCCAAAATAACTGCAAACTACTTGAAATCAATCACTTAATTCAAGCTGATGACATGTTTTATCTGGAAAACTTACTTTCTTTAACATTACGAAGCGCAGTAAAGCACTGCACGTTTTGTGTAGTGATATTTCTTTCACTATGTGACGTACAGCCTCAATTTCCCCCAAAACCAGCTGAGAGCAAGAGGAGACTGGAGTGAGAAGGGGGAAGAGAAGGCAGATGTCAGGGCGCCCAGAAGAGGATTGGCTAAGCGGTGTGACATTTTTCAGAAATGTGTTTGTGCTCAACTCTTGCCTTCAGCCAGCAGGGTGCTGATCAAGCATTATGTGCGAATAATCAGTAAGCCCTGGACACCCTCTCCACAGGCATAAGCAAACACACACCACACACACACACACGCACGTAAACACACACACATTTCCTAGTAACTGAAGCTCACTCCCCCCCCTCCCATCCCCCCGCCACCCTTCTTCTTCTTCTACAGAAGTAAATTATCAAAACTGTGTTTGAAAGTGAATGAAGGGTGACTCGCTCTCTCTCTCCCTTTCTCTCGCTCTCTCTCCCCTTCCCGCTTTGACATCTCAGTTTTTTTTTTCGTTTTTTTTTTTCTTACTTGCCACCGTTTCTGGGCTAGGTGATAACTGCCGGTAATAGGATTAACATTGATTTCTTTTTGCAAGAACAGAGATGTGCCAGTTCCAGCTATTTATTGAACTGCCAGCTTTGAACTATGAAAACTGACTGCAGGAAAAGACCTAATGCAGCATTTTAAAGAAAAGAAAAGCCTCTGTGCAATTCTTTCTCTCTCTCTTTTTTTGTTATTTCTTCCTCCTCTGTCTTCTTCTTCTTTTTGTTGTTGCAGGATAAAAGAGAAAATCGGGTCCCTCTGTTCTAAGCTCTGGTAATGACTTTATTTATTGACTTTGTTGTTGGTTTTTTTTTAAACCTCAGCAGTCAATATATTTATGATTTGATCTATAATTTGTAAGAGTGTTTGACTTCTCTTTCACCTTGAAATAAAGATCCATACATGCATTTTCTTTGTCAAGGTAGTGTACCAGTGGGTACGAAGCATTTCTGTTCAACTCTGCTCTGATATATGAGAGACAAAAATGTGAACATTTTAGTAACTGACTGCTCTGATTGCCATGTGATTCAAATACGCTGATCATGCTCACAAAATTAACCAGGTTTCATTTACATTTTAGTTTATTAACAAGAACTCTTGATTTAAACACAGGTCATTACTCCTTCAGGTAATTCATATGTACTGAATGCTCATTTATAATATTATGACTTTGTTTTAATTGCTTATATTAAGATAAATCATTCATCTTGTGAAATTTCACTACTTGAGTGTGACTCTTAATTGGCTCTGAATGGGTTCATTGATTACTGAGCCATGTCTATTGATGACACTACTTAAGCAGCTAAAGCTTAAAAACAAGTAATGACTGCTCTCTAATTAGTGACACAAGCAACTACTTTGTCCTTATACTGTACGTAGTTCAACCTGGCAGTCATTTTGTTATAACTTACTGTAATTGTGTCGCTTAAGAATAAGCACAGGCATTAATGACTACATGAATTCACATTTTTGGGATGCTGTGTGTCAGTACATGAGAACAAGTGTCAGGGCTTCTTTATGAAATCATTAAGTTAATGCATTTGTCAATATTAAGTACAAAAGTGACCTAATAATCAAGACCGCTTTGAATGTGTTGGATAAAACTAGGATTGCAACTAAAAATATTTTTTTTAACTGATTAATTGGTTTGTCCCTAAAATTGTGAAAAATGTGCATTATAATTTTCCAGAGCCCAAAGTCTCACTTAGAAATTGTTGTTTTATTCAACCAAATCAACTAATAATTTCTGTTCTACATAAAACAGAGGTTATGCTAAATCTAAATCAGTCTGAAATTTGGATTGCATTTTTAAAAAATAGGCTAACTTCATAATGCCTGCAGTATGCCTCAGTGATTGAACTCCACTGCTCAGATTAGCAGTACAAGGCTCAGATAATTGATGTTGCACCGTTAGATGTGATACCACTGCAAAACACCAGCCTCAGTGAATCATGATAAATTCAGGAAAGCCACAATGACACATATTAATAAAATAATAATTTGAAAAATAGTTTCTATTAGAATTGTCTACTTTGCATACTGACTTGAAGAAAGCATATGTGGATGCAGGGTACAAGAATGAGATTGAGTGAGGTGTTGGGTGGCGTCGTGTTGTGCTGCGCTGTGTTGTGCATGACAGCAGCACCCCCACACACGTCTCTTAATATCAGCTCAGCTGAAACAAGAAACAACTACCACTGTCACTACAAATGCACCCCCCATCCAAACCAGACGCCTGTCAGCCAGCTAATGTCCCCTGACAAAACACGCTGTGAATTAGAATAGCCAGTAAAAGTGTGTGTATGTGTGTGTGAGTGAGTGAGAGAGAGGGAGAGGTGGAGGGTGGGAAGGGGAATAGAGAGAGTGAGGGAAAGAACTCATCTGTGTCACAGCCTATCCCCTCGGGCAATCAAGGAAGAGAAAAAAAAAAACAGTCATTAGCAACTGGTGGTGCTTGCTCCAGCAAATCGCCGTTTGAGTGAAGATTTATGCAGACTCCTGACTGGAAATGATTTATTTATTTTAGCAGAGGCTGTGAGATCATTAACCTCCGCTGTGTCTCTGGGGAACGACATCTGCGGCCCCCCACACTGCACAGACAAAAGGCCCCACGCGTCCCCGGGTTTCATGGCTCAGCAGGAGGAGGAGGAGCAGGAGGAGGTGGAGGAGGAGGCCCGGCTAAGGGGCCTGTCTGCGGGCCAGAGGGAGACAAGGCCCCTGGTGTACAAACTGGATCTTTTAGCAATGATCAGGCTCACTTGTTGACATTGCTTTGACAAATGAGGACCCCCATGGCTTGGTTTTTATCCGATACTGCAGGTAAATGTAACTGCTTTGTGTAAGTTTTGATTTTGGCTTTAAATATCACATACTTAATACACGGAAAAGGCTATTTTAAAGCAGCTCATGATCTATGTAAAAACGTATACTACATACTACACACATAATACACACATACCCTCAAACATTTCAAGTTGAACTGCAAATAAAATTCAATTTAGCTAAGAAATCAGAATTGATATCATTGTTTGTGTACTTATATGGTCAAAGTTGCAGAAAAGGAGAATTTTTACTTTTATATATTTTTCACCCATTATAGTGTCCTCTGCATTATTGTGTGGGTAGCACAGCTTTTTGGTTCTGACTGACAATGTCAGTATTGTAATTTGACAATTTTGTTCAATATTTATGTTGGTGTGCGCCAAAAATAGTTCATAATATGATGGCCCCAAAGAAAGCAGGCTCCTGATGTTGTTGGTTGTTTCTTCATCTGGGATTTCAGCACGCCGTATGTTTCTGCGTGACTCCACATCATGACTCAAATCACGGCGTAATGTACGGAGTGCTGAGGTTACGGGACTAAATGTTGCTGTGAGTTTGCTGTCTTAGCACATGCTGATGTAAAATGAACAAAAAGTAGCATCGAGTGGTCTAGTAGTCACACATCTCTAGTTGACAGCACATGTCACACAACACCAGCTCTCAGATATAGGCACCGATTTGGGCTCATGCCCAAAAAAGGATTCATTCTCTATTGAAAAGTATAGGTTGATATTTCCTTGCACAAAAAATTTGTTTCAATTCAAATAAAATTTTTGACTTAAAGGACCAATGTGTAGGATTTAGTGGCATCTAGCAGTGAAGGTGGAGAATGCAACCAACTGAAACCGTTTGTAGGAGAAACTACAGTGGCCACAAAACTCACAAAAAAGGCCCTGTCTAGAGCCAGTGTTTGGTTTGTCTGTTGTGGGCTACTGTAGAAACATGGCAGTTCAACATGGTGGACTCAGAGGAAGTAGAAGAGGACCCACTCCCTCTGTAGATAAAAGCTAAATTTAAAGGAAACTAAAAAAAAACAACAATGCTTATATTCGGGTAGTTATACACTGATTAAAACATACTTCTAAATATTATATTCCATTTCTGCCAGTAGATCCACCTTAATGTTACACCCTGGACTTTTAAGCAACTCACAAACTTACACAAACCACCCGCACACACAAATGTTAAAACTTTTTTTTTATGCTTTTCAGGCTAAACCAGCCCTTATAAAATGACCGAATGAAATGAATTACATTAAGACTGCCTTAATGATCAAGTTAGATGATCCAATGCATATTTTTGCATGCTTTAATTTGACAGAAGTTATAGAACATGGCCTCTTGATATTCAAAACATTGCAGATCAGTTGGTCTCCAGGTACAAACTCAGTCCCAGTGCTTCATGTACATCAATACACTGTTAATGACATGTACCACTATATTCATGTCCATCTAATTAGAAAAGTTGAGGAGGTCCTGTACAACTCCAAACTGATTCCAGGATAAATTAGAAGGGTGAAGCAAATGATCTGAAATTAATCAGGACTTGAACTGAACAGGGGGCAATGTGTGGCCTCACCCGTGCCTTTTTAAGTATGTGTAATTGAACACTTAATGGCAATCTCAAAGCTGCGGCAAAGAGCATCTGCATTAACCCACTGCACCTGGAGTGGAGGAGGCCAGATTAATTAAATAATTTCCCCCATTCCCATCCCCAAGCACTGTGATCCTTTAATTTCATTTGATTTCAAATGATCAGAATCAAGGTTTCTTTGGAAATGGATATGGAAGACAAGGCGGGAGGGGTATGTAGGTTTGTCACTTCAGTGGAAGTGATGACTGTGCTAGAACCTTATCAAGCAAACACTTGAGAGCACAACAAATCAAGATTTTTATTGGGGGTAATAAACTCGAGCATCCAATTGGAGATGAAGAGTACAAATTTATGAGAAATGTTAACGGTGGCATGATTTCCTCCCCAGATGGTACGATGTTTTTGGATTAAAGGTGATATTACCATCTAAATATGTACTTTAAACACTTATTTAATCTTCTTGACCATAAATATGTCAGCAGTAGAGAGCTTTCTGAACATCGTTGTAATTAACGTCCATTTGTCTCTCAAAAAAGACTTTAAAATGTATTGATTTCATTGTAGAAATTCCTATTTTGTACACTTGGAGAATTGCATGAAAACTCCAACATAGCATAAAGAAAGTCTTAAAACAAAAGACATTGACTTATTTTTTGAGGCTACTGTGTCTGGTTCTATAAACAGCTCCATGAACCAAAAAATAGAGAAAACAATGAATTATCGACAAAAATGGAAGCATGTTTCAAATTCAAATAACAGCACAGTTTTCTAATTTAATAAATGAAGTTGGGGAAATATGCAGAATAAGTTAGAAAAAGGGGGGAGAATAATTTGGCATGGTGGGAAACAATATGGTATGGTGAGGGTAGAGGGGGATCAGGGATAAACAAACAAACCTTGACAAGGGCAGCGGTGGAGAATCAGCCTGGGGAGCAGCGAGGTCTGCGGTCGGGTGCAGACAGCCCTGTTTGAGAGGGGGGCTTGCCAAGTACCGACCCTGAACTGCAGCACTCTGGTGCTGCCTGGCTGCACTAAGCAGTGGCTGCCAGCACGCGCTGATTTATCAGGGGGGCAACGCCAGCCGCCACCTCGCTCTCCCTCGTGCCCTCCCTTTATAAAGAGCCTCCCTGACGGCTCTGATAGTGCAATCAGGGCTACGGCAGAGCCAAGGCAATTTCTCCTTCACTCTTTGATAACCCCATGCCTTATTGAAAGCCAATAGCAATGGCAGCAACAACAACTCAATTGGAAAGAGTTGCTGCATTTTGAAGGGGGAAAAAGGTTACGCCTTGACAAAATGAGGGGGGAGTAAGGGGATGTCTGTCTCACTTTATGTGAAAGACTCATTGTCCTCCAACAGGTGGCGTGATTCCTAAGTGACCACTGTCCCTCAGCAAGCTTGTCATGGGGAATGTCAAGTGTTTTTTTCCATCATTGAAATTCTGACAGAATGGCTGGAGCTCACATATGACTTTTTGTCCATGTTGAGCAATAAATAACAGTCTAAACCCATGCTAGCAGCTCTATGAGGCTACTTAGCAGTGCTTTAAGCTAAATGCTAGAATACTAACCAAACATGCCTTACAATATCAACTTCAACACACTGATGAGCAGGGTATAATGTTTACCATATTCACCATCTTAGTTTAGCATATTAGCATGCTGACATTTTTCTAATTAACACTAAATACACAGTATAGCTGTGGCTGATGGGAATATCAATAGTTTTTCAGGTATTTGGCCACAAATACAGGTACTGGAGAAATTAAAACTGATGATTGCACTAGATGAAAATACAGAGGAACACCACAGTTATTAGGATACATCATCTGGAAACCATGAATGTGTGAACGAAAATGTTTCACAATCTATCAAGAGGATGTTCACTAGATATCACTAGTTGAATTTGAATAAGTGAAAACTTTGACCAGCTAGTAGCTGTAGTAGCCGGGGGATCACCTGTCAGTAGAATTGATCCTCTGGGGACAATATCTGTGCAAAATTTTACAGCAAACCATCCAACAGTTGTTGGGTCAGCTGTGGTTCAGGAGGTTGAGTGGAGGTTGAATGCATGGCTGGAGGTTCAATGCCCACCCCATTCTGTCCACATGTTGACGTGTCCTTGGGCAAGACACTGAACCCGAAATTGCTCACCATGGTTAGGCCAGCACCTTGCATGATAGCGCGCTGCCACCACTGTGTGAGTGTGTGTGAATTAGAGGCAAACTGTAAAGCGCTGTATATGTGGGGGTGATGCAGGAGGCCGTGGTACAAGTAATACACTTTGAACATTATGTGTTCATGTAGCCATACTTTCATTTAAATAAAGTAAAAGTGAAGAAGGACTTCGAGGATAGGAAGAGGTCTCAGAACAAGAGGAATTTAGAAAGGTTAAAGATCTTTAAGAGAGTGAAACAGTTTCAAGAGATGTAGAGACAGGACAAAACGTTACACGTCATCAAGAGGATGCAAAGGAAGAGGTTTCAGAGTGTCAACAAGTTCCAAATGATGATGAAATTACAAAAATCTAAGGTGTTTTTGAGGTTGCAATGGATAAAAGCAGCATGGCATCAACAGGTTACACAGGTCTGACAAGGTTTCAGAGTGTGAGGAGCTTGCAGAGGATGAGCTTTACAAGAGGATTGAAAAAAATGCAGCATTTTATGTTTTTGAGGCATTACTGTCAGTACATCCACAGTGCAACAACTTAGACTTTCTCTGAAATGCCTTGTTATTGCCTGATACTGTATGTCACTTTTGTATTAAAGATCAAGGCTCTTGTCGCAATATAGGGGAACTGTGGGCCAAATAGTTATTCAAAACATTTGTTTAAAGACAGAAATCAAATATATAATTATTTGAAAACAAGTTCAGCTTCAAGGACGATCATCCAAGTGCTTAACATTCAAACAGTTTATACCAGTTACTCCAAATATAACATGTTCAACTTTCAACAAAGCAGTAGTCGTCTCTGTCCAATCCGACCTCAGAAGAGAGTCAGCAGAGTCTTGGTGTCTACAAATGAAGGACAGTGAAATAATCTGAAGTAGTGGAACACTTGTATTGTCAGAAAACCTCTCAGGAAGGAGGTAAAGATGCTTGATGGTTGGGCTGGATGGTTGCGAATACAAAGTGTGTGATATGGACACCAGAGACCATGATTGCGTCCCATCTCATATTAACAGTGCACAATCTTTCCTTTACCTTAACCCAGTCATTTTATTTGCCCATTAACTATCTGGGTGGCAGATTATATGGGTCATTTTTGAAGGCAGACAATGTAGTTCAGTGTACATGGCCCACTTTTGTCAACCATGATTGTCACTCTGGAACTGGTGCTGTATGACCAACCCAACCACAATGCAGTAACACTGATACTGGACAATTCTGCAGAACCCCAAAAATAAATTAAATGGCAACATCTTTTGGTTTTAAGCCAAGGTTTTTACAATTCTCACTTCTATTCTCAGTTCTCTGTCTGCCATTCACAGCGATAGTATGGTTTTGATTAGAGAAAGATTGTGGTTATGGCTAACAAAGTATGGTTAAGGCTATAGTGTTTATTATACTTCCTGTACTGGCACTGGATATACATTCTGACGGACTGAATCTTATATAATATACAATGGACATATTCATCATCACAACAAACCACTGGTAAATATACCTTTGCAGTCAACACGTGCACATATGTCTTGCTTTGAAGAGAAATGTGTTCGGGTAAAGCCATGTTTACTTTAAAACACAATTTCACAAGTGTCTGAACATTAGAAGTCTAATCAATACTAGTTACTGTACCATGCTTTTTAGCTGTTTTTGCTTTGCATAAACTGGGATCCCCTTGTATTATCGTAGTTTGTGAAAACTTGTGTGTTTCTTTTACATATTCAGTTAGTCTTCATTCTTCAAGTTTTCTATTCATTTATGCACTGTTGGTTTTTACTGTTTTGTTAATATTTGGTTTTAATTCTTTACTCTTGGAAATGCCAATACAATAAAGGCATTTTTTGAACAAAAGTGTATCTTGGTATATTTTATGTCCACCAGTTCTGTTGTTTTTGTGACACTACAAACAACTTTAAACATACTGTATGAAGTGCTCTTTGTGCCCATAATCTGTCTCACAATCTAAATGTCCTTTTCCCTCCTGGTATGACAGTCGTAGCTCCATGCTTAGATTCCCCCAAGTCAATATTGCCTCTCTTTTCCTCCAAGTGAATCTTGGCATCTTTCACTTTATGGTGCATCAGGGTCTGATATGTGAGCCAGTGACAGAGGCCTTCCCTGTAACGTGTTTCAAATACTCCTGTTAAAAATATTTCCACAAGATCCGTTGGAATTAGCTCTTGGCAAGATATTTAATTCATTTGATGAATGCAAATTTTTGTTTTTGCACAATGTAATGTCTGCATAATTAAAATCAGCACAAAAATCACTAAAAGTAACATTAGCTACATTAGCAGTATTGAGTCATGGCAGTCCAGTAAACTGTTAATGCTTACACTATATAAGCACCTGCTGCAGTTTACGGAACTGTTGTGACTCCAGGTGTCTCCCTCCATCTCAAGGACTACTACTATGTTGTAGAGAATTAAACAGAGAGAAACTGAATAAAGACTGCACACTGATCTGCACTCTCAGTTTGTGTTTGTTGACGAAGTGTTATCTGGTTACAAGAGGTGAAGTCACGGGAGTCAACAGAACAGTGTGTGGATTCTACTTTGTTCAGTGTGTCCCTACCTGCTGGGGAGCTAACACTGGCTAGCAACAGTGTGCAGATATCAGGCTGAGGTCTTGTCAGAAAATACAAACAGCAGGAGATGAATTAGTGTGCAGACTTTTCCGCTCTATCTCTGCTGAAACTGATTATTAAAGTGGATGTCTGTTCTCTACTTAATTGAAGCATCTGGTACAGACAGTCCAAAGCTGCATAAGATAACCTGTATTCTTTTAATGGAAGCATTGCAGGTGGTGCAGGTTTTTTATTTTAAATGCCCAACTATCTTGTACTAAGTCCTAAAAAATATAATATTTTAATGTTTTGATCTTGTGGCATTTTGTAGGAAAAGAAAAGATTCAAATCTTAAATATACCAACATAAAGCCCATCATTTAGTTGCAGAGATGTTTGACCAAGAAGTCATCATGCCATCTTGTTAGTTAGCTAGCAGTGGAAGCCCACGTAGCTCAAAGCTGTCTGTCAAACAGCCATTGCCCTTGAGACATTTTAAAAGTCCAGTGTGTAACATTTAGGAAGATCTATTGGTAGAAATAGAATATAATATTCATAGGTTTCATTAGTGTATAATCACCGGAAAATAAGAATCGTGTTTTCATTACCTTAAACAAGACATTTTTCCAGAGCGAACAAACCAAACACTAGATCTAGATTCTGCGCTTTTTGTGTTGTGAAAAAAAATGGAATATGCTATAGTTATAAAAGTAACAAGCGTAATGTTAGCTGCTAACAGATATAACTAAAAGTGCTTATGCTCACAAATGTATTGCTGAGTTATGTGTAAACTGTACTTGTGCTTCCCACAGAATCATTTATTTTTGATCGTGTAAGTGATCTAATATGTCCAATATTTGATAGTTGGCAGCAAAACAGCATTTTATTCAACTAGCAACTAATGGTTATTTTCATTATCAATTAATCAGTTTGTTGTTGTTGATGTCAGAATATGGTGAAAAATGTCAATCACTGTTTCCCAAAGCCCAAGGTGACGTCTTCAGATGTCTTGTTTTTGTCATAGAGGACTTCTTTAAATGATGAACTGATTATCAAACTACAGAGATTCATTTAATAGTTGACAACTAATCAATTAATCAACTAGCTTGGGATTACCTGAAGGAAAGTAATTTTACCTGTCAATCAACACCTACTAGAACTGAATTATACATATGTATATTAACTAGTATACATTTTATATATTTGAAACCCCTGATTAACAGTCATCTACTTGTACTTGTATTAGGAGTTCTGTCAATCTTTCCTAAATTGCTGTGACAGCAGTAGAGAGCACTAGTTTACTCAGTGAGGTGTGAAAGAAAAGGAAGGAAAGATGATTAACAATGGAGAACAGATGTGATATTGTAGCAGGTGGAGGGACACTTAATGTGCTTGATCATTCCTCATCATACTACAAAATGACAAGAATCAGCAAGCACTGTGGGCCATGAGAATGTTTATTGGGAATAACTAGGGACAAAACCCTGATTTATAATGTCACATTTAAAGTGATGATAAATAATAAGGTGGTTTGATTAACACTCCATGTCTTTTGCTTTTTTGCATAGGAACTTTTTCAACGCAGGGTCAATCTTGAAATAGATATTATTCATTTTTTGCCCTAGTTTATTGATTATTTTGTTATTTATTTCACTCCTCAATGTATTATTTGTACTCATACAGAGCTGTTGATTATAGGCTGCATCTCCTGCATTAGGCTATGTACACATAATGTATATAGTTATGTGTAGGGCTGTGTATTGGCAAGAATCTGACAATACAATACATATCACGACATGGGGTTCAACATATTGCGATACATTGCAATACTGTAACCAGAACAGTGGGGTCTGCATTTGTATTTATCACAGTCCCTGTAACATCCATCATCATAGACCTCAGTTTACAACACTGCTATCTAACAATATCACAAAACAAAATATTGTGATACGATATTTTTCGGTATTTTCTTACACTCCTAGTTACGTGTAGTGATTATGTGCACTTGGCAACACTAAATAAAGGTTGTGGAGTTGACAACCTCCGTTATATGGCTTAGGTAAAGAGAAACTTTACTTTCACCCCATATTTAGCATTTATAAGCAGTATAACAGTAAATGGTAAATGGACTGCACCTTTCTAGTGTTCCAACCACTCATACACTGATGGCAGAGGCTGCCATTCAAGGTGCCAACTGCTTATCAGAAACAGTCACTAATCCCATTTACACACATTCATACAATGATGGCACAGCATCGGGGCACTTTGGGGTTCAGTATCTTGCTCAAGGACACTGCAGGAGGAGGAGCCGGGGATTGAACTGCCAACCTTAAGATGAGTGGATGGCCTGTTCTACCTCCTGAGCCACAGCCGCTAAATAGTGCATTTTTATTTATGTTTTAAGTGTTTATTAATATATTTGTCAACATAACTTCTATGAAGCATCTGTAACTGTTATACAAACAGGGATTTTTTTTCTTCACATCTTAATATACCTATAATAATTCAGAACTTAATAAATGTGTTTAAAACATATGAAGACCTGTTGAGCTTAAAGGTTTCATTCTTGATGCTGGAATATTTTCTTGAGAAAAAAATTCTTAACTCAAGGTCAACTTACTGTATAAATTACTGTATTTCTCCCAGAGCTTTCAGCTTCATCTCATGGTCTTCATCAGCAGATGGTGTTTGTTCAGTTGTTAAATTTATTTATGAATAAATAAATACTCAAATTGATAAATACCCATACTAAATAAGCATGTAGCTCATATTTCATATCTATATGAAATATTAAGTATTTTATATTAGCTGTGTGTTGTATTACATTATTAATCATTCATTAACTGTTTATATACCTATTACAGATGCCTCACAGAAGGAGTTACAACTGTTACAACAAATATATGAATACTTTATCTGCTTACAAATACATTCAAATGTTGTAAAAATCATGTTTTAATTGTTTATAATGCTTATAAATACTACTTAAGGGGAGTTAAGATCAAGTGTCACCACAATGGAACCATGCATGACTGAAACCATGTCTGTGAGATAATGAGACATCACATTCCGGGAACATATTGAACAAAGTTACATGGAAAGTGAGTCTGGTTTTCTTTTCTTTTTTCCCCCCCTGACCTGAATAATTTCAGTGTGTTGGTAGGCTCTGCCTCACCAGGTCCCAGGCTAAGCACTGATCCTCAGTTATTCCACATCTCTCTGAACTTGGCTGTCCTGCAGTGGAGCTGCCGTTATGCCGGTTTGATCGACTTCAGGGGGCCTCAAGGTCGGAGCACAATGCAATTCTGAGGTGGAAATCCTAGGTCTTATCAGCATGACCTTCAGGACTGCTGATACTACTGATTCCACAAATACTACAATCCTTTGCTTCCAAAACAGTCCCACTGTGGCTTATTCTTTAGGAATTCTGTGAAACAAGAGAACACTGTGGCGACTAATGAAATAAGTCCTCTTTTTTTTTCCTCTGTCAGTGCAGGATTAAGTTTCATTTGATTTACAGTGTCTTTCAAACTGCTGTTGGGATTGATAATATCAAATTGTTGATACTTGATCACTGATCCAACACATCTGCACATCAGAGATAAAAGTCCTACTGTATGCAAAATATATTCTGTGTATGATATAGTCATTTGGGTGGTGGATGGCGATGTGATTCAAGAGCAATTTAATCTGATTGGATTTTGTGAATCATAATATGATTATTAAGACAAATTACACAACCTCATAGTATTACAAGAGAGGCAGCATCCATTCTGAAAAAGTGAAACTAAATATTGGGTTTAGTGTGTAATTGCAATATATCTAAAAACTGAAGGTGTAAAACTGTTTCAGTGTGTTAAACTGGAAGACATTTATATTCTAAATGTTATATATATTTTGAACTGGACTTTTTTTTTTATTGTAATAAATAAGATAATTTCCCATAATTTAAAGTGTTTCATGACATTATTTCAAGCGGTGTTGACCTCACATTTCACTCTCAGCAGCAGTAATGGTAGCAGTAGGAGCAGTAGCATCGGTGACAGACTCCCATATTAAGCCAAGTATGAATCTCATTTAACACTCAAGGTCCATTCTTTTGAAAAGAAAAGTGCGGCCATGGTAACATTCCCCTCTGTCAAGCAGCTCCCCAATCCATCAGCAGTGATAGCTGCAGAGCGACTGCTTCGCCCCGTTTTTGGCGTCTCTGTGTAACTTTGTCATATCAAAATAACAATACCTTGTTATTGAAGAACCAGTGGCTTCAGTGTCAATCCAGCCTTTCTGACTAGACTGTAAGGCCTGAGAGCGAATGAATCATGGAAAAATATTTCAAAGGCTTACACTTACACTAACTTTAGCAGGGTTAAGAACACTACCTGAGGTTGCCACTTCAGCATCAGTGAAAATGCTGTGTCACCTCAACAGGTGGTTGGATGGATTAGTGGTGTTCCCACAGTATGTCTGTGCAGATGTGTAACGGCTGCACAATGCAGAAGATTTACTAATCTGTCTGTCATTTGGTAGCTAAAATTCAGCTATATTTTGAAGATTTAACTTCAGGGTAACATTGAAAATCTTGTGGATGGCCTCTATTTATGCAAGGCTCATTTGTGATTGATTTGATGACACTAAACTGACCTTTTTTTTAATTCACAGCATATCAATTATTCCTGAACCCAGAGTGATTCAATATACTTATTTTATATATAAGATATTTCTGTTGAATCTGCCAACTTCATTGTTGGTTAATTAATGCATGTAGGGAATTAATCATTAAACTAGTTTGTAGGCTTATTTCTTAATTTTAAATAGATATAAATTAATCCTCCAACCTACCCACATAAAGAGATGACAGATTTCTTTTGTCTGCGTTTTGATTGTCTTGTTTGTTTCTTTTAATGTGTAAAATCAACCCCCCCAGGGACTACATGTTGGCTTCATCTGTGTGATGCCCCTAAATAAATAAAGTTAAATAAGGTAAAGTGAAGTAACTATCTCTTCTCTGCTAATGATGCATGCCATTAATCTTCAGATAATTAAAAATGTTTTTTGTGATTGTCAATATCCATGCATGGGTTAAATATTATTTAGCACATAGCCATGTGTTGCATGCATGACTGAATTCATATTCTGGTTTTTAATCCAATATGGTGAATTGTTGCACTGATACTGTGGCTATGTTCATTTTTCCACATGGGGCCTTTGTGTCAATGTTAGACAGTAATTAATTTGAGAATATTTTCAAGGTCAGTCCAGTGTTTAAAACAGTTATAATTACTTGTAATTTGGCAGAAAGCAGTGCCACAACTTAATAAACCCATTAAATTAAACAAATATATGTAGGGTATGAAAAAAAGCACCATTTTCCATTTGTTTGTGAAGACTTAAAATATGAACAAGAACATTTGAGATTACTCACAAGAATAATTTATTAAAGGTGACTTCAAACTTGAGCGTAAAAGTTGTTCAATAAACTTGTTAAGAGTAACAACTGATTAGTCCATGTTTGAATTTTATAAAATATTCACATTGTTCCTGTTGCTATTGAAGTTCTCTCCAAATTTCCAAAGAGCAAATTGATGAGCCCCTTAAAAAGTAATTAGGCTCGTCATGGCGTTAGGTGTAGCAGTGGACAGGGCTTGATGGCTGCAGTGCAGTCCTAATCCAGGGCAGCAGCTGAGCTGTTGATTTGCAGACTGTGGGCCTTGCATTGTGAGGGCTTTATGGTCCCTTTATGGTACGCCAAGAGACACCTGCATGGGCGATATGTTGCCTGGGACATTTTTCTCTCTCCCACTCTGTGACTCCTTTGCTTTTGTATCATTAGCAGAGCAAGGGAGCCGTGAATCACTCGTCTCACCCCCTTGTCCCCCCCATCTTTTTCAACCTCCTTCCACCCCCTAACAGCTCCCTCCTCCCCCCACCGCCCCCTCTCCCTCTTCTAGGGTGCTAAACGGCTTGACAGAAGGGTGCCCAGACCGTTGGCAGTAGCCATCGACTGGAAGGGAGAAGCTGCCAGGAGTCCTTGATGGATAGGCTCATTTTCCAGCCGGCAGCAAGTCTCGGCGAAGCATCCGTGTCATTTGTAATGTCAGCCAACAAAATGTAATCAAACATTCCAGCGGTTTAATCACAGAGGGCTGCTCGAGAGATGATTGTAGTGTCAATATAATGCTATTTCATTATCTGTTTGTATTTTATATTGACAGTGTCAGATAAACAGTGTGGAAAATTAAGATTAAAAATATGGTAATTTCATTTCAATCACCCCGGCTACAGTTGCTGGCCCATTATGCGATTGATTACTTCTGAATTAAATTTGGGGCTGAATGTAAAGTTTAATCTTCTTTCTTCTCTGCAATTCAGCTCCCCAAAGGCCTCTTAGTAAGTAAGTACCCATTTCATTTGATCTTTAATGAAAAGTAATGGCCCAAATGAATTGTATAAATCAGCTGTCGTGTGTACCTAGTTGACATTCTGTTTCTTTTTCCCTTTCATTTCTAATCCAGCTCTTACATGTACAGCGTTATGACCCAAAACTACAGGCCATACCCCTTTTGAGCTATTTATTTTTGTCAGTACATATCTGAAATATTTGACTCATATGCCATAAATATTGCAGTGATCATCATCACAGTAGTTTCGTTAAACGTATCATAAACTTTGGTCTTTTCTCTTAATCCAGTAAAGTGAGAGCTGGATTTTATTTCTATGAAAACAGAAAATAAGGTCAAATACAATACACTGCAAGGTGCTTAGCGAAGAAATTAAGAGGAATGTTTTTATAGCCTAGAGTTGCCACTATAAGAGAGAAAATCCCAACCTCTTAACCAGCCGAGGGGCTGATAGACATTTTATGTTACATTAAATTTTGAGATTTTTCTCTGTGCCTGGGCAGAACTCTTAAGCGCTGTCGTGTACTCAAGATTTGGCATCAAATTCTACCCATTTCTGCAGCTATATATGAAGTGACACAACTGTTAACGAGAGCTCAGCAGAAAAGAAGGGGTTGAAAAAAGGAGCTCTTCTTTGTGAGTCCCATTCAGTGCGATTTGTCCCCCTTTGTAGTCCTAATTATGTGCCAAAGTAGGATAACAGAAGTTCTCAACTCGGCCATTATGCCAGCACAAAAAAAGAGACGCATACAAGAAGCTGATCACTTTGGAATTAGCAAACATGATACTATACGAGGAGAGAAAAAAATCATTAATACCGTCAGGGATTAGAGGTTCTGATTAAAGGGTAGCTTCTACCGTATGCAAATTAGTGATAGGCATTTATCAGCGCCTGGGCAAGCTGTCTTAGCTGCAAAGCCACATATGTTTTTTAGCTGATTAAAAAACTGCTTGAAGTTGCAGGCTTTTTAATGGTGGGGAGAGAGAGGGAGACAGAGAGAGAGAGAGAGAGAGGGAGAGAAAGGGAGAGAAAGAGGGGGAGAGAGAGAGTAAGAGAGGCAGCAAGAGAGAGAGGGATAGAGAGGTTGTGAGGCAACTCATTTCCTTTTGGCCAAATTCCCGCAATCGCTCAGAGCATTTGCCTTAATTCCCTCCTTTATTAGCTACATTCTTTTGTATATAATTAAAACATTTCTCAAGTGAGCATGTGCGTGCTTGTTTTATTTCCGTGCTATATTTTTCATCAGCAATCATATTGTTTTCCACGCAGCCCTTTTTGCACTGTATCGCCACAGCATTGATGCTTCTCCCTGAAAGAGTTTTGAATGGTGAATATAAGGGCAGAATTAGGTGAGAATTTGTCAGCAGTCTGCCATTGTGTGAGGGTCTCTGTGTTATTATATTTCCTTTCATATGGAGGTGACCCCCTTTGTGTTAACAAAGAACATGAGGATGAAACTGAGCTCTGTGTGCTTCTCACCCGGTGCTGATAATGCCTTGGTAACCCAGCACCCCCTCTTCTCCTTGAGGGAGCGCTTTAATTTATGCTTTTTCATCTCCCTGGGCGCAGGACTGTTAACCTGCTCTGTGCACTACTGATTCAGGGAAGGGAAACCTCTTATGCACACCAGACTGCTGCGTCAAGTCTCCCCTCTCACTCCGACATTAGAAAGTTGGTTCTAAACATTCCCCCTAAAAATGTGCAATTGTGGAATGACTACATTTACGGGTGTTTCTACATAATAAAGACGATACTGTGAATATCACAAAGGGGACACCATGTTAAAGGCATTGATAACTCCCATCATCATCACAATTTTAATCTAATACATATTTTTTGCATCAAAGTAGGCCGCTTTTTGTCCAGTGATGCACAATTGATGTAATTCCAACCAACTTTCTCCCATATTTTTAGGTAGGTTGTAACAATCAAACAAAAATGAACAAAAACAATCACATTTCAGGCCAGTCAGTATGGCACTGTATTTTCAAACATTCAAAATATGGGCTTAACTATGGATATGTCACCAATTGTGGAATCAGTCATGCCCTGTATTTTTATTGTATGCGACTTTATACTTCCTCCCCACTATCCCAGAGTTATATAAAATATAATATATTGTTTTAGATTAAACTTCCCAATAGAATATAAAGTAGTTCAAATTAGCTATCTGAACAGGTACAACATTAAAATGCTTTAACATTTTAACGGATCAACAATACTAATCCAATCATATAATATACTATAACAATTGTACATTTTGCTGGTAGTACTTTCTGTTTAATGCTTTTAATGTGAACAAGCAGAAGTAGGGAATGTTTAGTTTGCATTAGCAGTGACATAACACAGCTCTGATACAGCATTAGAAGAGTGGACAGTAAACAGTAAGGCTGATATCATAGAGATCAAAATTAAAAACAGTAACACTGGATTACATGCTGTATTTCCTGTGATTCCCTGATGCGTTGTTTGCAAATCTGAATCCACCTTGAAAGTGGCAGACTCCGCCATTAACAACAGACACTACTAAATAGAGAGGTAATTACTGAATGTAAATACATTGAATGGCTATTACTGAAAACATGACAACCATAACAAGTATCAAAACAGGATTTGATTTGATGAAAACCTTTAAGTACATTTTAAAACTTTTAATTGTAAGAGTTGTTTTTGTAAGTATTCAATCACTGTTTGTTACAATAAAGACTTATTTGTTGTACCTTTGTGGTTTTAGTGCTAGTATACAGAAACTGCACAGACCAAGAACTGTTATAAATGGTAAATCAACCTACATTATAATCATTGAAATAATATTCATGTTAGACCTTACTGACAACCATAAAAAGAATCTGAGATTAGGCTACATCTCCTCCCATGCATGGACCACATACTGTATAGACACAAGTGGTGGCTTTTGTGTTCTGCAAAACCATTACTTATTCAGAGTGGACCAATAATACTGTGCAAACCAGTGATTCAATAAATGCCATTGTAGCAAAGAAACCATGTAATTGAAATATCTAGATAAGGATAACAGTGACTCTAAATGATATAAAATGATGAAGACAAAAAAAAAAAAATGCACGGTCCAAAGATGGGCTAGTGGTTGCCTTGAACAGTCTGGAAGGGAAGGACTAAATAGCAGAGCCATAGAAAATGATGAAAAGATCCATTGTTGCTTTTGAAGGCAACCCCTATCTCTCAAGGACATCTAATTAACAGACAACAGCTGAGTCCATTTCAAATGGTAATATTTTTTTCTCTTAAATGCATAATTTTCAATGCCTTGTTGCTTACTTTAACAGAAATTAGTAGGTTTTTTTCATTCAGGGTTTTCATTTTTTATCTAGTACACTATATATTGTCGGTACTTGTACAGGCATTTCTCTCTGACCTCTTCAATATACAATAGAGAATTGGTTCTTAATGAAAAGTAAGCATTTCAACATGCTTTTCGTCTCTGACTCTACACAGTATTTGACCGAACTATTTTAACACTGTTTCAACCAGGTCTTATTTGTCCATAAAGCAGCCTGATTACAATCTAACACATTTATTTAGCCAGAAAGATCTGGATTCAAAAGAGCAGGTGCTGTATTGATGCTTTTGGTTTAGAGACAAATCATTCTGACAAGTGCATTACTTCTTTACAGAAAATACTAGTATGATGTGGACTTTTCTAAACCTTTATAAACCTTATGCATGCCACAACACACATATACCGTGTTTACACCTGGTATTAACAGGAGTCTTGACAGCTATCCACTCAAGCAGAAAGTCTGTACAGATGCACTGAAGAAGATCACCACTTCCTGTGGTGGTCTAAGACACGTGTATCCACGAGTCTGTCAGGTTTAAAGTGAAAATGAAATTCAAATTCTCCTCACTTTTTGTGTAATGAAATATAAACTATAGTGATACTGCAGCTACTGAGCATATTTTGCCATGTTTTAAATGTGGATAACATTTGTTTTGGACATATCTGTGGAAACTGTGTGTAAGTTTTAAGACCCTGGGTAGGTGTTTACCATGGCAGCGGCTGACTGACAGCTTATAACCGGCTTTGCTAGGAGGCGCGGTAAACCTGGTACGCTACTGACTAGACAGCATTGGCTATGAACCGTCAACGTCTGTTACAACATTCAATATTCCTGTTTGTATTCCACTCAGAAAAATGGAAGGTAGCAAATTAGGCTAACTAGCTTCGAATCAGCAAGTGGAAGCTAGTTAGCTTAGCTTGCTAACATTACCAATAAGTCCCACTAGACATTACTTTTCATTCATGTTATTTTAACTTCGCTAACTGATTAGGAGCTCTGGTGCTTCAGTCCTGTGTTCATTTAGCTAGTATGAAATCTAGCAAATAATCAGCCTGTCAGAACTCAGAGCTACAGGTAGTCCTGTGACCTCAGCACTATGTTTCACTGTGATTTGAATCACAACATGAATAACGCAAGTAGCGCAAGTGTTCAATTCACAAAACGACTAACAAGCTTGGCGCCCTCAACTGATTAACTGCCTCCGTGTCCGTAGGAATTGAAGGGATATTACAAACTGTTTTTGTATATATATATATATATTTATAAACAAAACGTATAAAGAATAAAACTGCAGTAAAAAAACACATCTCCAAACTGCAGTTACTGCTTAAAGAAATGTAAAACCTATATGAACTGAACAAAGGTTTGTTACCGTGACCTATTAGTAGATAGCATGTTTTTGGAGAAAAACAATGCATGAATTCACCATCACTTAAATCATGTGAAAGTCTGACTGAATATATTCTATATTTGTGTGTTGCCTAAGGGAGTCGGGCAAAGTAAGTTTTTCATTGTACATATAAACCACTGTGTTTCTTATTGTACATATGACAATAAACCTCTTGAATCTGAATCTTGAATCTTCTTAAATTCAGAGAGATAAGATTGACTTGTTATTGCAGTGTGGGAAGAGAGCGTGAAGCATAAAAGAAAAACAGCAAAGTGCAAACACAGCAGGAAGAAAAAAAGATTTCCATATTGGACAACAAACAAATCAATAAAATTGCTCAGTCAGAATATTATCGCTTTGCGGTTTTAGTTTTGTTCTAACAGGAGACACAGTGCTGCAAGGTTAGATTAATTGTTCACAGTTTATGGGATTGTGATCTTTTTTTTCAGATTTTAGTCAGGACTCAGGAGACGAGACTGTTTAAATAGAGCCACAGTAAACCTTTTATTTTCTCTATTTACTCCTTCTTTCATTTCTTCTCATTCTTACACACTATCACCCCCTTTTCGTTCCACTCCGTTTCCACTCAATAGACATTTACTAGCTGTTTAGGGGCGTTACGTCTCCTTCCTCATCCCCAGAAGACCTTGTATTTGATTAGATGAGGAGCACTTAAAGGGAAGTGCTGCTTTTGCAACTTTTAACAAAGTTAATGGGATTGCCAAGAAGCCGTTGTCTGACCTGGTTAATCATTCTGAAGACGCGAATCTCCGGGTCCTGTGAGCTTGTTTTGCTAAAACGGTATCTCCTCCACCTCTACTGTAGTCAGTTAACTGGTGACATCTGAATAGTTATGCTCAAGAAGATATTTGCAATTGTTTATATTTTCCTTTTTTGCATTGTTTTGATTAATGAAACAATTGTGGCAGTGTTGTTGTTTGTTTGCAGTCTCTGTGCATGGGTGCAAGCATATGTTTTTATTCACAGACTTTCTGTAATTTCATGCGTGACTCCTTTCCCAACATGCTCAATATTAGGCTAGAAAAAAAAAACTTTCCCACAGTCGTTGAGCCACTGGGGCCCTTCCATGCAAATGTGTTAGCAAAGCACTATGTGTGACCTTGCCTTAGTAGCAGCTCATTTCCCTGAAGTGGTAGAAAAGGCAGGATTACATCCAACCTATAAAGGAGACCTTGTCAGATGTTTCTGGCAAAGTCTGAATCTTAGCAATAAGCTGTCTGCAGGGAAGCTTAGGGCCATCAATCATCTTTTTGAAATGTTATGAAAACATTGTATATGTGGTTATGAACCTGGGGAAACAGAGACACAGACATTTCTTCAAAACAAAGAGACATCACAATTTCATGTCAGGTGAATTTGATATTTTCGTTATGTTTCGCTAAGTATCTCAATGTCTAACCTGTTGTGATGGAGGTCGTAGGTCACATATACACACTCCGCCCCCTTTCTCCTTAGGGTGTGGCGTGCCAGTTCTCCCTGCGGAGGAGGCCACGTGTCCTTGCATGTCACACAAGCCTCTGGCAGCTGTGTCCTCCAGCGCTATATGGGCCACTTATCACCTGACCCAAGGGACCACTCCCTCCTCCTCCTCTCTGTCTGTCTGCTGAGTGACTGACTGCACAGCCCCTCCTCAGACATCACTACCTGCAACAGCCAACGCAAACATGCCCCCACCTGCACACCTCATTTGTTGCAACCTAGACACACATACACACACATATGCTTGCCTTCACACCTGAAGCTTATCAGATAACCTTAGCACCACAGCCTTCTCTTTGAAGCTCATACACCTTCTTCTTCTGCTGCTTTGTAGGCTACTGTATTTATGCATGGCTGACTTGAATAACAATGTGACCTGTGTGCAAAAATCACCATAAAGTCACATAAATGCTCATGTTTTGTGCCCCTACATATATACCATGGTATGGCTATTCAAGCAACTGCTTCAGTGGCTGATTTCCCTCTGGTGCTGTTGCATACTGTTTGTGTTGTTGTAGCTGGTTTATCATCTCCAACAGTGTAAAGCTGCATCTGGTTTCAGGGCTAACACTGACAGATACTATACTGATGTCAGCTTCTTTTTACTGGCCTGGCTGGCTCCAGCTTGATCCCCAAAGGCTTTGCAAACACACTCACATAAAATCTCCTTTTCACCCATCTGATCTTCCTCTAATTTGTCTCTCTAAGGGATAAGTGGCTGCGTACAAACACGTTTACTAAAGAATCTCCACTGAGCTCCACTTCCCAAACAGCACATATCATCACAAAGGAGAGAAAGGAAAAAAAGTGGCAGTGAAGGTCAAAATAAGAAAAAACACAAGCGAGCCTGTTAGCTCCAGAGGAATAAGAGAAAAGGGGAGAGGCTGACTCTGAGAGATAAAGAGGAGAGAAAGAAGGGACTGTAGGACGGCATAGGAGACATAAAAGGAAGGAGGGGGGGAAAGAGGAAAGGTCACTCCTAATAGCTCTTCCACGTAATTTCATAATGTCATGATTGCTCCTATTTAGTCTAGCTAGCACCATTAACTATATACTGTATGGGCACTAAACCATTCTGCTGTAGAAATCTTCATGAGCTGCATCATTGCATGTTCCTTCTGCACACAGAGTGCATAACAGTGCGTCTATGAGGATGTGTAGAGTGCACAGGGTCATTTGTATGCATCGCATCTTATATCTTCTGCATGACACGCAGGGTGTGTCCATAATTACTGCGCTTTGTGCTGCAGGCACAGAATC
>NW_023339674.1:23541353-23551291 GCF_004916995.1 Morone saxatilis | reverse complement strand
GTAGTGATCAGACCAAATGTGATGTGATGGGCAGGAAAGGTAGGTGTGGGGGTTTGGTCAAGGGGGAAGCAGACAACAAGAATACACATTTAGAATATGAAGATCAAGGGACCCAAACATTTTTTTTTTTTGTGAATGGAAAAATCATCAACAAACTAATTGAAGTAAACCGAACTAAAAAACATTAACTAAAATAGTGAATCAACTGTAACACTAAATTAAAGTGAACATACTCTGAAAGTCTACCGAAACCAAATCTGCAACAATAATACAAGTAACAGTACACAATCAATCCCAAATAAAATCGTAGTCCTCTTCCCTTGGTGGAACAGGTTGAGCTGTTGTGGAGTACATGATTCCAGTGGCTGTTCCAGTGACAACTGACCCGTCCATGGATTTGAGACAGGAGAACAGGAGAGACATACCAATCAGGATTATACAACCAAGCAAAACAAATTCAAAACTAAATAACCTAATGTCCCTAATTTTCTTTGACCCAGGCGAGCAAACTGGTGGGAACAGGGTTATGTAATGTTTTGGCAATAATTTTTAGTTAGTATTTTTCTGTATGGTAGAATTGTGGTCAGGTATAAATGTGCAACATTCAGTTCCAATGACAGTAGATTCCTCCTTGAGAGGCCAGTAAAGAATCTAGTGCAGCCTGGTTTTATAAGGCCATAAAGAGAGCACTAATACTGAACAAAGTGGTTGTAGTCATTAGTTCTTTTGGACTGTACAATCAGTTCTTCTGATGAATGTAGAGTCACATTTGGATGTTCCCAAGTGAATGTTGCCCTTACCTTCAACACACCATTTTAAAGTGTTGAGAGGGTGAGAGGGTGAGAGGGTTAGGGTTAGCGCAACAATAACAGTTTGTGTAAATTTGCTCGTACTGTAATTTTCTAATTTGTTGCAGATTGGGACAAGCACAATGTTCATGGGTGAACATTAGCGAACATTGGCACAAGACACGTGTCACAGGGAGTGACAGGCCAAGCCATCAGACTGTGGATGTCTTGCTTCTGCTTCTGGGACTCGATTGCCTGCGTTGTTCCTCTGTTGACTGTAGGTGTTGTACGTCCACTTCTGAGACTTGGTTGTCTGTGTAGTTCCTCAAGGGGAGGAGTCCTTTCCAGGGATGTAGTTGATCTTGGCACTGTAGGTGTTGAGGAAGAGGACCCACTGGATGAAGAGGGATTCTGTTGATTCCTGGTTCATGGTGGGGGCACCTTCCTACAGTGGGATCCAAGTAGGATGACCTTAACACTGGACTGCTATGTTGGTCCTAAGCAGACCTGTTGAGGTTAGGACCAGCTGAGTTTCAGGGAATTTTCCTTCTGGAACTCTTTGATGCAGACCCAGTGCCGTGGTTGGATGTGACACGGGTTGTCACTAGTAGGAGACTGGACAGCTTTTTTTTTCTTTTTTCTCTGGATTAGCTGAACAGCAGAGGTTAAAACAGAACAAATACATCTTGGACTCATCCATTGCATGGAGATCCATCTTTTTCATGCATAGTATTGGGTTACTTGGAAGTATGATTGTTCTTGGTGTTCCAGGGGGTAGAAATTTGTGTCCAGACTGAAGTCTTTCAGCAGGCATTTTGTTAAAAAATCAATGTCAGCCTCCTTGCAGGTTTAAGGCTTCAGGCTTGCACATCCAATTTTTGTGAACATTTAAAACATTTTTAAATCCATACATTTTGCAAACAAAGTCAATTGCTTTTCAACCTCAAAGGGTCCCCGTGGGGGAGGATGCGCAGGCACTGTCGTCTGTAGCTTTTCAACACTATCTGACACATCCCCCTTTTGCTCACGTGACAAGCCATGTGACATGTGAGCAATCCACGGGTCCAGGGAGCTGGGAGCCACAATGCGGCCGTCATTGTGGACTCACAAATAATATTTACATCTCATATCTACAACCATGGTAAATCCACAACCTAGGTTCCTCTACCTCAGTGGTCTTCTGTAAGAGAACCACATCATTAGGGGAAGAAAGGTCGTTACTGGGTACGGAACAGGGTTTTATATGAGGAATGACACTTTTGACAGTGGCATGGTCAGCCAAACAGTGTCTCATAAAAGAGGGTTGGATAGGGTGGACTGTCACATTTAACAACAGCAATTGTCATGCCCACGATTTTGCCAAAGTTAATTGAACGTCCATAAGCATCTCTGGAATCTGTGTAAATGTTAAGTTGTACCTTTTGCCAGGTGACAGGTTTCTCATCAGTATGAATAGCTCAGCTACTTGGGCGGAGCTTGAGGGTGGCAGGGTGGCTCTTTCGATAATTTGAAGAACTTTTACAAATGACATACCCTGTGTATGGCACTCCATTCTCTATAAGCAAAGCCATCAGCGTAGAAGCAAGATGAGTGTTGGAGAGAAGTTTTTAAATGGTTAAGACAAGATTTAGATGAAGGAGATGCATCTCCTGTAAGTAATAGTAGTAGGGTTGAGAATAGAAATAGAACGGACAGAAATGTAAAAGCAGCTGTAGCTGTAGTTTTCAGACAAGGTGGGTGTCCTTTTTCTACAGGATCCAGTCTGAGGGAAAATAAGAAGTTGGTCTCTAAAAGGATTGATGGTGCTGAATGAGAAGAGATTACGTAAATCTACATTCTCATGTACAAAGGGAATTAAAGATTGGTTATAGTCAGGAACTCTACACTGTAACCTGACCTAACCCGACCCTGCATAGGCCTATTCTCTAAACAGTGTTCCACACACTGGCAGTGTACCCCACACTGCAGACAGTCCTTTTTAGACCCTTTTGGACCCTTTTGGACTAGTATATACTTGGCCACAGGTCCTTTTGTTCTGGAGTCTGAAAGTTACAGAAATGGTCGGACACAGCCCTCCTTATTCCGACCTCAAAAAGTTGTGTGGGAAGGAGAAGGTTTTTGAAGCTATCTGAAGATCCAATCAGAACAAGTACTTCAAAAATGTACTGCACTTAAGATAAATATATTTACTTTACTTTCCATCACTGCTGTAAGTTCGTTTCAAAGCCAAGGTCACCTGGTGAAATGTAAAATGTTCTTATGTAGGTGTAGCTCTTAACAAGAGTGCAAACATCAGCAGACGCTTGTCGAACTTTTGTTTTCTTGGACAGGAGCATGATGTTCCACTGTGTACCATACGTACCTGATGATATAAAATAATAAATGTCATGATTAATTATGACAGTTAAACTGCAGCCACACCATACATGGTCATAGGATTACAGAGAATGATTCATTCTTAGAGCTCTTGTCACATCAGGTGATATACAGTAACAGCATATTTTCGGAATATTTAAAGTTGTTTAATGTTTGTGTCTATGTCATTTGTTATCACTAAGATAAGCCCAAACTACATTTTGTATCATAATAGTGCGTGGCAGCTGAGTTGATCTTTATTTTTCATCAGTGATTTGTATCCTTCAAGAAATTGTGTGTGTGTGTGACTGCCATGCTGCTGTGTAGTCAGATAAAGAACCAGAAATCAGACTTGTAATCTGGTTTGGGGGGAAAATACTTGATTTAATGTTTCATGGTGTGTGAAGTGTTTCTGGATTCAAACTAATGTGACAGTTTGAAGATTACACTGACCATGCTTTGTGTAACAATTCAAGTTCCTGGGAAGATCAGCATTTGAGTCCACGTGCATTGCTGACTGTAGAGGGAGCTGAGCAGACAGAGTGCAGACTAAAGCTACTGTCTGTAAACAGGGCCTACATTTTTGTATTAGTGTGATACATTTCAGTCACCAAACCTTTGGAAAAGGTGTGAATTAACATTTTAATGGGGTTTTCCCCTAATAATTTAAAGATATAACGGCCAGAATTATACATATGAACCTACACAAGACAAATAAAAAGTGTATGCATTAGCCAGTGTGGAACCAGCAGTCCTTCATGTTACATTTAGAGAGATATTTCTAGCCTATTAACATCACTGAACTTCATCCAGATTTAATCACAGTCAAAGAAGACAGATTACCTAAATTGAAGAGAAAATAAATAAAAAATAAAATAAATAAAAAATAAAGGGCCAAATTATCTTAAAAATAGAGTTTAAGCAGGTTAATGGCCTAAAATTAAACATTTATATTAAAATATTTTCAGTAGGAAATGGTCACTATATAAGAGAGAAAGAGAACCACTTTGATGAATGTTAGCAGTATATTGAATATTAAAAGTGCACAGACTCATAAATATCTTAACACAATAAATGCATATTCAAGACAAAAGCTATAAATCTCTGCGAGATCTCTGCACACTGCACACAATAGCACTTAATCCCTTTCATCATATCTCGTATTATAAAACACTGCAAAGTAAATAGACACCACATTGAGGGAATAAAAAAGAGGTATAAATAGATGTTGTTATTCTAAACCATCTAATGTGAAACAACATAATTTTCCTGACAATGCTTCCCAGCTTCTTTTAAACCAAACAGAGCGCTTTAATACAGTCTTTTGTTTCGCCTGTCTTTCTGTTCTATTATTGCAAAGAATTGTTGCTCCAAATCTACAGAGGAACTCACATGCTTGAGATTAAACTGGTCACCATAATCAGGCTGCAGAATTTAATTGTAAGAGCTTCTGCTGGCACTGTTTTCTCTCTTTTTCTGTCCTCCTTGACAAAAATCTGACAGTGGCTTTGCATGGCAAACCTGTTTAATGAATGACTAATCCAGGAAGAGCGCATTATGGCAAACTGTCACACACACATTGTACCAATATTAACTTGAATTTACATTATCATCCTCTGGTAATGCTGGAATATTTGGATTTCCATTAATGCATGGCCTTTCTGTGTGAAAAGCAAACAGCAGTGAACTAAATCTGTTTTTCCCCCCTCTTTTGATTGGATGTTGGTGTTAACGCTGTACAGAGGAGCTTTCTTTATTGGGATGACAGCTCCAAGGCTTCCCCACTCCTCGCAATCAAGCTCACAAACAAAAGACTCTGCTTGCATTACTCAAAACCTCTTCTCAAGCAGCAAAGCCAAACTCCTATTACACCATTGTACTGCTGCTGTAAATCAACAAGAACAATGAGGAGAGGCACAATCACACAGGCCGGCACCATCATCCATATAAAACATGAACCCAAAGAACAATGAATCAGACACTTGCGTGAAAAAAATACTTTCCTCCTCCAGTTATTTATTGTGTTTATCTTCTAGCTCTCTATTCAGTGTTTATATTTTTATTATCCTATTTCTGACACACCAGACTCAATGCCAAAATAAATCCAGAAGGCAGACATTTAGTTTTTCTGGGCGGGTACCGTACACGACCATAAGGTGTCTGCACTAAAGACAGATCTGCAAAGCACACATGAGACACGTTGTAAATACTTTAATATATTATACATCTGCTTTGAACTTGGTGACATTTGGAACTGCTGACTGCTGCAAGGTATCGAGAACTACAGTGAGAGTGGCCTATTTAGGGACAAAAAGTAATAAAGCTAAGTAGGAAATGTAAGTATTAGCATATAGGTTTAGCTGAGATTAAAATATACTGTATAAAAGAGTCTTTTATAATATTGAAATAGTATGATTTAATGAAATGTGTAGCTGCCAGCCCTAATTTGCTGATGTAGATTTGGCAGTGTGACTAGTGAGTCACATTTGTTTGGGCCTCAAGCCTCCTTATTTGGTCTATAGGCCAATATTGCACACATTTTTATCATTTCTGTAACAGAGCAATTTGAAAAAAAAAAGTGCAAAAGAATTGGGGTGGAGTATCACCTTGATACTTGCCACATCAATAAAGAGAGAAGACACATAGCACTTGTCAACCGGCCAGTCACTGCTTGTAATTTGCATGCCTATAAAACACACTTGTAGTATGACATTAATATTGTTGGAGCAGTGGCACACACCAGACTGTGCAAGGGGGCATCGTAATAAATAAATAGGTCCAAAAAAGTAGCAATATGTGCTTAGTTATATATATTTTCCTTAAAGTAAAAAAGGAAGTCTGTAATGCTTTAATAGTCCTGCTAAAAGATGCTAAAACTCTTATGACTTGCAGCAGTATAATTACAGAACTATTAGCACCATGATACCTTTTAGAAAACCTACCCCTGAGTGTCATAAAGTAATGTGTGTATCCAAAACATATCATATGTTATCCTCATAAAACACAGTTTCACATACTCTCATTAGCAAATTTCTTCTTGGCACCATATAACTGACTGATCACCACAAGCTACAGAGTTTTATTCATCATTACATTGTATATAGTCCAGTAAAGTCACTCTGTATGTCGGGTATATATTTCATAGCTGTACATAACCTAGTGTTAGTACCCTATATAAATATTTGTCACCATCAATCTATACTACTTAGTTAATAATGCTTACACTTAGTTTAGTATGGTGGCAGCTTTTCACCAGTCACACATAATGACGAAAGAGTAGGTGTGGAAAGGACATCCATAAGCCCGAGACAAGCGGAGTGGTGCCGGGGAGACGGAAGAGCAAAGCAGCAAGTTTTGAATATTACTGACCCAGCACTTGGAAAAGGCAATGCACAACAAGACGAAAAATGAATGCTTTTTAGTCTGAAAATCCTTTCACCCTCTCACATTCAGCAGATCAGATTAAGAGAGAGGTTTAAGAAGATTTTGACACGCACAAAAAAAAAAACTTCTGAGCCATGGGAGGGGGTGAGTCGGGGAAGGTGGTAGGGAGCAGTTTGTAATTCAGTGGCTTCAGGCAATTCATCACAGAAATTGAGTTTCTAATGCAGCATCTTGTGAATCCCTTTTGCCCTGTCAACGTTTTAATACATTACATTGAGAATGTAAATCATGTTTGAAATTTGGCACAAACTACATAGCCGCTACTGCACTCACTCTCACTGTACCGCACATACTAGTCTCGTATTATACACACATACAGTATGCACAGGGTAACATGTGCACACATGTATTTAATGTGTACGGCAGCCATCAGATTATTTACTAAAAACCAAATATCAAGTTGTGATTTAGCATAAAAGCCTACATGGATTATTGTTAACTACCATTTAAATATATACAGGAAAAATATGGCAATGAGACAAAAATATATTATGATAACATTCAGAATCTGCCACACATTTTAACTAGCAATTGTTTAAGTGAACAAACCAACGTTACTGTCACTGATTTTGATGACCTCTATACAAGTGTGAACCTATCATGATGTCACTCATTGGTTTGTGGAGTACCATTTTGAAGCTTCGAGTTTGGCATTATGGCTGTCGCCATGTTGTTTTTTTGCAACCAGCAGTGGTGTCGTACAAGTTGAGCTGCACTCATTGACAGGGTTGGGTATCGTTTGACTTTATTCCAATACCAAAACGATGGTACCGGTGCCTAAACGGTGAAATTTACAATATGGTCATCGAAATTAAAGAACAGCTTTATTTATTGCTGAGGCAGATTTGAACTTGAAATTGAACAATAACAGTTTAAAGTATACTTAAAAATATTAATATAAATAAATACAAAACAAAATGTGATCATTTAACACAGTTACAGCAGCAAAATACATTCTGAGTGCGTATTCTTGGTATTTTACAAACTCCAGCTTCAAACTTGAAGAAAGGGTGCTGTCATCACCCTAGATATAAATGACAAGTCATTATGACACGTCACATCTACTATGTATATCTATGTGCCGATTGCCAGGGACACCAACACTACCAGCTTATGTGCTCGGCATGGGGGTATCCCGTGTGTTTTTTAAACATTTGTTGCACATCCCGGTGTTCGAATCCTTTCAAGTTAAATACTATCACATAACTTTCAACTTTAACTCTGTTTAAGGTAGCTTCTAGATAACACAATGCTACCTGCTGCCAGAGTCATTTTAGAGACCGAGCTGTCGTAATGTTAACTATTAATAGCGTGTAGTTATGCCTCTGTTGCCTGTAACATCCGCATAACAATTTCAATAGACAGCGCTGGTACTTAAACGAGGCACCAATATCTACGTCATTATTCGGTCGAGTAGATGAAGGTCGTATAGGAACCTGTGCTTCCCTACTCATTAGGTGCGCTTGGTTTTGACCTGTCCTTACCAGAACACAAGGCTAGCTACCAACACACACGCTTGGATTACAAGTAAAAAGTACACTAAGATTTGTTTCTAAAAAGATTTTAGGGGAGAAATAGGTAATGCAGTAACAGAATCTTGATTCATATTTGATCAGGACTGCCCATTGTGACAGACTCACTGAGAATGACTTGTCAATGTCACAAGGTAGCCACGCCCTGAAGCATACCCTGCTTTATTGTCTTGTCCGTTTTACTCTAAATTGGACAGTAATTTACAAAATGAACATCATGCTGTATTGAAGACGACTTTAAACTAGTGACTGAGACCAAACTGTTCACTGAGCTAGTAGATCAAGTGAGAGGTAAGGTCATTTCCTATTAGGCTTATTTTTTGCAGCCCGTGGAATTGCCCTCTGCTGGCTATTATAAAAAATTACCACTTTTTGACCCCACTGTTACCCCTGTTAAATTATTACTCCATTTTCTTAGTAGCCCCAGTTTAGGCCACAGTTGCAAAAATGTTATACTATTACCCCATTATTAAGAAAATATTACCATGACATGACCTTATTACTGGAAGCACATTAGCCTATTTCTTTCTATTCCTTCCTACCTCCATGTTTTTCCCTTTATTACTAGAGCTGTCCCGAGCCAATCCCAAGCTCAATATCAGGACCACTCCAGCCATATTTTAATAGATCACTATCCCCTAAAATAAAGCCAATCGAAATCCAAACCTTTATTCACTGAACTGTACTGTGTTTTGTCCAAGCCAACGATGTCTTGCATTGTAGCTATCCTCTACCACATTTCACTACATATGAGACAGAAAATTAAAGTGTGTGAATGTCAGCAATCATTTGGGTGCACAGGTGAGTGCCTGAGTTTAAATACTGAGGTTGGCAAAATATACAGATTCACTAAATGCCAAAGCTTATTATCATCAGCAAAGTACAGCGTACAAAGTATTCAAGTAGACTAGCAGTTTCTCAATTTCATCTGGTATCACTTTTGCGGCTTAAAATAGATAGCGTTAGTTATGCAGTTAGCTTGATAACAAGCCATAATTAAACTTGTCTGTTGTCTAGTTAAAGTGTTGTCTGCAAGCCAGTGTCTGTAATCAGCCAATGATGATTTGTGAGGGAAGAACTTACACTTTGTGACTCTACTGTACATCCTGGAGTGGGCAGAGTGTTTCTGTAGGTCTAACAAACCCAACAGAGTGATTTTCTTCTCTAGCACTTTGCATCATGTCACTTTTAGGAGTCACATCCTCCTTAAACTTTAATTCATACCATATCAGTAATTTCAGATTATTAACTAGTTCAGAATGAGGACCTCCTGCATTTAGGTCCAGTAGCTTGTGAAAAATAAAAGTGTGTCACTATTGGCAGATACCCAATATTAAAGGACTGGGGCCAAAGAACCTTAATTGGGACATCCCTAATGATTACCCTATTACAAAATTAAACCATAATACTGCAGAGACATTCTTCTTTGTACTGTCAAGATATCACCCACATAACCTCTATAATTACAACATTACAACAGTATCACCCTGATTTTACAATATATTACCTTTTAGTAGCTCAGTATTCATCACAGTATAATAATGTGCAGCTGCTAAGCAGTTCATAAATGTTCACCCTTTAGAATAAAGTTACATCTAATCTTTCCATTTGAATTGCTCACCATCATCACAACGTGTCAGTTTCTACCGCATGAAATTTTCCTTGTTTCTTAGTTACAGATAAAAAAAAGATGTGTGTGAAGAGCCTTTTTTAATTATTTTTTTGGGCCTTTTATTGGCTTTATTGGATAGTGACAGAAGAGATAGACAGGAAAGGTGGATAGAGAGGGAATGACACGCAGCAAAGGGCCGGAGGTCGG
>NW_023339674.1:23540270-23541326 GCF_004916995.1 Morone saxatilis | reverse complement strand
CAACTCCATACATGGGTCGCCAGCCCTACTGACTAAGCTAACCAGGCACCCATGAAGAGCCTTTTTAACTGAAAAAGTCATGCTTCGAATTGTTCAGAAGAAGCACTTATTCATAGACATTTGAGGTTATTGGTAGAGGAAATGCAGAAAAACACTACATTCACACATAAAAACGAGTCACCCAAAGTTCATCCAACTCCTCTTAAGCGGAGTGACCAGAGGTTTTTTGGAAAAGTGTGGATGTTCAAAAAGTTTGTTAGATGACAAAAGTCAACAACTTCCTCCGGTAGAAAGCAGTGGAACTTTAAGATCAACAATCGACAGTTACATTTATAGACATCCCTACTTGTCTCTCTTTTAGTTTGATTTCCTTGCATAGCCTGCCACTCATTACAGCCAATACAATGTAGCGGTTCTCTGGGATAAAGGTCTAAAAAAACTTTAAATCTTGTTTTTTACTTAGCACACCCTAACTAGCACTTAGCTATTAAATCATGTCACATAATGAAATGAAATACAAAAGCAGCACAAACAGACTAAACTTCAAGAGCTTTGTGTACATAGATGTAGTCAGAGTCCGTCCACAGTCCGATGCATCGATGAAGTTGCTTCAGGGTCAGGGTCTCTACATAATTATTAAATCCTTAAATAGTGAGGCTTTTATTTACAAATACTATGCCCTGAATTACTGATTATGATATGTGTGAATGGGAGAACCGCATGAGCAAGGCCATTACACAATGTGCCTCACTAACAACAAAAGCCTCAGAAGAAAGTTGCTAGAATAGAAGTGGTTGGATACAATAAACTGCCAGCAAGCCCAATTACTGAATTAGACCTAAAGAAAACATAAACATAAACATGCTTTTGTAAATAACTCCAATAAGAATACCACAGAACATATAAAAGGTATTACATAGTATCATTTAAACATCAATATATTACTATTACTGCATACATTGATTCTAAGTTCTTAAAGCGGCTTAAAGGGGAACTTCGGCAGATTTTTACCCAAGTCTTGATCACTAGAGCTCACCGAGTACTGTCGATAGGAAA
>NW_023339674.1:23524228-23540170 GCF_004916995.1 Morone saxatilis | reverse complement strand
CAGTTTGCTAGAACCAGTTCTGGTCGTTATTTTTCCTATCGACAGTACTCGGGGACTTCTAGTGATCAAGACTAGGGTAAAAATCTGCCGAAGTTCCCCTTTAAGGCCGTATTCATACCGGCCCAAATGGCATGTTTAGAATGAAACCACTGTGAAACAAGCAGAAAATAACATTTTATTTCTCTAATTCAGCGGCCTTTTCGCTACAAGCACTTCTTCCCTATGCAGTGTCTATGTCGTTTGACGACCGCTGTCTCTCTCTCACAAACAAACTGACACAAACTAAAGGAAGCTTCTTGGTTTTGCTATTTTGACACACATACTGTAACACAGACGAGAAGCTGGGTACACAAAATAAACCAAGCGAGAACACAACTGGGAACACAACAGCATAGTTTGTTCCATGAACTCTGTATGGATAGCGCCTGTTTCAGTGATATTTCAGTCTGACTGTGGAGCAATCTGATCCGTCTGATCGCGGGACTGGACACCACAGTGTGTCATTTGGTTCCATTTTTCTAAAAGTTGATTCAGTTTTATTCTGTGTTGTTTTTTTGGCATCCCATGTGGCCCCCACCGGTTTTTAAAGGTTGAACCACAGCTAGTTTAAGCAAGTTGCGAGCAACAATACACAAGCTGTGTAGTGTGGTGAGCAAGTGTGTGTAGGATAGAAATGCTGAGCTGCTGTTCGAATGCATTGTAAACATCAAGAATCCAAGTTCACAACCGCAAGCCTTTGTTTTGTGATATTGTATCAATTCTCAAAAGCACTGTCTCAATTTTTGTGGTTAAACTCCCAACCAATAGAAAGCAGTGTTGTAAATGTAAACTAACAGCTATGACATTGCAGATCCCACTCTTCTGGTGTACTTTTCTTTGTTCTTTATACTACGAGTTTTCCTCAAATTATTATTTTTTTAAATTGCAATATGGCTTACCGTATGACACTATATCAAAATATATTGAATCGTGTCCCTGTACTGTGATATTCATGGTATCGCCAGATAACATCAGCATGTTAGCATTGTCATTGTGAGTACTGTGAACATGAATGAACATGTTAGCATTAGCATTTAGCTCATAGGAACACATTTTTGGTGGAGTATTGCTTTAATGTGTCAGACTTTCACCTACAACTACAAATACAGTGGATTGATTCAAAAAGATATAAAACACTATTGATTTTAGAAATTATCAGTGATTTCTTCTCAATCATTATTAGTAACTATTGTACATTTTTTATATATATATATATATATATATATATATCTCTGTTACATCTATACAGCTATGGACATTCACACTGGGAGAGAAGTGCATCTAACTGGGTATTTACCAATTTCAAACCTAGTTACATGCATTTGCACTTGGAAGCTTCCCATCACACTCCTCTGTTAGCAATAGAGCTAATCCACTGGAGCACCTGGGGTTAGGTGAGAGGTTAAGGGAAACATGATGGTACTGTAGGGCTACATTAAGGGAACAGAAAGCATTACACGTTCAGTTCCCTGCCCACATTTTTCCACTCTAGTGATTCTGGTCCAAAGCCTGCTTTGCTAACCTTTAGGCGACTACAGCCCCAATTAAACTTAAGTATAACAACAAGTCATCCAACAGTGGATTTTTCAAGTCAGTCATTCTTCGTAATGCTTTTTTTTTTTTACTATCACTTGTGCAAATACAGCACTGCAAGCGTGTCTTCTTTGGTGGAGTGTGCCACTCATGCTGCTCCACAAGGTAAAGTGCACAATGAGCACATTTGATTCAAATACGGAACTATCATTTTCAGAGTGGGGGATCATAGTATTCAAATCCGTATTTAACCTTTCAAGGCAGGAGGATTATGCAGCAAAGTCTCCTTTCCGAGCGGTTTCCTCGCCCCCTACTCCCCTGCCATAATAATGATCATTATCATCATTGTGTGAAAAGAGGATTATCATATCGTTATATAAACCCAGGAACACCCCTACTATTATGAAGTAATTTCACTCTCATCAGTGGACCGGTACTGTGTATGACAGTCAGCTGAGCTGTCACAGGTGACCATGGCAGTCTTCCATCATTCTCTGAGCTGGCAGAGTCTGCTGTGCAGAAAGATATAGAGGCACTGTCTCATTTGAACCACAAAATGAAAAAGATTAGGAAGTGGAAATCATTGTTTAAAACATGGAATCTAAAGGAACTTCCATAATTTCAACAACAACTTTTTGTATGTTTGGTGATAGACTTCCTTTTTTGTTTAGTCATTATATTACTAATGATTGTGCCAGAAAGGCTGTTTCTACTCCATAGTAAGAGAAATAAGAATTACAAAGAAAAAAATCACTAGCGTTAATTTTTGTGATAAGCCTATCATTACAAAAATGCACACTAGTGATGTAGTATAAAGACACAAGCACAGGCTTTGAGCCAGAGTATGCCATTTCAACTGTGACCCTGTTAAAATATGAAATGCCCCATCATTACAACATCCCTGCACCCAATTCTCCCCATCAAATCACAAGCATGATCAATGCTGTGAGGAGGATACCTATTGTTAGATTTAATAAACTATTAAATTGTGAGTTAGCCAAAATACAAAATGAAAGTGGTCATTATCTGGTTAACAATAGTGATGTCAGTGGGTCATTTGGTTAGGTTCAGAGCTATGGAATAGTAAATAATCCATCTTTGTTCACTACATCGTAGCCTTTCTTACTCTCAGGTGTGCATAAACTACAGGTTATGAACTTTAAAATAGAAAAGTGTTCATTTATCTCATCAGTATCGGCCATGAGAAACAGTTAATCATCGATATATTGGCTGAAAAAAAAATCCATATTATGCATCCCTAACCACATTGATTATAAATCACCCTTAATAGTGATCCCACACATTCAGAGCTGAGCAGCAGCTTGTTCTGTCAGTCAAATTCAAATGAATTTTGCAGTAAAATAATGATAAAATATTGGACAGTGGCACAGTTAATGTCTGATTAAAGGGGAGTACGTCACTGTACAGTTATTTTAACTCAAAGAAATTGTAAGTAACAAAAACTCAATTTTGTTAGTTAAAAACATTCTTGATTAAGCACTTTTTAGTAGGTTTTTTGTTTTCACAGTACAAATAAAAATTACAAAATGAAGTTAGTGTCACTTAAAATTACTGAAGCTGCTTTATCAAGAATGTTATTTTAACTTACAAAATTTAGTTAGTTTTAATTCTAAATGTAATTAGTTCCAACTTTTTTTTAGTTAAATTAACAGTGTTTAACGGTGTTGCTCACCCTATTCTGTATTAAATTTATTTGTATATTTATATATTTTGTAGCATTCACTGGGTGTACAGCTTTCACAGTATTGTCCACCTTGGATGAAGCACTGGCCTGCTAGAAACATCCTAATTGGACTATTTAACCTCCTCCTACACAACCCTGGCTCAAACAGTGCAAGCATAAAGGTTGTAAGCCGTTGTGATTATTCTTTAAGGCAGTTATTTTGCATATGGAAGCAGTGTCTTTTCTGAAAGGGACACTAGCACCATATTGTGGATAAAGTCAGCACTACTGGACATTGATTACAAAAACTACTAGTGACAAACACACAGCCGCCTTATTCAAAGGGTGCTTTTCTTTCGTTTTTCTCGTCTAATTATTTACACTGTGCCGCATGCTGTCATTTGAAAACTCAAAAGCAAGGTCAGTTCTGTCATTCCTAGGGACCCCAGTGTTTCTGCATCTCCGTAGGTACAGTCTTAAACATATGGACTCTTTTAATTAAATCATACCTTGACTCAGTCCTTCTCAGTCTTACTGACAGCAAGGTCATTAAACTATTAAAGGGAGTCACAGGCAAAATTGTTGTGAGCAGATTGAGGCAGGAAAGGTTAATTAAACGGCCATTGCTTCTCCTTACCTCAAGCAAATCAGCATTCTTCTATCCCAGACAGGCCAACGTGAGAGAATGTGGCTTTTTTTTTCCTGCTGCCAAAGATGTGTGAGCGTGCGGCTATTTTTTTCCTGTGCTGAGGGTAAAAAATGGTTTATCTCTAACAAAAATATTTTTCTCTCTCACAATGATGATACAAAACTGTGGCCTCTTCCTGTGAACCCTGCAACACAGTAAAACTAAGGAAACAAAAGCAGTGAGATAGCAACTGTCTCTGGCATGGTTAAGGACAAATCGTTTATGAGTGCCTCAGAGAGATTTCTAAAACATTCAGATACTGCATGTGTACGCCTTTCTTCTTACGGTTTGCAGAAAGGGTCAAGACTTGCCATCATAAACCTTGTTTCAAATAATTAACTTAATTCAGCATTAGTCTGTATATTAGGAAATTAGTCTCATTTTCAATTTGGGCTGTCATTTCAAAAACATTCGAAAAGTCAGTCTTAACAGCTATCTGCTTCCAATAAGATTAACAACATCTTCATCTTAAAGGTTTCTGTACCTCAATGTACCACTGTAGCTTTAGGACATTTTACTTTAAACATGCAACCATTTACTGCAAATGAAATACTAATATAACAAAGATATTCATTCCTTTTCAAAGAAGCCAATCACTGAAAAAATTTTATCTCAACATTCTTCTCCACCCTGCAACTTCACCTTCCTGGTGCTGTTAAGATTCTGTGGTAGATTAGAGACCAGATGGAATCTATATTGTGGCTACAATCACAGTCTGCTATTATAACCACCTTTGCATCAGACAATACAGCGTTTTAACTGTAGACAGCTCTGATGGATTTTACAACAGCTGGAAGTGATACTTTACAGATCTGGAGAATTTTATCTTCTCCATGCCTGCTGCTGGAATTCCACAACCTCTCAGTGTTTTGTCTGTACGTTATCTCCAAAAGCTAACTTAGTCTTTATGATAATCTGCACATACAGTATGTACTATAAATACCAATTGTAGTAAATTATAAAAGGTATGTGTAAATTAACTTCACAAAAGGTTGTATTGTATTTTAAACATCAGATAAAACTAATCAAAAGATATGTAACACTGTTCATCCCAAAAGCAAATATGATAAGAACGACATTTTTGTGTTCTCCGGGATGGTTGGGGTATGTTAAAGTTACACTCAGTGGTTCTGTGGTAGCCAGTGCTTCATTTGTAAATCTGGAGGTCCCAGAACACAGAGAGGGTGTTCCAGCAGATCACTTCAAACACTTCAAAAAATCCACAATGCCTAAAACTAAACTAAACCCATAAAACTGTCATAAAACAAAACAGGGAGAAGCGTGTACACACAGCTGTTTACGGTTTACAGCTCTCTCTCTCTCTCTCTCATGGACTGTCCCTTTACTTCCCTAGATCACTACAATGGGGGACACATGGAATTAGGGCCAAAAGTTCTATTTACAACCACAAAAATCGAACAGGCTAAGAAAGTGACGTCTTCTGTCCGTCTTCCTGACTAACAATCTGCTCCGTACAGCACCGTAGCTACACAGGTAGCTGGAGCCAGGAAAATACAATGACAGACAATTAATATTAAAGAGTACCCAAAATCTATTTACGGACTTTGGTAAAGACAAAGAAGGTGCCTAATTCAATTAAATAGGTGCCAGTCCCAATCTGGCAGGTCCCGGATCTTGTTCCAGCAGAATCTGACTAAAGAATACCTACGCTAGCCAACAAGATATAAACACCAACTAACAAGGGTCTACAGCCACACTAGCAGCTATGTGTACTTAGGCACAGCGTTGCTTTGAGCTAACATCAGACAATGCTAACATACATTGTCACAGTGAGTTAACATTCAGCAGGTAATATTTACCATTGTCACTATCTTAGTTTTCCATGTTAGCATGCTATCATTTGCTAATTAGCCCTAAATCTAAAATAAATTCATAAACTAACAAACTGGATTGACCAGTAGGTGGTGCTTGATCACCAAAGTTATTAAAATTCATTCTGAAGATGACATCAATGTCTGTACCATGTCAGGGCAATCCATCCAATAATGGGAGAGACATTTCACTCAAAATCATAAATCAACAATCAACTTCATGGAGAAAAGGTCATCAAAACAAAGAAATTATGCCAAAAATATATTGTATTTCCACTTTTTGCAGCTTCAACCTCAACACAGAAATGTTGGCAGTAGGCTTTAGTTAAAATGTCTTTTGTCGAACACAGACCTGTATCTGAACAGTAACTTAAAGATGCCAGTATGACAACTTACACAAAAGTGCTGAATTTATCTCTCATGACAAATTGTCTAGTTATACCGATGGCATGAAGAGTGGCCTTAAGTATAATATTATTAAACTCTTTCATGAATTGAATCAATTAAATGGTAAAGATATATTAGTTTGAATGATTTCTTCACATTCACCATCTTACAGCTGGTGCTAATTACTCGTTGTGGCTGACCCCCCAAAAAATAGTTTTGACACTTGGCGCTTTATATAAAAGGTAACAGCAGAAAAAAAGGTAAAATTATAAGTTAATAATTTAAGTTATATGGACAAGTTTACTCTAAGGTTGAACTGTGTCATTTCCATTTTGTGTTTTCATTATGTAGGCAATGTGAAGCCCTTTGAGACTGTAATTGTAATCAACAACTGTAAAAACTAAACCTGACTTGATTTTGACACTATGTTTGCTCTCCTTTGCTCTGAGCTTTGTTCTGTCAAACATCAACTGAATGGTCCATGCAAATAATGCAACAATTTGGACAGTAACAAAGTAGTAGCAGAGACTGGGTATCTGACCCGGTGCACGACTGAGAAAAAGAGACAGATATTTTTCACAGGAGTTGGTGGAGACCAAAACAGAGCTAAAAGAGTGCTAAGATACACAGCACATTGTAAGCAGAATCCCATGGCAGAAATAAGCTCAATGTTAACCGGAGGAAAAAATAAGTAGCATCTAACTTATTATGTTGTTATGGCTAGCATGACAGCAGCCTACTTACATATCCAGTACAGAAAGCAGCACTGGCATCACCAGCCTTTTTTCTAGTTATCTGTTGAATTTAAAGGTCCAGTGGAGGATCTATTGGCAGAAATGTAATATATTATTCATAGGTATGTTTTCGTTAGTGTATAATCATCTGAAAATAACAATCGTTTTGTTACCTTAGAATGAGCCATTTATTTCTACAGGTGCCATGGGTCGCCTTCCATGGAGTCTCCTTACCTACTCACGTGTTTCTCCTTCGCACTTGGAAGGGGGGGGTGAAGTGATGGAGTTGCTCTCTGCAATTGCACTACTACATGCCACTAAACACTGGATCTTTAAAAGGAGTTACACTACACTTTCAGCGGTACATTATATGTGGATGTCTCTTAAAGAATGAGGAGAGGGAGAACTGTAGGACGTTAATGTGCTCACACAGCATGAAAGTAAAAATCATTAGTAGTCCATCGATATTAATCGTGTGAAATTTTAGGGGTTAGGGGAGTTTCTGTGTAGTGTGTGATTTAGCTATTGAGTGAAATAAGGGGGCGCTTTCAGCAATTAAACATGCCAACAATGACCAGTACCATCATTATATTGGCTAAGTGAAGCCTTGTAGCAACATGAAGACAACAGTAGAGACAGAAGCACAGAGTCCCAGGTGAGGTGTTAGAACTTGTGCCCGAGTAATTAAAAAGGATGAAAGTGCTGGACTCAATTATGAGATACTGTGCATTGTTTAAGGCACAATGTGGTAGTCTACGATGACTATACTCAGAAGATGAAGTTAGCATAGCCTCATCTTTTGTGTTCACATGGCATACAAGCATGATCAATGAATTACTTCGTCAGGTGAAGGTGCCGAGTGGAAAAAGAGCTGCAGCACACAGCAGGTGCAAGTGAAATCCCATTAATGTTTATTCTGTTACCTTTTTGCACTCATTTTGAAAAATTGAAAAAGTGACTGGGTAAGATGTGGATTTTTGCAGTGTTCCCTTGATAGACCGGTAAAAATGCAGCATTTAAATTGTGTGCATGCACTCAACATCTACTTGTGTTGTATTTCTATTTATGTATTTTGTATTTCCTGTTTTATCATTATGTGACCCAAACTTCCAGAACCTGCACTTAATCAAAGGCTGACAAGACCACTGCGGGAAACTTTGGCAAACACGCAGCCAGCTTTGTTTTCCACCCCGTTATTCTGGTCAGAAATGTAGCTGGTCCATAGCTTGTTTTTCAGCTACTCCTTGACATTGAAAAGAATGCAGCGATTGCAGCGATCAGCTTTCTGTGGGTATCTTCTCTATTGTTGGATTGTGACTGGGCCAAGGTACGTCAGATACATTTTAATTACGGCGTTCTTTACACAGCTAATCTGAGAAAATATGCTGTTAGAGAGCTGCGATAGAATGAATCGTCATCAATTTGCACAGGGGTCCTTTATCCCGCTTTCACCAGGTATGATCATCCTTACTGTATGGGAATCTGCAGCACTCAATTCATTCTGAAACAATAAGCATTGCTTATCTCATAGTAGAACAGATATCTGCCAGTCTGTTGTCTGAGGACAATGTCACACCAAACTCTGTTCAAAAATGTGGCAATTTAATGTGGCCTTGATTGACCGCAAAGGTGCATTAATACACCCTATATTGTAATATGACTCCTCCTTGTCATCCTGGCCTATACTGGAGGACAAGCCAGAAATTCTAAAATGGTAAACTGCTGCTGCTGTTGCTGGAACAGTATTTACCCAGGGAAATGCTTAGCTGACAATTGTTGGTGTAGTAATACATTAAAAACTTTAAAATTATATAACTAAAAGAAAAGTTGAGAAAGCTGTGTTTTATTGCCTTTTTAAGTTTATACAAATAATGGTGGAAACAATAACGTGGATACAGTCTATTTCATATTTTAGAGGCTTTATGTTTGTTGGTCTTATTTTGAAATTCTTCAAAAAAGAAAACATAGAAAGTATTTATTTCACTAACAAGAAAATGGGACTACGGCAATAAGCTTAGTTTTTTTAGTTACTGCTTCCCCTTTACTTAATAAATGAATGGTTAAATGAAGCCATTACCCGTCTGCTTACAGGTGCTGGCTGTGTGCCACACTGCTTGATAGGAAAGGTAAGCGATAATGCACAATAATTTTATTTTTATTTAATAATTATTCTTTTAATTTAAACATTCTGACATTTCTGAGATACAAGTTGCACTTTAGACATTGTGAAAGCTGCTTTCATTAACAATGAATTAAATGACTATGTGTAATGTTAAAGGTGTCACTTGCAGTAACCAACCCACAAAGAATTTTCACCTGTTTCTGCCGTTCCCCTCAGCTTTATGGAGTTTTTTAGAGTCTTTCAGCTCATTGTTTTGTTTTGGTTTTCTGTTTGACTACTTTTGGTTCAGTCTCACAGCTCCTGTTAACTTTGTCTCCAGCTGCAGCAGACAGCTTTTTTCAGTGGAAAAGCTCTAATAAACCTACTGCATGCAGCAGGCAGACAAAGTTAGCGACTAGCTGGTGAACATAGTGGAGTATGTCAGAAAAATGAATGAATGCATGTTTAAGGTTTTGTTTGTGATATCTTATTTCTTGTTTTTAGGTCTTTACAGCCTTTAATTTAATTCAGTTAAATGTATTAATTGTTCAATTGTATTTAGATTGGGTTTGTTTGTTGTTGTGGTTGTCATTTTATGTAGTAGCCTAGGTGGACACCTGAGTGACACTAGTGCCTGTTAGTGTCATATGTTGTCTGCTGTGACCCACCTGAGTTTTGTCTCCTCTGTTATTTGTCACTGTGCATGGGCCAAACCAATCTATCTAATCTAAAACACAGCACAGGTTAAAACTAGGTCTCTTTGTACATGATTAATAGCAACAGGTTCCTTTGAAACACTGCAATGAACTCGGCAATACATCTTTTCTGTGTGTCTGTGTTTGCTAAACTTTCATTTTAGTTCAATTTAAATTGTAGTTTAATGGGTGGTTTTACAGCACCGGGTCTCTTGGACATACAACCTTTATAGACTGGAAGCACTGCTGTAGTGTTTAAACACTGGAAATACCTTTATCAGCTCCTTACTATACAAAAACAAACAAAAATGTAACATTATTCTCTCCGGGCCAACATACTGATATAGTTTGGGAAGTTTAAGAAGCAAACAAAGCTCAGAGTCAAGCTGGCAGATAAAGTGTGAAGAGGCTGGTAGTCCACTGTGCTGTACCGCCCGTAATTACATACAACAAAAACTGCTATCCATCTCTTTCTTTGACCGGGGACAGTGGTCAGAGTCAGGGAGTTGAGTTAAATGTGAGGAAGCAAAAATTGCCTTCATTGCTGCCCTGGCATTACCTATGCAGATCTTTATCAGGAAGGCCAGTGACTCTATTGTGACTGTTTTGCTGGCCTTACAATGGCTTTCTGTGCACCCATGCTACCAGGAGATTGGCTGAAATTATATTCTTTTCATGCTTGGCTAGGCTGCAGCTTAGAAACAAGCTGCTTATGGAAGCCAGGGGAAGATTGCTGATAATAGGAGCTTCACATCCAGTTGACCTTTTTCCTACTCTCTTTTCCTCCTTCGCAATAGCTCAATTGCAGTGACAGGAGAAAAGGAAACAATCTGTCCCGTAGAGGACACACAACCTGCACCATCTAAGCCAAGGCCTTGGCACTGAATGGCAAGGTCTTGGCTCCTTGCAACCAATACTGTGATTTCCACCGGGCCTAAAAGGGATTGCCCGAGCTTACTCATTATTTATGTCTGTCAATTTCCACATCTCCTTGCATCTTGTTGCCTACAGCTGGGATTCTACACCATCAGGTCTCGGACCTGCAGTTGGCCACAGGCTGTTGCCACAAGGCAGAAAAACATCTGAAAATTTTATCTGCCCTTTGTACAACATATAAACACAACTTTATACGCAGAGTTACAAAAATATGGCAAAGACTCTGGAAAGCTGTACACAAAGTTAGAGGCCTTCATATCCTTATATTACTCAGATAAATGTAGATAAATATGGTTTTGGGGAAACAATCAGACAAAAAGTTGAATCTGCTAAACCTCACAGTCAACATTATCCGATCTTATCTTACAGTATTTAAGACTTAACTGACAAAATGTAGCTTTTTCTTATTCTAACACTATTTATATATGAATATATGTGACCACTAAAGTATGGTAAAGATGTGATAAAGGTTGGTAACTTTGGTTGTTCCAAGTTCCAAAAACTTGGATTCTTCTTCTGGAAAGAGTTATTTCTTTATCATTTTTCAATGCTGCTTCAGACACTTCAGAGAAAATTGCAGCGGCTAAAGGCAAAGTTTATGAGCTGAAGCACAAGCGAGCGTTTCAATTATCCTGGAAACAGGAGTTTAGATGGGTCGTGTCAGAGGATGTGGGAGAAACTCAAACTATGTATTGAGCAGTCTGCCTGAAGTTTGACAGCAAGGTAAGGCTTTTCTTAAAGGCACGTCAAGTTTCAGAAAAATGGGAGTGGAGTGCCATAACAACAGCCAACAGCATCTCACTTACATGGCAGCTGTAAGGGTCTTTGTTGTTATTTGATAACAGGGCTGCACAATATGGTAAAAAAAAAAAAAATCATATTGCAATTATTTTGTTTCGATATTGTGATTGCAATATGATGCTTGATTAGTGGGAATAATATTTTTTTGCATCAAAACATCTTCTGAAGAACAAGATTTGTAAGCCTGCCATCTCTGCAGCACTACAATACTTAATTATAATCCTGCTTTGTCACACATTTTACCTTTATCAAAACATTGCAGCTTCTGCAATTTGGATATTGCAATTGGTCATATTGTAATTTTGATAATATTTTAATTAACTGCAAAGCTGTTTGGTAACTGCTAATAAATAAAACAATTTGTATTGCCCAGCCAGGCAAGTGAAATAATAGCATTAATGTTGAACCCTGTTTAAGGGTAGGAAAAGTTTGTGGTTCATGTTCAGTTCGGCCAATATGTAAGTCAAATTTCTATGTACCCATCCACAACCCATCATTCCCTCCTATTCCTACTTTTCACTGAACTGTATCAGTGCCACATTACTTCCTGCACTAGCAGCAAACAATGCCACTGACCACAAACAAATAGTTGTTTATAAAGAACATGTGGTTGACTTGTAGACATGTAAACATGAGTGATGTTAACATTTTTATATGACAATTTCCTGTACAATGTAATAATTCCTAAGAGGCCTAAACTACCTTTGTTAATTACTCAATATCTATTATGATGACATGAACCATAAGCCTTAAGTTATTGATTTTGGTGGATTTTTTGATTCATTTCTCAGCATATGTGGGAAGTGGAGTTTAATACAATCTACTTACCGTCCTCTTAATGGTACCCTGTGACGTTTTAGACTACTACAAGTGCTATGGAGCAATGTTTTTATGAGTAGGTTCCCATTTTGTTGAGGTACATGCACGCACATGAACCCTCAGCAATCTGACACACCCCTGCCAATGGTTTACACTGTCCCACTGATTGAGTAGTAACAGCTGTAATTAGTCCAAAAAGCAATGAGTTTGTGCTTTACTTTAGTATTTTCATTTTATGCAACTTTATCTTATACAACTCCACTACATCTCAAAGGCAAATATTGTACTTTCTACACTGCTTAATTTAGTTACTTTTCAGATTACAACTTTTCATGCTCTTCTTATCCCCAGTATTGTGTTCCTTTATGGGTTGAGAAAATTCTCCTATTTCTTTTACAATTTTTTTTTCCTTTCTTAAATTGGATTAGAAAACAGGGCTGTATTCCTGAGTATATGACTTTTTTAGTAATAATACTTTTGTAATGTGTAAGTAACATTTTGAATGTAATCCACCACTGATCCCAAGTAAAGAAGGACAATAATCACACTGCAAACAAAAAATGTATTGCTTGTTTAGATCATTTGTTCATGTCAATCTCAGTCAGTCCCCAAAATCCTCTTTTACCAACAGAATATTTGAGATATGTTAAGAACACTTTCTTACCACAGATGATCCTGGGAAGATATAGTATGCACACTATAAGCTACACAATCCATATTGAAAAATAAGCATGACTGGGAGCACACGAACATGCATACCACCTAACGTTACCGAACTAGTGGGTTTTTTTTTTAAATCTATACAGGAAATTGCCAGCTCCCTCTCCATGACTGGGGGTCTGTCATTCCAAGCCAGAAGTCAGAAGTTTGCGATTCACAGTGAAGGAGTTCAAAACTTTAAATAGAAATATTCATCTATAGAAACATTTATCTATTCATTGAGAGGTTAATACAGGGAAATTTGTTTTGTAGGGACATTACAAGGCCAACACTGAAAAACCATTTTATGAACTTGCTTTCACTTAATTTAGAACTGCACTGACCCAGACACACAGCAAACGTATACCATTTTACATTTAAATGTTAGTCATTCCTCTGAATAAAATTCTTTCGTCTTATTCATTTAAGGGAGTTGGGAATCTATTGTTGTAAGCTATTAATGTGAGATGAAGTCATTAAATTCTCTTCTTGTTAATTCTTAAATGAAACCTTGCTGAACACAGACTGGACTGGCATGGTTACAAATTGCAAGCACATTGAAATGCTGTATTCATTTTAAATAAAAGTCTTTTAAATAGGGGAAGTTGAGGAACACAGGGATGTAAGTGGTTTAGCTGATGCCAGGAATGGTTTTCACAGGTCCCCAGTAGCACTGAAAATGTCAGATTTTGGACCCCAATATGTTAAATATATACAAAAGCAGCTCTCATGGCATTTTGCAGGTCAGCACATACACCTACTACATCGCCAATACTCAATTTGAGGAGAGCAGTGACATTTTACAAACCCCGTAGAGTAAATCATATGTAAAATGAAACGCCTGGAGCCTTCCTTTCTCCCACAACACTTAACCCCACACTTTGTCAACTTTAACATGAAGGAAAGCTTTGTTTTGCTGCACGATAATTCATAATGTTTTGACAATGGCTCCCTATTTTATATTGCAAAAAGACAACCAAGACAACGCCATAAGGAACTGTAAATTATAAGTCAAAGAACTAAAATGTTTAGAGAGATTTTCCACTTTTTAATTCCTGTGTTTCTATTTTGACTTGTCACTAGAATTTGTACAATTTCCTTTAGATTTCCAGTTGGTTGAATCTTACTCTATCTACAAGGATTTCACACAAACTCTCAAAGAGTTAAACTGATGAAGTCTCACATTTTTCACCCTTTCAGATAAAAAAAAAAAAACAGGAATAAAAGTGATCCAAGAGATAGCTCTGGCCCTCATGTGGGGGCCAGTGGTTGCAGGGGATATGTATATCTGCAGATAAAGCCTTCTGTTCCGAAACAGTATTTACCAGGCCTTTTTAGATACACATCAGCTGTGAAGCCATGGGTCCAACCTTCATTATACTGTGTGAATCTTCCCTCATTTAGCAGGGATAGCATCTCCTTTCTTCCACCTCCAAATACCCCTATCCACATCCCCATTCGCTCTGCACAGCTAACAAGCAAGATGTTGCCATTGATGGTGGCAAATATAGCTGGAAACAAATGTCTTTGTTCAGTCTTTCTCCGAGACCCCCCAGTCGTTTGTGACAAACCTGGAAAGAGCCGGGGAATCAAAGGTGCTCAAACAGACGATACAAAGTCAGGTGGGAAGACTTGCAAAAGACCACCGGCCGATGAGCAGACAAGATAAGTAAGACAGACCTTTGAGAAGTTATCGGAGAAGGAAAAGACAATAAGTCGCAAAAATATCCAGCGGCGATCTTTTACAAAATTGCACTGATACAAAGAAATCAATCTCTGATTAAAAAAAAAAAATCAAGCACACTAATATCTGTTTTAATTTCTAAAATTGTCCAAACCTTTAGATACAATATTGCATCTGTATTGAGAAAAAAATAACTGACTCTGAGGTTTAGATCTACAAAATGAAACTTATTGTGTTCTGACGACTTCAATAGTGATTTGTGTGAGAAAGCAGCGAAGGCAAGGGACGTGTGACATTCTCGCTGATGACCTCTCTCGCAGCGGTAATTAGAGACACTCCGTCCTGAGCTTACCGCCCTGCTGAACACAACTGGAGAGAAAGGGAAAATCCTTCATATCCACATGTACAGACACGCGTGTTAACTAGCCACAAATGAGCACATTCTGCCCTTTGCATGCATGGTTTACATAGTACAATTTCAAACATCTGAACATATACAGTTACTGTCTCCTAAATTTTAATCCTCCAATAGCAACGTCTGAATAAGGATTTCATGAATGCACACACTCTGATGTATTTGCCGTTTAGGTCAGAAGACACCCTCTTATTGGCAAGATGCTCCCTGTGTCACTCTATTGACATTTTTCCCCTGAGAACAGAAGGCCCGGGAAGCATAAACATTGGCTTGCTAGGCGTGCACTTGCGCTGATGTTGAGATGGGACCATTCCCCTATCAGATTTCCGTCATATTTCTCCGGCTGACTAGACTAAGCACAAGTCAGAGGTATGAGCCGATAAAGGGTGTCTTTCACACAGCAACAACACGTACCAGTGTGCTTATCACCTCAGTGCCTAACATGCAATCACAAGGAGGACAGGGGGAAGATTGTTACATTTGGTGATTTGTTTTTTTTTTTTTTTTGCTTTTGGGGACTGATAAAGAATGTGGAATCTGAGCAGGAAAGCCCATCTCTGCAGGCACGACATGAGCCGCTGCTGAGGCAGGCCTAGATTTGTTCCCCTATGTCTTAATGTAAATAAAAATGCTTTGTTGGGTGGTAACTGAAATAAACACAAAAGAAGGTGCAACCCAGAGCAGATACAGCACAAAGAAATGTTAAAAATTAGATAAAGCATTTAAAATAGAAACGCCTTTAAAAAGAATTTGTGTGCTTGTGTGTTGCATATTCTGCTTTCTAAAAGAAACCAAACAACATCTCATACACTGACGTGACAGAGGGCAGGAAGGGCAGGGAAATGTATACAGTATCTTATGTGTCTTTACTTAATACACAAACTATTTATTATAA
>NW_023339674.1:23519476-23524216 GCF_004916995.1 Morone saxatilis | reverse complement strand
AAAATGTTCTGTTAGCTTTCAGTGTGAAAGCCACTGAGGCTCAGGTTCGCCTTTATTCCTTTAGCTGTAATGGCAGCAATTAAAAAAATATAAGGTAAACTTTTAAACAGCCTTTTCTCCGGCATGAAAAACACTGTGTAGCAAAATGGTAATAATATATTCATCCCTAGGTAAACATCCCTGCCATGTCCTTTATAAACAACGGCGGTGAACAAAATGAAAGTGATAATTTCTCTCCCTTTGAGAATTCTCTTCTTTAATTCTGACAGTAAACTCGTGGCTGTTACGGGGTGTTAAGTAGGATTTAAAACTTGTCAGACAAGACATGTTTGAAATTGCTTTAAATAAGTGCACTGTGTTGCTGTCAACCACAGGCTTAGAGGAAAATATCCCTACAATTGAAGCACTCATCTGGGCTCAGAGAGCTGTGCCCCAGCAACCGCGCCAAATTCTTCCTCCTGCTCGCCGGCTCTAAGTCCTGTGAGCCAGCACCCCCTGCTGGACGAATGACGCACTGCCACAGTGCTCATCAGCAAGAGTCAAAAATGTTCCCATGCTCTTCTCATCTGCATGGTTAACTTCAAACATCATGATTTTAAAACAGCATCAATAAAACTGATATCAGGTGTTGAATCAAGTACATTTTTGACCTTAGAGACCTCCAGCTGGAGAGTTTTTCTTGCCACTGGTGAATGTGTGTCAATTCCAGATGTCGTTTTTGGCCTGGTGAGCGCCTCTTTGTTTAAAACTCCAGCCATGGACATTCGCTGGAACTATTTTGTGTTAAAATAAAGCAGCGTCAGTCCTTCCCAGTGCCACAGCAGAGCTAACTCCACATGAGTCTCCACTGGCTTTCACTCTAACAGCACTCTTCCACCTTCATCCCACCACGTTTTAAAATGTCTACATTGTCAATGATGTTAGTGCTGCTGGATTATAATTATACACTTATTCTAACATTATATTGAGAGTGTCTTAATAACAGCATTTGAGCTCAAGTTTCAAAATAAATTGTGATTTTCATAAATGCTTAGATGTATTTTCATTACACATTTCTCTTTTGTTCTTAGGGGTACTTGGGAGTAAATATGGATTAGAGGGAAGACTATAATTAGTATTTACACACAGAACAAAAGCAACAATATGATTTTAATTTAAGACCCCAGGAAGTTTTCAGATTCCACCTTGAGTCTTTTGATTCCTGTTGCCTCTTTCTAGCTCTAGTAAAAAAACATTGATTCTGCAAGCAAGAAAAACTGCACTCAAATATTTTTTAAAGGAAAAATGTTACAACCCACTAACTTCACTCGCAGTGTGATAACTTCTCGGGGAGTTATTGCTGTGAGGACTTAATTGCTGATAAGTCAGTCTTCATCCTCACTATGTGTTCATTGTGGCTGAGAAAGAACGAGAGTCTAATCTGTCACTAGAAAAGAATACTTCTGTAATGTGTAATAAAAAAGAAAGTTGGTACAAAAGCTAGTATTATTTGGCACATGTAGTATTTTTTTCAGAGTTAACTATTGAAGTACCTCAGATATTAGAGAATATTCTCTATTTTCACACGGTTTCATATGGTTTTCAATTGTCTACAAGAACAATTAATTGTTGAAATTACAAGTGAAAACTGCTCTGTTTAATGTATGTTACTCATGCTAACAGGAACCTTTATAGCATCAAGTTTTTTTAATAAATCTGCTAAACTATTCTAATTATTGATTGGTAGTCCAAAATTTCTTTGAATATTTTCTGCTTTTCTCTGTTTTATAGCATTGTACACAGAATGTCTTTGGGTTTTGGATTGTTGGTCGGACAAAATGAGACATCTGAAGACGCCAGAAATTGTGAGAAATCAATAGAGAAAAAAATCATCAGATTGGTTAGTAATGAAAAATATTTATTAATTACATCCAGATTTCAAACCCATGTTGATCTTAAAAATGTACCCCTTTCCAATAAATTCCAAAATGCCCTTACTCAAATTTACCATCATGTCATTTGCTATAAACATTAAAACAGGGAGAGGCCACATTTGTCTGTACACAAACGCAGCGTGAATATGACTGGAAAGGGTTAAACCAGCTGTTGTCAAGTGCATCACACAACTTTTTGTATTAGTGCAATAACTTTGCTTGTTGGGCCTCATGTTGCTATAGTATTTCCCAGAGAAAAGAGGAGGGAAAGAAAGAGCGGGGTTGTGATTTGAGGGACTAAACCTCTGTAGCACCTTGTCCTATGATCTGGCACACTCTCCTGCCAAGACGAGTCTTTATCATACAAAGGGATTAGATTGCCCAGTGTAAGTGCCTTCAAGTTATTAGCACCTTCTTATACAAAGTATAACAGCAAACCCAAAGACATTGATTGCAGGGAACAGTTCAAATATGATTTCCTTATAGCTATTAATATGTATGCCTTAAATAGAAGCACACCGCTAAGCAGCTTATGATATTATGAAAAGAATGTTCCCTCAGGGGCATAATATGCCAGCAGTGACAGTAAGGAGAGATTCGTATTTACCCAGATTGGCTGTACTTACGTCAAGCATTCTCAGAGCTTGTGGGAGGGAAGATGGGGCAGTGGCAACAGCTCGGTTTCGATAAGCACTTACCGTGAATAAAAGACAAGCATGAAAGTGAGGTTTAGCCTCTTTAAAGATTCCCGACCAAATGTAGAGGCAGATAGGGCAGGTGCCTTTGGTTCCGGACGTGATTAGCCGTCTGTGCAGCACTGTTCCCACAGAAATGAGACATAGCAGAGACATTGTCCAAGCTTGTCCAGGTGGGGGACCTGTCATCCCAAACCAGAGCTTAGCAGTGCAGTGCTTGGAGCGAAAGATTAGGACCCAGGAATTCAGATTTTTTTTTCTCTTTTTTTCAATGAATGCTTAATTCAAAACTGTTTTTTTTCCCCCTCGTTTCTTCTGCTTGCTTCACATCAGCTTTCATTCTGTTTTATTCATCATTACCTTCTTATTATATTGATCATTTCTACCTTGTCTCTCATGTCTCATGATGGCTTTATACGCCTCTGTGTCATGCAGACATTTTTAGGTACAAATGTTCTTGACACACCACGTGCACCAGTGGAAATATGAGTCTGTGCTCTCTTTCTCCTGCTTTGTTAAGCAAAATTGCAACATATTACAAATTAACACTGATCTGTGTAACTGTATTAATTCTTTTTTATGACCCAGGCTTAGATCATCTACGGAAGAATTTCATCCTTTGAGGTACATCAAGCACAGCTCATATGAACACTGACACATCTAATTAGGGGGACCAGGGTGTTACTCTGAATATGTCATTGTAATATTTGATTTGCTTTGGGTTTGTGATCGCAGGACTCGTCTGCACAAATCCGAAAAAAGGAAAATTGGGGAAAATTAGGGCAGGGAAATGTAATACATAACAGTTTTTCCGTTTTTAAGGTGGTCTTCAACAAGGCTCCTTCCTGCTCCATGTAGCAGGTAAGTAGTCAAGCATGAAGGGTCAAGGGTGCTTATGGTTGAATGTATGAATGTGAACCAGGCCACTAGCAAATAATACCCTCAACTAAAATCAATCATTATTTTTACCAGTGTATTTAAATGTTTGGCTATGAAGTCTTAAAATACACTAACAATAATATCTTGAGAACCAAAAGGAAATTATTTACGTGAAAAATGTCTTTCTCCTACACTATCCCTTTGTGGGGCTTTAAGGGGCAATGAGTCAGATTTACTGCCCCAGAGCTCAGAATATATCTGTGATGGATTGGTAGGATTATTGATCAATACCAATGACTTCATGACTGCTTTGCAAAAAGGCAAGAGATTTGTGGTTTTCCAAACTCACTTTCCAGCCTATAAAAATGGAAATAAAAACCCTCCATGTCTCTCCACCCACCAATTCTGTTAGCATTTCCAACTGTTAAGAGATACATATATGACATTATATAGACAGTGTGATATATTCACTATCACTACATTTAGTACTTAATACTGCAAAAACATGACTTTGTTGTTTAGCCAGCATTGCTCATAAGAATACGGATGTATGACTAATTTGGGGACTGTGCCAAAGATGTGTGCAGGAGGAAATGATTGGTGCTGCTGGAATTCATACAGGTCACCACTAGATGCTGATAAGGGTCATGGATGACATACTGCCTTTTTAAAGTTGCATCAGCAGCAGCAAGTGGTAGCAAGAGGTATCCAGAATAACATGCATCACATCCAAACAATAATAAAAAATACCGGACGTTGGTGCTGTAACCACAATGTTATCAGACAAACTGATGGTTCCTATACTAAACTCTATTCTGTTCTATTTACTGGTGAAGGAAGTATTTAGATCATTTGCTGAATAAAAGTGGCAAAACCATACTATGGAAATACTCAACATTTTAGTTAAGTAAAAGTATTTGTTATGTTAAAATATTATTACTAATGCATTAATGTGTGAGCAGCCTCTTCCCGCCCCACCTCAATCAGCTACTGTTGTAGGGCAGATTTGAACTGGTTTGTATACTGCTGGACAGTCTACTTAGCAATAGCTCAAATCTCATACAGACATGCTTGTCTACAATTGAGTCCTAAAAACTGTATTTTCACGTCACTGCAGTAGGAATATTACAACTTGTTTTCAGCTTGTTATAATACACGTTTGAAGTGTAGTAGCTTGAAACAAGAAAGGACAAGGCATGTTTCTGCACTAGGGTTATAAAAAATAAAACTAGAATATAATATTCATAGCTATG
>NW_023339674.1:23518886-23519334 GCF_004916995.1 Morone saxatilis | reverse complement strand
CCACTGTAATTTCTCCTACACGCTGTAGTGTGTATGTGAAGGTTAAACTGCAGGAGGTGGTGAAAATGGCAGTAGTTATGGTAGTAGCAGCAACATCACAAGCAATCATATGTTGGATATAAACAAATCGGCAGACAGTACTGTGTGATCTCAATGAAGTGAGTGAGAACAAAGAGCTATTGACTCAGTGATTATGCATATAGAACATAAATAGAGAGACAGAAACTGATTTGTGTGTCATAAAGGCCATTCAGCTGTCATTCAGAGGGACATTTAACAAGCAGAGTTCCTGGAACAAATAGAAGAAACTCAAGAAAATAGGGATTACACCTGTTATTATGTCAACAATATTAAAGCAGATAATACTGTATTCTCATGTACTGCTTAGAGACTACACTGTTTTTTGACCTGGTTGGCACAAAGACTGTCACTTTTTCCAAAAATCAAG
>NW_023339674.1:23515374-23518861 GCF_004916995.1 Morone saxatilis | reverse complement strand
AAACGGAGAGCGATTATGTTAAGGCAGGGATGATTCGCTCTACGCACAACAACTGGCCACGGATTCCTTCAAATCTTGCTTCTATCTGATGGATTTACCGGGCTTCTGGCAAACGGGGGCTCTGCGTGCAAGCTGAGTGTGCCGAACGTCTGATGCCTGGATGAGGCTTTAAGTTGCCGTCTCGCTCGCGTCTTAGTGTGGCATCTAACATAAGCGGGGAGTCGCCGGGCGAGTCGGATGTTGTTTGGTCATGCTCACTAATGTCCTCCATTTTTGTGGTAAACAACCTAACATTTCTGGTTTGGTTTACTGACAGGTCAACAGGATAGCCATTGGTTAAGCTGATAGTGGAAGGGTGTCTGCTGGATCACAAGACAAACTACTTCAAACAGTCCATTACACTTACAGGCTGTTCATTTTTGAAGCGTGATGACCTGTTTGAATTCAAAATTAACTAAGTTCAAATTCATTTTTAAATAAAATGTGACAGCACTAGTTAGCACTGAAATAAAATCTCACTAAAACGCTGGTAAAAGATACAATATTGCTGCTAGCAAATAAGCTCAGAGCCACACTGTTTAACTTTTGCTGAATAGAATTGTTGCAGTCAGTTATAGGTAAAACACAGTGGAACAGTACCACAACCAGAGAAGATAGAGAGATAGCAAACTGACTCAATTATAAGATGCACACAGTAATATGTGACTAACGTTTGCTAACATTTGCTAACATAGGTTACCGGTCATTCCAGACCAAGTCAGGCTGTAGCAATAAAACCCTTGAGTAAGCTCATTTTATTGCCAATCAATTCAACTTTTTTGTTTGCAAGATGAAGAATGTGTCATTTCCTGTTTTAAAAGTGACATAGTCTCACCCTAAACCCTACCAACCAATGGGTCTGAATTTAATAGCAGTTCTCAGTTTTCCATTTAACTTATCAGTTTTTCTCATCTTAAAATGTAGTTCCAATTTTCTAACATATACTTTCATTATATTGACTCAAAGAATGTTCAGTGGTGTTATAAATTGTAGTTTTCACTATAAATGATACAATAATGTAATATTTGTGCATGTCACAGTGAAACTCAGCATGAGTTTCAACACAAAGTTATTTAATCAACATGGCTGACATGACCATCGAATAGACCTCTGGTAGTTAGTTTGCAGTCTATTTCCAAAAACATACTTCCAAGAAGGGGAACAGCATGTTTTTTTTTTTCATTTGGATTCAAATAACTCATCACTGCAACCATTTCTTCATGCATTCATATACTGAAGCATGTATAAATACGTCATCAGAGGTTCCATCACCGTGATAATTTTCTTGTTGGCTGATAAATCCTGACCTATAACTATGTGAAACTAAGGTACAATAGCTGTGTTAGCAGTGGCACTCAGGGCTTCATATCTTTGCTGTTCTAGCCAGCTGCTAAGCGCTGGTGACCAGCAGCGAGAGCTCCAACCAGTCGGGCTGATGTGCATATACGTAACCAATCACATCTGTCACAGTCACAACATTCTCCGGGGTCAGATCAAGGCACATTGATATTTCATGTGGCCTATTTCTACCGAGCATGTCACAAATTATACAAATTTTCACATCATAAATGTAGTCTGGTGCAGAATTAGAGCGGTCATACTTCTTAAATTTTTCATCTCAGATATCAAAATAAATTGCACAGTGGTTGCAAGTTGCATTATAAGATGCTGCTCTATACAGAAAATGCTATAGCAGGCAGACAGTCACAGTGTGACCCTAAATGTCCTGTTAACTATCCACACAATCACAGTTTTGCAAAGTAGCCCTTCCTGGGTCAATTCCCGCTGTTATGGCAAATGACAAAAATATGGTAATATGCGTATTGAGATTGGACTAAGCACCTCCTGAACAAGCCGGTACAATGATCTCACCCTGACCCTAATGTTTATCGACTCAATTATCCTTCTATCTCCACATTTGGACTGTACACTTGGACTACTTATTTGTCCTGTGTAAAAGATGAAAGCAAGTGAAAAGTGTGGCGAGGAAAAAAAGAGGGATGGGGAGAGAGTCAAAGAGTTTCATTTGTAAGAGGAGGGAGGTATTATGAGCACATTTATCCAAAATTGGAAAATAATGAAGAAAGATTAAAGCCCTCCCAGTATTTTAGATGTTCCAAATGGACAACCAGTCCTGTAGTTGACAATGGACCACAGAGAGTTCCAGACACTATTATGTGCCTCAAATGAGAGAGTGACAATGTAAAAGCCTCTTTGTAAGATAGAGGCAAAGAACTTGAATAAGGTCTACTTGTGCACATCCCCTTTTATACATTTTGTGCAGTGGTGACAAGACAAGAGATAAGCGCTCACTGTCTTAAATGAAGTAAAAAGTGTAAAGAGGCTTTTACCTCACCCATTTTGGCTGTGATTATATTCCGCTTTTGCAAGTGCAGCAGGCTAGTCATGCTGACCCCTTGTTCCTCTGTTCCCCCAAAATATGTGGAGCCAACACAAACATGCATGTGGCCCGCTCATTCAGTCCTGTTGCTGCCTCTGATTTGCCTCCAAAAACTGAAAAATATCCTTTATTAGTTCTATTTTTCATTACGCATTCTTGAATGAATACGCTCCCGTGAACTATGTGTGCAGTTTGGGCTACACATGAGCATTTTGTTCGGCGGAGCTAGATGAGAACTACAGCCCCCATCACCTCGACATAAGCTGAGAAAATACAGACAACCAGGTCACAGAAATTCTGTCACAAGTTATTGGGCACCTAAGAGTGTGGGAAATCCTATGGTGCAATATTATTCTCTGTAAATCTCAAACTGTGAATAACACAAGCCAAGCAATTTAAGCAGGAAGGTCATAGCAAAGTAAAGCAGGAAAATTGCCAGGAAAAAAAAACAGGCTTTCTGAGAGAGTGAAATAGATGAGAGATGAAGGGAGATGAAAAGTTGACGGGCTACCCAGGCAGGTCTACAAAAAGTAATGAATATCCCTTGGTGTGGAGCGATTTTGAGGAACTGTCATTCTGAATGAAGTGAGATAAAAATTATATTTCGCCCAGATAAAAAAAACCCAACCAATACAAAAGCAGAAAGGACATATGTCTGCCTGATGCTGCCCTTAATCCAAGACAAGGCCTGACAGCCTGCACCATCAAATGTCAGAGCTACTGAAGCATCAAAACAGTATGATTATACAACACATATGGCCAAAAGAAAAACAGCATTCAGTAAAAATAAACAGAAAGATACAATTTATGAATACGATGTGCAATATTCATTAAATCTCATCTAAAGAAACTTTTCATTATATTCTCGGGAATTCCTAGTAAAACAGAGAAATTAACTATGAGAAATGAAGATGAATATACAACCAGTTATTATTTCCGTTATAGATTAATCTGTTGATCATTTTCTCAATCAATTAGAAGATTAAAATGTGAAAAAATGTGAAAAATGTGGATCACTGTTTCCCAAAGCCAAAGCTGACGTCCTCA
>NW_023339674.1:23508339-23515357 GCF_004916995.1 Morone saxatilis | reverse complement strand
TGTCATAGAGGACTAAAGAAACCAGAAAATAGTCATATATGACAAGCTGAAAAAAACACTCAAAACAATGAATCAATGATCAAAATAGTTGCTAATAGTAGTTAATAGTTGATTAATAATTGTTAACAAATGGCCTGATCGCTGCAGTTCTAGTCATTAATCCAGTATGCAATTCTTTTTCATTCTGTATTCAGGAAAACATTTTTTAAATAAAACATTCATTGTCATATAAAGTCCTAAAAAAGTAAGTCTAATTCAAAACTGACATGCAAGGTTAAATCCTGCATCTCAATGGCCCAAATGGACTACATGGCTATCGGCTTTAAAATGTGCAGAATAATAAATAATAATAATAATAATAATAGTAAGCAGTCAAATATGTTGCCAATCTATGAATTCAGACAAACTTTTTCCCCTTCCTCTCCCTTCCTTTTATCAATTCAATTTCTTTTGTGAGTGCAGAATGAATTGAGCAGCAATAGATTTTGCCTTGTGTTGTAGAAAATAACGTGTCCTTCGCAAAAGAATACAGTCATGCTTCTCATTCCAAAGTCTTAATGCTTTTTCCTTGAATAAATCATTCACATCTATTGACTCCTTTTCATTTTGCAACACAAGCCCACCATTCAAAGAGAAAAGAAAAGAGTCTGAATTACTTCAAGCTGGAGAGTTACCTTGCATAGAGCAGAATTAAGGACCATTTGCCAATATTGTGGATCAACTATGCTGAGAAGAAAAGCAGCATTCTTGTGTTACCTGGCTGGGGAATATAGGCACAATAAACTTCAAACAAGGACCAGCGCACAATCCACGGATTGATTTTTTTACTTGAGGGACCTTGGACTTTTCACGACAAACATTTTCCTGCAAACACAAGCATAAAGGGAAGCCTTTGAATAGTCGTTGTGTTACCCTCTTGCCCTTTGTCAGAAAGAATGTAGGCTGTTGATGACCTCAATCTCATAATTTATCATTGTGGTGCAGGAAAGTAAAAAACCCCCTTTGGAAACGGTTGTTGTTTTTTTGTTTTACTGTTAACACACTATTTGTGGTTTATAACTTGCTAACTCTAAGTTTTCTTGCATTCCTGTACACTTGGCACCTCCACATGCCCTTGTCTGTTGGAGAATGGTGTAGTACTACAGCATAACCCAAAACAATGATGAGCACGGAATATATAATACCCTCACTCTCTGTAGAGCTGTGAGAAAATTACACTGAAAACATCTTTCCATCCCTCTCAGCCACACAGGAGAGGTTGTGAAAGTTTCCGCTTCTGATTTCAAACAAATCTTTAAAGAATGAGTCAAAGTGAGTATGAGGGTCTGATGTTTGTGCGTTTCGTTGTCAGTACTGTAAGCCGGCTGACTATCCCTGCTGCTCTTTAAGGTGCCCACACTCCCACCTGAGTGACACTCACTTGAGCTCTGCTCCAGTCTCTAGCCCCTCTAACAGCAAGATAAGACTCTTATCACCTCCAAGAGTGAAGATTTGGCCTCAATCCAAGAGAACCAACGGAGCAGGAAAACCACTGTCTAGACACTTAAGGTGAACTAAAAGCAACAATGCTCTGTTTGACAGGAAATACTAAAGGGCTGTCGCTGAGGCACGGCACGCCGAGGAGGCTGTAGTTCAGACAATGTCATTGTGCGGGAGCGCCTCACCAAATCCTCTTTCCTGCAGTCATTTTTCATCACCATCTACCATGAACCTTCAGCAGGACAGGGGAGGTGGGAGCACACATTTTCCCAGAATGCCATAAGTTGTAGTGGTGTTAATTGCAATGACACACCTCGGCATGTTGAGGTGATCTGATGCAGTATATATCAGTAGATTAAAGGTGCCCTGTGAAGTTTTATTGTAAACAAACATTCAGTGTTACTCACCAGAAGCTGCTGAGTGTATCCTTGAGACCTGACAAGCAAGTTGACTCCTCATAAAACAAACACAACAATATTTGTTTGGTAGCCTGCAGTCTTCGTCTTCCTTGCCTTAGTTTGTGCATTTTGTTTGTGTTACAGCCTGTCAACAGCATGAAAGTGACAGTAGAAATGCGTATCCTATCACCTGTGCATGTGTATGTACATCTTTGAGCGGGTGCAACAAGTAACAACAAGTAGGGACCCAACTCATGCTTAGGGATGTGCATCTCCATCACTGAGGCTAATGCAGTACGCATCCTGATGCATTGCCAACAATCTGATACATCAAAGATACATATATTTAAAGTTTAAACTACCAATGTGATGCGATGCGATGCACCCATATTGCGATGCAGCGTGACTCAATATGATTTGATTAAACACAATAAGATATGATGCAATCCTATTCAATATGGTTCAAAAATGTTTTATTTCTTTGGCTCTTCTTAAGCAGCTTAGAGTTTAGAGAGGATCAATCAATTTAAAAATAAAATTATTGGTCACAAATTATTGGTGACATTTCTGATTAATTAAGGCATAGGGCCTCTCTTTTTATCGATGCAAAGATGTTAGAAACAATGCATCTGTGTTTATCCAAAATGTTATCTGATGCACAATTTTTAAAATCGCCTCTTGTGCTTTATAGCCAGTGCATCAATGCAATTCTGTTAATCTTACCATTCCTAATAATGATACTAATAGTCATAAACTCCAAAGGGCACCTTTAATTATAAAGATCCGTGCCAGTGATTTACTCCAAATCGAATATAATTGACATCACAACTAGCCTTTTAGCATTTTACATTCTACCTTTTAGGAAATGTATCATCCCAGTGTCCATTTCCATTCATTTCTGTAAAATATGAAAATAAAAAAATCAAAGTTAGTTCAGTTCTTACCTTATTTTACATGAAGTTACATAATGTTGTGAGGTATAATAGTGTAGACTTTTTAAACTGTACTTCAACACTAACATTATAACTGACACAACTCAAACATGTTTTAAAAGTTTTCATACAATACTGAAATGAATGGAAATCAAACTTGAAATAACACTGCTTAGTAGTCATTTATAATTAAATATTGTTACACCAATTTCTTGCTTTCTACTTTAACACTGTTGTTAATGTACAGTTGAAGCCACAGAACTTTACTGGAAAATAAACAACTTTATTTTGTTAAAATATAGTTAATTACACTGGCATTTACATGGTCTTTAATGTTAATATGAAAAGAGACATTTCAATTATGATCTAAAGATTCAACAACAAAGAGCAAAGTGCTGTGCCATCTCGTCTGTACATCAGTTTGTTGTGGTAAGGTTTGTCTTAAAAACAAGGCTGAGCAGTGAAAGATAGCAGCAGCTGCGGGTTGGAGCGTGCAGGAACACGGGCCTATTTGTGCTATCTAACACCTCTTCAGGTAGAAACTCACCTGAACGTTGTTTTGTTCTTTCCACACTTTGCTCTAGTAGTAAAACACAACTTCAAAACAGCTGGGTGACTAGCAACTGGAGGTGTTTAGGTACAGAATGCATGACCTGATTATTTGGATGATATTCTGTACAGTCAAAACACAACACTCAAGTTTCTGTGAGGTTAGATGACTACATGATGATAAATTATTTTTAACCACATAAATCACGGGTATATTCACATGTATCATTGAAGGATTAGATTAGATTTTGTGGGTTTGTGAACTAATAATACAACTATTACTGATACAAACGTTGCACCAGACCACCTACACTATAGAAAGTGTTTTGTTTAGTGTTATTTCACTGGACGTGTGTGCAGAGTTTCAGAATCAAGATGTGTACCTATGAGCCTGATTTTGTGGCATCACAAGCAGTTTGTCAGCCAATCATGGCCCAATATAGAACTTACTGAAGCCCCCAGTGTACAGACACTGAGAATGGGCCTTTCAGTTAAGTTTGCAATATTGAACAGTTCAGTGAAAACCTATTCGTATATTCATAGATTCTGGATTTTTGGTGAGGTAGAAGGAGTAAATATGCTTTTTGAGAATCTACAAGCAGTTTATTAAACTTTTTGGGGGAAAAATCATGTCAAACTAAGTATTATTTAAAACCGAGTCTATTTATATGGCTTAAAACAAGTGGGTAGGGGACCTTTAATATATGATTGTTGTCTGGTGTTAGTCTGCATATTAAAAGACCTGCCATATATGTAATAGATATCGTACAGAATAGACAGAAACCAAAATAGTTCAATTGCAATGTGGAGATAGAAAATGACAATATTAGGCAAACATTTAGAAAGAATCCTAACAGATTTTGCATTTTTGTCATTCTTGTTTACATTTGCATGCCGGATAGTGCCTTTAAGTGAGCGGTGAATTCCCTGGCCACATGTGACCCCTACTGGTCACTATGACAGAATCCCAACATTAAAGCTTGCCTGTTCAAATCTCTCCTTTAGCTTCCCCTCTCTTCTTTTTAACTGAAGAAGTGCTGACACAGTCAAATAAATACATGAGGTGTGTGGACTACCCATCCTCTCGCTAAAATCTTAAGATATGGTACTATGTCCTGTCAACTCAACGGATTCAAGAATGCACTCAAAATGTGGTTGCTGATTTTCAACTTGACCGAGCCAAACCCAATGCAGGACAAATCAGAAAGAAAATTGGATGTTTTTCTTTTTTTTTTTTTTTTTAATAGAAGTCTTTAAGTTCAGCAGAATTTCACATAGCCAAGCCTTTTCTGGGGAGTGTGTCGAGGAACATTGTATTCACTTGCATGTGAATGTGTTGCCTCTCATCATTTGATTGAGCCCTGCCAGTCTCGATCGCAGGGGATTCCACAGTCTGCCTGTGCCATTTACTGCCAGGGCCCTAAAATCCAAATTGACCTAGACAGACATACAGATGGGGTCTTTTTTTTGCAAATAAAATATTAAAATTAGAGATTCAAGCCAGAAGACACTTAATGCAATTTCTTTAATTTTTTTTTTCTGTGTCACAGTTGCAGAAAAGTTGAAGATGAATGCCACAGCTATAATATTCACCACCTCATGGATGAATTCAAACACACGGGATATAAGCGATCACCCTCATTACTATTGCATGATGCTGTGATACAACTAATTTTTTTGATTAATCTGTTGAAATGGGAATGTAAAATATATCCCTTCAGCAGATACCGCTGTAGAGTAGGATATTCTTTGCTTAGCAATAAAAGGTCTTTTAAAAGTCTAAAATTATAAGGTGCACATACACCACATTTCTATTGGTGATGAAAATATGTTCATGTACATTTCTGTTAAAGCTACAAGGAAAATAATAATTCAAATTGAAGATTTACCAAGACTTGGACTTGAAATATTTGCACAAAATACTCACAATGTTGCTTAAAGGAGCTGTGTGTTAAAAAGGTAATGTTCAATGAATACATTAGAAATAATCCAGCTTTTCCTTTCAGCATGTTACAACTGGCCAATTGAATAGTATGTAAAATATGAGGGATTCATCTACTTCTGGGCCAGGTTCAGATAATACTTTCATATGTACGAGCTGTGTGAGGTTTGTACACACTGAGCAAGATGATGTTAAGTGTGAAGGCTGGTCCGAGTTGAGAGAATATCAAATTCAAGTCTATCAATGCCATCTAGTGGAGGGAGGAATTTTAACTAATCCCTCTGCCCTTCCACTCCCTGTAACACACAGAGACTCTAGAGAGGCTATTTCATGCTACACAACACTATAATAATAATGTCAGTAATTGTTACTGCTCCAAATTGTAGGATGCTTTGAGAAATCGGTGCATACGGTGTATTGGGTTCTTGGTCACCTCCTTGACTTAGGGAGAGTCTAGTTGCACCAGCTGTTCTTAAATTCAAACTTTGTTGTCCTGTTATAACTCAAGTGTTTACTAAATGGAAACTTCTGTGTCACTAAATGAACAGGTTGGACCACACAGAATAGCTCTAACTGGCTCTTTCCCAATGATTCTAAATGAATACTAACACCAAAAACACGTTTGTCATATAGAAGTAAACTATAAATTCATACACACATTTACAAAGAAGGTTTTCAAAGTGGGAGGTGGCAGGCGGGCCTCAGCATGGGGGCTCCAAACTGTTTCAAGGGAGACTAGGTGAGTGGAAGAAATCAAATATTACATTAGTTATATCATTAGTTATCAAAAGGAGATCACATAGGAAAGCCTTGATGTGTGTTCTGGTTAAAGAGCCAGTTCATTGATACAGTAGTTTTGGGACATTTTTACAGTTTTGCTCAGAAATAGAAAGAAGAAGAAAGAAGTAGAAAGAAAGAAGAGTCAGAAATAGGGCTGCACGATATGTTAAAAAAACATACTGCGATTATTTGGACAGATAGAGCGATTACAGTATGATTCACAATTAGTGTGGGAATGATAACTTTTGCATCACAATTTTCATTTTCCCTGAAAAAAAACTATTAACACCATGATGATGTGACATTTTCTGGAGTCTGTACAAAACAAACACGTTTTCTTAAATCTGACAACAATATTTGTTGGTCAGGGCACATCTTCAGAACTATAAAGCTGTTTGTCACACATTTGACCTTTTTTTTTTTTTTAAATTGCAGCTTCTTGAAATTTGGATATTGCACTTGGAAAATGCCTTAGAGTAGACCTTTTGTTTATTTACTTGTTGTAGCCTGACGTTATGTAAAACGGCAATACTAGACTATCTTGACTCAATTGTTGAATGATTGAATGATCAATAATATAATCACTATCCCATAACATCCTTAATACCTGGTCTACATAGCTGATTGATTTAAGGTGCTACAGATGTTCCATAGCAACTGATTTACCCATTTCTAAAGCCTTTATTAGCTAACACATATTATTCTTTCTAGTAAAGCACTTGTTTAAAACAAGCTAATTGTTACGAACAACTTAGGAAGGACTTTACACAAACTTATTGATGGAGCTGGTGCAATCCAGTGCTGGTGGCTCCAAATTTCAGATTTTATTCTCTTGCCCAGATTTGTTCCTCAACACAGGATATGTTGACATGTCACAGTAGGAAAAGCACAGGTGTAAATAATTAAAGTAATGATGAATTCCATGTAGCTGCTTCAGT
>NW_023339674.1:23464595-23508317 GCF_004916995.1 Morone saxatilis | reverse complement strand
GCTGGCTCACTGTCACACTGTCACGGCTTACTGGGACACTTGAATAGAGCAGAGCCATCGTTCGTTAATGTTATTAGTAACACCTGTGCTTTCTATGCTAAGACAAGAGAAAATGTCTGCTGTGGAAAAAAGGCCTATTTGAATGCAGAGGTGTACAGTTAGTCCCTTGGACTTCATTGCCTGTTTTTGGTCCGAACAAACACCATGAAATGTGGGACCTTATATAAAAAGGCATGTGCCTTTCTAAATCACGTCCAGTTGCCACCGGTGGGAGTACAATCAACTTGTTTATCTCAAGGATTATGAAAGCAAACAGGATGCACCTGAGCTTATTTTGGAACGTCACAGCAAAGGATCCGAATATTATTATTATTTTATTTTTTTTTGTAAATGTGCAAAAAATTCTATTGTGTGTATATTGATGGGCAAAATGTGCATTTTGTACATTTTAAGTAAAATGTATAAACACAAAGTGTCCAAAGGGTGAAGGTGTCTGAATACTTCCAAAGCCTCTGTACATTAGGGCTGCACAATTAATTGCAATATTATCAAAACTGCAATATGGCCAAGTGCAATATACAAATCACAAAAAGCTGCAATTTTTTGATGAAGGTAAAATGTGTGACAAATTGCTGTAGTGCTGCAGAGATTACCTGACTCACAAATCTAGTTCTCCAGATTTAAGAAAAGGTTTTATTTTGTTTGTCTGTTTGTTTGGTACAGGCCCAACAAAGGTCACATCATCACATTCTTTTTTTAATTTCAAGTTTCAGCAACTTTGTGTGCAAAAATCACAATCACATTATTTGTCAAAATAACTGCAATATGATTTTGTTGAATACCCTGATCACAGTATTTCTTTTTGATTAGTGTTCCAAAATGTTTTCCATCTCCCTGCATCACACTACCAACTCCTTGAGAAACAACTGGATCAAAGACTTCCTGCCAAGTGCTACCCTTTGGTACAGAGAGATTTTTAACACCCTCCCATATGAAAGATTACAGGCTGCCTTAAAAGGAAACGATGAGCTAATTCTGAAGAGTTGGTTACCTTTTCTAGATTATTTACCTGCAGACCTGAAAAAACTCACTCAAGCTGTTCTGGGTGGAAGACTCCTCTTATTAGCACATTTATATAGTTACCCGTAACTCACATACACATAGTGGACTGGAAACCATACTTTACTCAGTTTTATATGATTCATTAACATAATTATTTGGTGTGAGATTTAGATTGAATTCTGTTTTCCTTTTATGCCTCTCTCTTTTCTTTAAGTGTTATTATTATAATTTTATATTATTCAATTATTTCTCTGTATTTATATATTTATTTTTTGGGTTATGCTGTATGGATGCTTAAGGTGGGAGGTATCTTGTGTTGTTCCTTATTTTAATTTAATAAAAAGTATTTTTAATAAAAAAAAATATATTTTTTTTTAATTTAAACATTATAAAATACATTTACATATATCTGACATATTCTGAGTTCTTTTAAATCAATGCTTACCACACTGCCTTTTTGTCAAAATTAAGGTGACACTGTACTGTAATTTTTAGTCTCCTGTTTAATATGTTTTATTCATTTCTGAATAATTTTCATCTTCTGTATTAATTTACTCTTTTTAAATCGTATCAGAATCATATTTAAATTATCACCTAATTCATACGTCTTATGTAAACTAAGTAGGTTCAAGAAAAAGACGTGTATTCATTTAAAGACAAAGCATTGTTATTGGAAGGTGGTGTACAAATAAACGTGCCTTGCCTTGAACAAACATCAAGTAGGTTGTTTTTCTTCCACTACTGAAATCTTTGTAAGAAGCTAACATTTTCACCCCTACACATGGTAATCTCACACAATATGTGTTGAATTTTGAGTTTGTCATTGGAAGGCAAGTGAAAGACGGAGACAGAGACAGAAAGTGAAACACAGATAACAGACCACTTGGCTCTTTTAAGTCACAAGATGCAGAAGTAGATGGCAGCAGAGGCAGGTAATAAACCGACAAATGCCCAGAGACACAAATCCACCACTCAAATGTTTCTTTCATTTTCAAAATCAAAACTGTATTTACCTTACGGGCAACCTCAATGGGCAAAGAGATACCTGAGGCCACCTGGATCCCACTCCAAAGAGTTAGCCAAGACAATTTCCCTAAAATCACCTGCTATCTTAATCTGACAGCCAGACTCGATTACAAGGCGTAAAAATTGCTTTTCTCGCCACCAGCAGTCAGTGGGAAATTATCTTAATTGTGTCATGATTATGCCTCAAAGCTCTGGTGAGAGCTTTACGTTGCTCCTTTCAAACACACAGGAGCACTTCATGAGTGTTGAGAGTGCACCTCTATCAGCATTCAAGAGGAGAGAGGATGAGAGGAAAATAAATCATCTCCACTCTTTTCTGTCTGTTCAAGTATTTCACAAACACATGTTAACCACAAAGGGGAGGAGATTTCTAAAATTCCTGATGTTAAAAACATTGATTAAAAATGACCCTGGGTAGTTTTAAAAGGTATTAAAGGTATTCAGATCTAAGGAGCAATTGCATTTGTAGCTTGCTGAGCGATGGATAATGGATAAATAACACATATTATTATTATTCGTTGTGGTTGGATAAAACATGTACGTTATGTTAGAGGCAGTGAATTATCAGTGGTCCATTTACCACTGGGACCCGACTGGGGCCAGCTGTTGTTTTAGTGGGGCCAGTTATATTGAACCTAAAACAGTTGTTTCCGCTGCAGTGTGGTTCAGAAGCCAAGTCAGACCTGTCCTCTATAGCAGTGGTTCCCAAAGTGGGGGGCATCCATTGCAGGGGGGGGCGTGGTACGGCGACAGGGCTAAATGAATGAGGCATGCTTGGACACTGCTAGCAAAACATGGACAAGTTTTTGACTGGGCTCCCACCTAAACGTAAAGCAGAGGATGAACCGTCACCAGATGTGCTCCCAAAGCAAGGCAAGGCAAAGACAAGGAAATATGACGAGACATATCTCGCCTTTGGCTTCACCTGTACAACGGTGGGTAATGAGGAGAGACCACAGTGTGTTGTGTGTCTCAAAATACTAGCCTGTGACAGTTTGAAGCCAAACAAGCTAAGGCGCCACTTGTAGACAATACACCCAGAATACAAATCATTCATACAGAATATACATCATTCATCAGAAAACTTGAGATGTGGCAGCAGCGAGTGAAAGATGGAAATATTGACTCCTTTGACAACTTGAAATCCTTCATTGAAGTCAACAAGCTGCAGAACACAGTGATCCCATGCATGGAAGCACACTTCTCTGCCCTTCAGAAACATTTCCAGAGATATTTTCCAGTGCAGGATCCCAAAGAATAAGACTGGATCCGTGACCCCTTCAGTGCAACACCACCTGCCGACTTCAGCACAGCCGAGGAGGAACGGTTCATTGATGTCACCTCTGATTCAACAATGAGGCTGCAGTTTAGGTCAAAGACACTGGCTGCATTTTGGATTGGAGCGGAGAAAGATTACCCACTGCTAGGTAAAAGAGCCCTGACCATTCTTCTTCCTTTTGCCACATCCTACCATGTGAGAGGTTTTTCTTGCCAGTGGCCTCAATCAAGACAAAATACGTCAAGCCTGGACATTGAAAAATCGAACTCCAGAGTTGCAGTCTTCACAACTGAACCCAGATTTGAGAGATTGTGCGCATGAAGCAAGGCCACACCAGTCACTGAAAAGATGTGAGGCGGTTAAAAGTTCATTTTTTGCACAAACAAATCTTTAGTTTTTGTTTTTCCTCTCAGGGGAGTTGGTCCGTTTTTAACCATTTTTTCCACGAAGGAGGCAATTCTGAAAATATTGTCAGCAAATATTGAATACTGTTACACCCAGGTTTTTAAAAAACCGTACTCTGAAATAATTACCATGTTAAGGTGGTTTGTATCTTATTATTTTATTTGTTATTCCCCAAAGAGGATTGTAGTTTATTGCAATTATTTTTATTATTTTTAAAAAGTTGCAGTTTGTTTTAATACAAGTATAAATAAACTGCTAGAGTTTGAACAAAAATATTTTGTTTGCGTATCACGGTGGTGGGGGGCGACAAAAAAAGTTTCTCAGCAACCAAAGTTTGGGAACCACTGCTCTTATAGCAATAAGGTATAAGGAAAGGGACAATGTGTCAATATGAGGATTTTTGGGCTTTTTTAACCATGAGGTTGAATGTCTTCAACCTGTTGTCAAACATGAGTGTCAATGTACACTGTGGGTCTAGGGAATCTCATTCATTATTTTTCTGATATGTTTTATATGCAAGGCCCGATTTGTTCTATTACATAAAAAAAAATTCATTAGATACAGCCTTTCATTATATATGTTAACAACATCAGTTATTAAATACTTAGAGAGTTGAACACTAACAAATCATAGACTTACAAGCTTATGGTCCATCAAAAAAAGTACCCGTGCCAGGTATCAAATACATGGACCTACCAGTCATCTCATTGTATGACATACAAAACCCTACTGTACAATGGCACAGTATTCTGAGTTCAGTGCTTTTCCAATCTGAAGGATCGGACACCACTAGGGGTCGCAAAGCTTCTCAGGGGGGAGGTTTTAAGTTGTGTGTAAAGAAACTTTGAAATAAATTACACAGTTGACCTATATTCCTCAGAATTTGTTTATTTCTGTAAAGAACACTAATTGAAATTGTTCAAAGTTTTGATTTATTATTTAAAATTAATTATTATTCAGACTTATTCAACAACTCTGAAGACCCTGAACAAAGCTTAATTCACAGGAGCCTTCACTTTGTGATAATACAGCCTTGTCATGCATAAGAAAAGTTCAAAACAACCCAAAAATAAATAGAAATTTATTAGTTATTAGGGATGCACGAATGATTCGCACCGAAATGCCAATGCGCATTTCAGTTTTCGGCGAATCTTTTTCACCGAAACAACACGGGCCCGAAACAGGAAATTGTTGTGACCACCAAACAAAAACGCGTCAAGCACACGCTTGTTGGGAAAGCGCCAACTGTCTTGCGGTGTGGACGTAATTTCAATTATATCTGAGAAAGGACCCACGGATAGCGAGTTTGCAAAACGTGTAATGCGAAATTTCAAGAGGGGGTGCATTGTAAAGAGCTTCTCACGTCGGTTTAATTTATCACCTGGAAAATCCAAACATCCTGACTGCCATTCTATATTGAGAAGATTGTAGGCACAGAAAGGAAATCAATCCGAAGCACGGGGGGGGGGGGCTGTGGGAACGTTTTGAAAAGGCAAGAAAGTTTTCCAGTTGATTGGTGCACTTTTACCTGAAGGAAGTAGAATGGGCTTGTGTCAAGGGTTTAAATATTATTTTCCCTTTGCACATCTGCAATTTTCTTCGGTGTTTCGGATTTGGTTTTCGGTTTCCTCATTTTCGGTTTTCGGTTTCGGCCAAGAATTTTCATTTCGGTGCATCCCTAATAGTTATAGCTAATACAACAAGAAGTAAACATTGAATATGTCAAAAAGAAGCCTGTTTAGTATGGAGGATTGTATAAAAAGATCATAAAATATCAGGAAAAGTCATCTCTGGTACAATATTCACAGGAAATAATCAAATAATCTGCTCAAAATTCAACCAAATCTCATTTTACACACACTCCCTGCAGTTACTGCAGTCACTACCATTGAACAGTTTTTCAGTTGTTCTGTACTGCTATTGTTATGCATTTAATATAATATTAAATATCCATAAAAGAAATAAGTCAGGTAGTCAGGGGTTGTCAGTTTACGCAATGATAAGGAAAAAGGTTGGGAACAACAGTACTTTTTAAAGATCATTACTCATAATAGTTTAAACTTAAAACCAGAACCAAAACATTTTTACAAGAGGCTAGCAGACCACAGGTCACAAATCAACAGGTGACTGACTAAAACTGGAGACATCTCTAATTAGTCAAAGCCTGCAGGCTCTTTCCCAGCTAAATATTTTTGTGATAGCAGCAATAAAACCTTCAGTGTCCTGGCAAGCATGGGCAAACAAAGCACAGTTCACATTAAGACAACATTCAACAATAACGCAGCAGGTTGCTAACTATCACAACAACACGCAGCTGTGGCGGGTAAAGAAACCAGACAGACAGACAGGGTGTATCTGACTCACGTTTGTTGATTTTGAAGCCCATTTCCCTCTCGTTCATGAAGGCGAAGTATCCGTGTCACATCATGTTGCTGGAGTTGGTCATTTTGTTGGAAAACACTCATCTCTTCACTCCATTGCTGCTAGCTAATTAGTTTGACAAAGCGCGGTAACGTTAGTTAACTTAACTGATAGCATTAGCAACACTGCAAAAATAACGTTAGCCAGCTTTCTATTCTAAAGCGACAGGCTTTACAATTCACTTAGAAGTTTCTTTTCAAGAGAAATGTCCATTGACAGCTTCTCACTGACAGGACAGTTAACTTGCAAACCGCAAACTTCACCTCTCTGGACTTGGGTGAGGGTGTTATACCATGTTTGACCACACAGACCGGCTGACTTTAACTAAGCGTTACAACCCAGAGGGGCGCTGTTTCACTCATTTGGTAAAAATCAATTAAAAAAGGGTAAGTAAGTTTGTTGTGTGATAAGGAATATTATTCAATATCTGTATCAAACGGCCATGATAGCTATCCTAAAGGCTTTGGTGAAATCCCACATTTCCATTGAGTGCAACCAAAAGGTCAAAGTTTCTAATGGTCTAACACTTACGTTCATTACAGGATACCCCAAAACTAATGACTAAGCTCAAACTTTGGGTTGTTTATAACATGCCTCCCTTCGACACCTTTACTAGTGACAACCACAGGGCACAATCTAATTTATTTAGATATAGCTCACATGCTAAACAGGCTGCCACTACATTTGAGCAAATGCATGCTCCACTTTACCACAACGCCTCTTTATTTCCATACTTTTCCATATTTCCACAACAGGTTGTGTATTAAAAAAAGGCAAGGACTAAATGTACTTTTTCCTTTTTTTTTAATCAATTTACAAGCTAAAATGTCCTAATATGACCATATATGGCTCTTTTTAAATTGAAATTTTTCCATTTTTAAATTCCTCATAGATTTGGTGCAGCCAGGAGATCGAGATACCCTCTGAACAGGACAACCCGATATCTCGAGTGGATTACCATGACCTTTCCTCTAGTACCACCATGAGACCAAAAAATAAAAAGACAACTGAGATCCACTGTTTTACGTATGATGCCACAGCTGCATCAGGTTTGTAATGTTTCACATTTACCAGCTTTGTTCATTTTAAGTTGTCTTATGTTCCTAGAGTAAATTAATACCTGCTCTTCACAAAAGACTCACGTGAATGCGCAAGAGATTTTCAATTTTTATTGACTTTTTGGACAATTTCTTTTCCAGTGTCATCCATAACCGTTCACTTCAATGGTATTTGCATAATCTTTCATTCAATGCTAGGAGGATATAAACCAAGGTAGGCTGATGCTAGATGTTGAATTAGTAGCTAGCAAGCTAAATCTGCAATCCTTAGGCAAAATTAAACTAATTACAATAACTGGGGGGGGAAATGTTCCAAGAGCTTTCAAAGGAACAATAAACATACCTTCCAGCTGTCCATTAAAAATGCACCTAGACATCATCTCTACCTGGTTTGTATCTTTCTAGTTGTAAGGCTGATAAAAAGGGCCATTGCTATTTAACAGAACTATCTGCATAGCAACTGGAAGACAAAGGGACTGGACACTGACCCAATACAGAGGATGAGTAACACAGGACATCACTAGACAGATAGTTGGCACGAGATGGTCTGCTGTTTTGCTCACAAACACAGTCATTATATTTTGTAGAGTGATTTACTTTTGAATGTCAAAAGAGTTCATTCAACAGTTAGTGTGAGGTTTGATACGTTGGAGCTCTAGGCCTAGTGTTGTAAGAAGTTTAGTTCTGGCATGGTCTCCAAGCATCTGGCAGTCTGAATGGGTGCCATTCTGCAGTGGCTGAAACCGTTCCCCCCTCCCCCCTTAGTAAAGTTTACCAATTCATAAGGCTACAAGGTACGTGCCACTACTTGACCATATTCACAGAAGCACAGCTAAGCAAATGGATAGATGTGACAGAGGACAACCACTAAAGTGTGCTTGAGGGCTAACGACTGACGATTTTCACTCAGCTACATGAGTAAAGCAGGAGGGGGGTGGGTTACTGAAACAGCTGGCCCCTCGGTCAGGAATCATGTCTGGACATGTCACCAGCAGTAATTCAATCCCTTTACCCCACCCTGCGAAGGCAACTAAGATAAGGGCAGCTCAAAAAAACTGATGCCTGGCCACCTTTGAATTTGGTATAACAGTTCAAACCACAATGAAATGTAATGTCTAATAAACACTTAAATGTCAGTCTTGTACAGACTGGAGACTTAACCGCAACATCTGTCACTTTTTTTTTTGCGTAAGACAGTATCATTTAATGTAGATACAAAGCTCACAAGTCAATTACAGTATCTGAAAGCACTTAGACTGATGAATTTGCACGGGCAAACCGGGATAGGTAGACAGATAAGGATGACATTCTCAGAACTGAAGACTCTTAGGGTCAGCGGTCAGTCCAGGTCAAGAGGGGGACAATGAACGGGAAGATTGTGTCCGGTTAAATTCAGGCCCATGTGTAGCAGCACGGCTTAGAAGCGCTTGGGTCCCCAGGGAGAGGCCTTGGTTGCCACTGGGGCTCCAAAGCTGGGGAAATCTTCAGAGCTGCTCATATCAGGAGCCTAATAGTAGAAAGAAACAGGGATTAAGAAACGAAAGTGGAAGTGTGACCAATTCTTATTTTTGAACAGTGTAAGGCTCGCGGGAAAACGCTAACCTTCTCATTGGCAGTGGTCCAGGGAGCCTCCCTCACCACAAAGCCTTTGGATGGGCCACGATGTTCATCCATGGCAGCAGCGCTACCCCCGTGAGGCCGCATGTAAGCCATCTTTGCCTCATTCTCCACAACATCTGCCATCTGACAAAATGTAACAGTGCCAATTAGGAAACAGTAAGCATTACAAGCATTGCTTATACCACCTACTGCAAAAGTAACAGCTGTCATGCACAGGAAATCTTACGTATTCCTCTTCCAGGTTAAGGAGGTGGTCGATGGCTTCATCCACAAGCTCAGGGCGACCTGTGACTGTCACAAGGTTTGGGTCTGAAGCTCCACTCTGGGGAAACCTGAGATCAACCTAAACAGAAGATGGACACCATGTCAAAGACCAGATATTTTTTTAAGTGATAAAACACAAACAAATAAGGGACTGACAGATATAGTGAAGCCACAAGCGGCAGCTAGAGACAAGGTTTGTTTCCTAAAAATATATGTATGTCTAACCCAAGTTTCTAAACTTGTTCATGTTTAGTTGTTAAGAGCAGAGATCAAATGGGATTATAATTCATCTGCCCCAAACCAGACCGGCCCACGGCAACAATTGACACCCAAAAGTAAAAAAAGGGCCAAAGTAAAAAACACAAATTTGAAAGATATTGCAACCTAACATAAAGGGCTTTATGTTCATCTGTACACCCTTGATTCTGAGTTGGGTCAGGTGTGTGGACCCCAGTATAGCTGTGAATTTGAATTGTTGCTACTGAGAACCGTATTTCAAGGTAAATTCCTTCTATGTTACAAACTAATAAAGATTTGTTTATGATGAAGTGGAGACTTGATGTTAAGAAGCTGCAAGTAAGGGTTTTTTCCAGGTGAGAATGCTTAAAAAGCCTTTAGTGGTGAAACACCTCAAAAAACATCTCTAAGTAGCCTCACCTTAAACTCATCCATGATCTTGCGGATGCCCTTGCCACGTGCTCCAATAATGCGGGCATGGACCCTGCTGTCCAGGGTAATGTCCTCAGAGATCATCTCTTCAAGCTCATCCACGATAGCCTGGATGGCATCTCGTGCTGCTATGGCTTTGTGCTCATACCCTGTAATAGTAATCTGATCCTGTGGGGACACAGCAGAAAATTTTACATGACATTCTCTATTATTGTCTCATAATACTTTATCTGACAGTAACTGCTATAGTTATTGGTAACTATTATTCTCCATTAGTGTTTTCATTCTCATGTAGTAATGTATGAACTGGTAATTTAGCAGCTCCTGGTGTATGAACTGGTAATTTAGCACCACCTGCTGTGCTGATGGAGTACATAGGGTTCACCTCTTATCATTTTTGATTTATATATTAAAAAGGGAATTGAAGTTCTGCAATAATGCTGTACCTGGTTTTCATCATTCTTCTCTGGAAATTGGATGTTAACGTCATGCTCAGTGCGGATGTTGGTTATAATGGCACCCTTGCGGCCGATGATTTTGGGATGATACTTGGGGTCCACAGTGATGGTCAGTTTGAAGCTCCTGAGTGCCTGTAGAGGGGTTGATGTAAACGATACTCTTGGTTACAACCAGAGAGTTGAACACCTGACTCATTTCTTAAGTTAATAATTAAGCTCTTTCCTTATTCAAAGTTATCATGTGGGTAGCCTTTAAGGTATTCTAAGATAACTTAACTGCTCCATGAGAGTATGTAAGTCATAAACACTGCAGACACTTCAAAACCAGGAAGAGTTTAGCATAAGTGACCCGCCTCACTACACACCAACATTAATTAACTCTGAATACACTGGCTATAAAAAGGCCAAGTTCTCCACACAATACTAACCCGATCCTCCTGCTCGACCTGCAGCTCTTTGACACGCTCCAAGAGGCCCTCTTTGGCGCGGTCGAGGTGATTGGCCAAGCCGGTGATGGCGATTTTATCAGACTGCTGGTCAGGAGCAGGCACTTGAATATTAACCTGGAGGCAGACAGCGAGGCCACTGTGAAATAGCAGCAAAACAAAAATATTGCGCAGCCCCATGCCAGCACTAAATCTGTACAACACGCACCTCAAATTCATCCATCATCTTGCGAATTCCACTTCCTTTCTGTCCAATGATGTATCGATGAAGCTCAAAAGGCACTTCCACCTCAATAGTGACAGGAACCAAGGCCTACAGAAAGGAGACGGTTAGGGAACAAAGCAACATTTGAGAAATAGAATTGAGCTCCGTTATGAATACTAACCTTCAACGCTTCCACAGCAGCCTCGCATCGCTCTTTGCGACCAGAAATCACAATCACGTCACACTTTTTGGGCGCGTTTGGATCGACGGGCTCCTTCACTTCTCCGTTGGCCTCTCCATTCTCCTGAATAGGGGCCTCTGCGGGAGGTGCTGCTAAAAGAGTGATTCAGACAAAGTTAGATGAAAACGTTTTCATTTAAGGATTTAATTACAAAGTCTTCACACTGATCATGCGGTTACCTTGTGGGTCCTCACGCTCTGGGAACTTAATCTGTACATTGTGATCTCTGGTGATCTGCTGGATCCGTGAGCCCTTAGGACCCATGATGGAACGATGGAACTTCTGAGAAATGACGCACTCAATGGTCACTTGAGCATCCTGGAAAAAAAATACAAAACACATCAGTTAAATTTCAAAACAGAAGAGTGGGAAAAACCCAAGCAATTAAGACCAATCTTAGCAAAACAAAACTATCTACTAACCAAGTCCTCGACAATCTCCTGCATGCGCTTTTTGGCTGCTTCCACACATTCTTTGGCTCCTTTGAGGGTGACCTTTTCGCTCTGAGAACCTGTGCGAGGGAAGCTCACCATCACGCCACCATATTCATCAGCAAGGTCCCGAAGGACTTGACCACGGCGAGCCACAAAGTAGCGGTGGTGCTTTGGATCGACGATCATAGTATCCTCAACCACGTTATCCTGCAACCAGAGTAAATATATAAAATCTTTAGGTACAGCAAGAGACCCAAAGCCGTATCCTACCTTGTCTTATCCATGATCAAAATTTATTTGGGGCCTTACCAAACTCTTGATGAGTTCCTCCAGCTCCTTCTGGGCCTCCCGCACTGCTTCTTCAGTGCCAATCACAGTGATGAGCTCCTGGTCTTTGTCCTCTGCAGTGGGGAAGATGATCCTGGCCCCAGTGCTGTCACGAACCTTGCGGATGTTTCCACCACCTTTCCCAATGAGGAACTTGTGGTATTCTGGCTTTGCACGCAGTTCGGCAGTGTGACTCTTCGTTTGCTGAAGAAAAGACATTTACAAAATTATTTCTACAACAAGAAATGTATTAAAAGTCAACCTCAATTATAAAAAAGGTCAGCACAAAGATGCTCTTCTTAACTTCAAAGTTATAAAGAGATGGAAAATTCCTTCATGCTCATCTGAAACTCAAATCCCCGATTTAACATTTAATGAGCTAAACTCTTCAAAATCTTAAAGAAAACAGCAGCAACCAAAACAAATTTCAGCTTCAATTTCTGACACTAGCGATGCACATGCTTGCCGTTTTTATTCTGACAGCTGAAAGAAGTTCTCAGCATGTGGCAGTGTACAACCAATGAGGCACAGAAACAGCCCTTTGCCTTTTTACCCCTCCCTTTATGCCCCTGTCAAATGGCTGCCAGTTTAGCAGGGTCAACAGAAGTTCATTTCTTTTTATCATTAGAGACATTTATACAAACCTTCTCCTCTGCCAAGGCAAGCAGTTGCTGCTTGGCTTTCTCCACCTCCTCTAAAGGGCCTCGGATGGTGACCTTATCAATCCCAGAGCCCTCAGTGGGGAAGTGGATGTGCACGCCCCCACACTCCTCCATGATCGAGCGCACGAAACGGCCCTTTGACCCAATCAGGGAGTTGTGCAGCTTGGAGGGAATGGACACCTCTATTTCTGTGATGTTTGCCTGAACACAATGAGACACTAATTAGGCATATGTGCTAGATGTAGACCCATCTGCCAAAGCTCTTGGATGCATGCATGTGCTTACCAGCTCCTTCTGAATGGCTAAGATGCGATTTCGTGCAACCTCACAGTTTGCCTTCTTTCCAGTGATGACAATCATCTCAGAGTTGCTGTTCTCAGCAGGCAGGTCAATTTTTGTGTTGGTTTCCTCCCGAATCTAAAAAGCAAAAGTAAACAAATTGTCAAATCAGACCCTGACAGCCTGATGACCTCATTCAACTACATAAATTCTCTTTGAAATATACAATACCTTCTTGATATTTGATCCTCCTTTTCCAATTATGTTTCTGTGGAACTGCTTGAAGATGGGGACTGAGACAGAAAAGCTGTTCTCCACCTGACAAAAGCAAATCGCTGAAAGTTAGTACTCAACTACACTAAAGTAGTTAAAAATGCCTAATTAAACAATCTTTTAACATACTATCTTAATAAAAGTAGAGGTAAAGATTTACCATTTCAGCCACTATCTTCTGCATGAATTTTGCGCATTTTTCCACTTCAGTTCGCGGGCCCCTAAGTTGAACGATGTCGCTTTTTTGTGCGGGGTCGGGGAAATTGATGATGACCTAGAAGAAATATTATAGAATTATAGTACATTTCATGGGTTCAGTAAACAACCAACCATATACCAGCCGACAACAGTTTCCAACTCACCTCTGGGAATTTGTCGCGCACTTCTTTTATTTTCTCCCCTTTTTGGCCAATGATGGCTCTGTGAAAACGCTGTTCAATGATCAGGTCCTTTGTACGCTCATTCTCCTGCGAGAGACAGTATATTTAGTAAGGCACATCAGGATCCAATGGGCAGCATTTTGCCTGTGAATTCAAGTTTGTACTCACCATGCGTGACGCAAGCTCAAGCAGCTCCTTCTTGGCTTCCTGCACACCCTGGGGATCCCCCTCAATACGGATCAGGTTGCTTTTTTCGTTGTCAGGGGGGATGCGGACAGTCACCTTGTGCAGCTCTTTGATGCGGTTGACTGTAAATAAAATCAATAGATATATGGGATGAGAGGGACGCTGATCCACTTTTGCTGTACTGTTGTAATTCAGTACATCCGCCTTTTGACAGTAACACTGTACTTACTGTTAACACCTCCTTTTCCAATCAGGTGTCTGTGGAATTTGGGATCCACACTGATCTCTGTATAGTCCATACGGCTTACCTTTTCGGAGAAAGTGGAAAAAACATGAATAGTACGGCAATATATCAACACTTAAAAAGGAGCTTTACGGTCATCTTGTCCTAGTCCAGAAAATACCACTTTCAAGCCCTTTCATGCAATTTTCCAGCACATGACTTCTGCGTCAAAGTAATCACTTTGATTTCGTAGGTTTTGGGTCTAGGTCCAAGGAACAATTGTAAAGGTAACTTAATACTCACCAAGTCTGTAACAATGGCTTCAATCTGGGTCTGCACCATCTGCACGTCTTTAGTGGGACCTTCCAGGGTGATCTTATCTTCTCCCTCGGTGAACTCAATGTGCACCTGTGTGCAAAATACATAAAAAAATAAGTTACAAAATGAAATCTAAATGAGTATTTAATTAAATGCAATGTTAAAGAAATTCATAATACAACCGACCTTGGGCATTTGTTGGGTAATCTTGGCCAAGTTCTGCCCCTTCTTGCCAATAATGAAACGATGAAGCCAAGAAGGAGCTGAGACCGAGGAAACAGTGTAGCTGTTTGCCTGCGAAAGGAAACAAGTTGTTTAAGTTACCCCTCATCACTTTTTTAATATCAAAAGGGTCATTTGTTTAATTGTCAGTGGTTCCACACCTTGGCGTAAACTTCGGTAAGGGCCTGACCGAGACGGTCCGGCTCCCCACGAAGGATGACAGTTTCTGAGCTGCTGTCAGAAGGTGGGATTTCAACTGAGACACCAGTTTTATCCAGGATCTCCTGCAGGGTGTTTCCCTTGGGGCCAATCACATACTTGTGCTGAGACTTCTTCACCTCCACTGCAATGGTGGTGGCATTCTTCTTCTGCAATACAAAAGGTAGTTGATCAGGGACTTATTTAACCTTAGAACATTTGTTTAATGCTTCCCTCACACCAGTGTAATCTGCATCAACATGAATTTCCCTTTGAATCATTTTAATTTTACCTTGTCTTCAGAAACCTTCTTGATCATAGCCACAGCAAGGGCCACCTGCTCCTTTTCCCCAGTGATGACAATTTCCGTCTTGTTCACACTTGGAGGAGGGACATTAATGCGGGCACCGGTCTCCTGCATCATCTCACCTACCACCCTATTGTAGGCACCGGTGATGAACGGGTGGTACACCTTGTCGATGTTCACCCTCTCCACAGCACGCTTGTCCTAAAGGAGTAGGAAGGGCAGGGGAGAGAAAATTAAAATACATCCTCATGCTGTGACATCTGGAATATACCTTGATGAAGTAAGTTAGTTGTCTGAGGAGCAATGTTACCTGCTCAGCAGAGATCAACAGGATCTCATGCTTTGCCTTCTCCAGGCCTTCCTTAGTACCAGAGATCTTGATCTGGTTGCTGGGGTCGTCAGGTCGTGGGATCTGGATTTTGGTGGCGGTCTTGAGCTCTAGCTCCTGAAGCTTCTCCCCATTTTTGCCAATGACAAAACGATGGTGCTCCTTGGGGATGGCGACAGTAGCTGAAGCCTGTTAGGGTTCAAATGTACAGTTGGCACCATTGTCATAGACTATAAATACCTTATGCAGTTATAATCAATTAAAACATTTTTTTAAATTATCTCTTGACCTGAGTCTGCAGTCGGGACACAATCTCCTTACGGGCCTTCATCACGGCATCCAACTTTCCAGAAACCATGATGGAGAGACCCTGATCTTTTGCCAAGGAGAGTTCCAGATGGGCTCCGGTCTTGTGCATGATGTCCACACAGACCTTTGCTTGGTCTCCTTCCCCAAACTGGTTGATGTCCTTGTACTTGCGCTCCTCTAGTGGCACATGGAAAACCTAGATCATTTGTAAAAACAAAAAAATAAAAAGTCAATATGATCTGAATTGGATTGCTTTAGACCCACTGGCACTAAAACCGAAAACATGGTTTGAAACTGGGATTTGTCGAGTTGCAACCACCTCTGACCCGACAAAGGACTTTGTCTTGTACATGAATATAATAACATGAACACAAACTAAACAAAAACAAAAAAAAAAGTGTGTAAAAGGGCTCCATGAAATGCAGAAAACCTACTGCACACTGTGGCAGGGCAGTGTAAATTTAAAGGGTTAACGGTGTATATTGTAGGAGACATTTGAAAATGTCATACCTGGGTGATAATAGAAGACTTGAGAGGACGAATCTTGGATGTCCAGGCGTTAACAGTTTCCTGGGTCCCCTCAGGTGAGGCCGCCTTCTCAGGCAGAGGTGGGAAGGCATCCTTGTAGGTAGGAAGGGCATCCTCCTCCTCTCCAGTGCTAGTTCCTGCCACAGCAGCTGGTCACAGAAGAAAGAACAGATGAGTCCACTTATGGCTCTGACTGCATTTTACAAAAGAATTAAGCACAGCCTTAAAAATCCAAATACTCACCACCGCCGCCAGCCTGCTCTGGCAAGAGCCCACTGCGGTGCTCATTGAAGCTTTCCTGCGTAAGTACAGCGACTGAGCTCATGGTCAAAATCCCACGTTAACACAGAGTCCGAGTGTGCCACTGAAAGCAAAGTTTACATTAGTTTCAAAAGTTTGGCAACAGAAAGACAAGAAGAGCAAGTAATGTTATTTTCAGAGGTTTGGCAACAGAAAGAGCTAAATATTTAAAAGGATCTAAAGCCTCTTTTCTCAATCAGCTTCCAACTATGGGTGAAGGAGTCCTACATCAATAGAAAATGTTCTGCCAAAGATCCACAGTTTTGTTTATTTGGGAGGTTTCTGCATTTGTGTTTTCTCTTCCAGCTCAGCTGGAAAACATTTTTTAACAATACCTAAGGATGTCTTTTTCTGAACTTTAACACAGACTTTTGATTATTTTGTTGTAAATATCTAGTTTTATAGACATATACTTAATTACTAATTTAAGTCAATAAGATTTTTGGAACTTTGATATGTCTGTTTTTGGTACAAACTTGCTACATGGATGTAAATTTCACAGGGTTTATGAATGTTTAGTGTCCCTGTGAATCCATAAATCAATTTACAGGCAAAAATACTACTACTACTACGATACTATACTACTAGCTACTCTACTACTACTACTACTACTTCTTAAACCCTTATCACTCTTATTTGTATTGTGTTATTTTAACTCTGGGCTACACAAACACCAATATGTTGTAATTACCTTTTGGATTTAAACTTATTGTTTTGAATGTGTATTGCACATCAGCACTGACATATGGATATGATAGGTTCCTTATTTAACAAATTTTGCATACACTTATTTGTCATGAGAGCTTAAATTAGATAAACAAGGGCCTTGATGAATGGTGGAGAAAAGAATCATCATCAGGTGTCACATGTTGACATCGTTATACAAGCTTATCACAGGTGGACTTTGGGATTTTTAACCATTATCTAATCTACCTTTATCAAAAGAAGCCATGGCTCTCACAGAATAATTACAGTTCTTGTCACATCGTCATGTCAACACAGTGTTAATGTGAGTGGTGAGTAAATAGGTTATCCTTAGCAGCACAAAAAACAAAACAAAAAAGACTGGTGTGGGCAGGGCTACAGCTACAGTACATCTTGTCTTTCTAGAAGGAACAGTTTGGCTGTTCGACTGTTCGTCTTTGTCGGGTGCCATTCTACAAAGTGTGGCTAAGTGACTAGGCTCTAAAGTTAAGAGGATTTTTCCCACTGACCCCTCCGTACATCCATGCTGGATAGGATTAAAGAAAAATCCACCAACAGAAAAACCCTGTCTAGGATCTTTCAACACGAATAACTCTTGTCTCTTAACTCTCTCATTTTTCTACTCATTTCCTGATTACATAAATCTGCAAGTGTTGATTGAGTCCCATTAACAATTATTTATGCTCTGCAAAGGGAGGGAGGAAATACACAAAATGAGTGCACCGACTAAAGCTTGATTCTGCTTAACTACCAAAGATGAAACCCAATATATCAACAGGAGTCACTGCTCTTTTTCTGGCTGGCAGAGAAACTTAAATGCTGGCCAACAACAGCAGAGGAATGTGAATTGTTTTAGGGTGGATTTTGCCCCCAAGCATGCTTGAAATTCATCTGAAAGCATGGGGAGACTCCAGATGTCACAGAAAACTTGTTGATATTGAAGGTTTTTCCACAGACCAAGCAATTGAAGGAAATTCACTTAAAGCCTCAATGTGGTGGTACTCAGTTTAGCAGGCCATTCCCCCCCCTGCACATTTGAGAGCACCCTTTCAGTGGCCTCTTCCTTGTCAGGCTTCATAAACTTAAGGCTGCTCTTCCCAGACCTCATTACTGTTTGCAAACCTTATTGCCACTGTAAGTCTGAATATCCTACGTTTAATCATTGGCATGATCAAGCATCTTTACAAAAAAAAAAAAAAAAGACAAAGGCGTTGTGTTGTTGTTGTCACTAGAGTACATTTTGTCCAGAATCTCAGGTTTTTCATATGGAGATCATTATTGTGACATGTGGACAACCTTTTTATTACATTTGAGATTAGGCCATACCCGCTTTGTTGACATTTTTTGCAGCAATAGAAGGTGCAAAACATGTCAGTCAACCATTAGAGGGGAAGACAAAGCCACACCAAAGCTAAAACAGACTAGGTTGCATGTTTGCATTATTTAATAAATTACATAACAGGCTACAGTGCACACATTATATTCAATATAGCAATCTCAGCCAAAACAAATAGTGAAAAGTCATATTTCAGTGTGATAATTGATAATCATTGAGGTTTCTTCCTTTAGAATTGACCCAACACGACGAAAATCTAGTGAGGTTTCAAAAGGTCTCCAGAACATCTGATTACTTTTAGGACACCTTTAATTTGAAAAAGCAAAAATGGGTCCAAATTAAAATAGCAACCTTTATAAATGAATTACAATGATAGATCCAAAAGACTGTGGGACATAATACATTTTGTCCTTTTCATGGTGAAGTTTCTCAGCTTGCTTTGGAGATCCAAAATTCAACTGCTACAAGTCAAATACAAGTCGAGGCTGACTACTCTACATTTTCCTATATACAGAACTGATTGGTGTCTGCTAAATGTCAGTGAGAAAACCGAATTTGCTTAGCTACAATCCTAATTATACTTCATTACAACAAGGCCAATTTCCAAGATGTGGTTAGGGTGGGAGGGACCACATTTAAAGTAAACAAAACAGTATGCTGCTAATTGCTTAAGACTGTATTAGTGTCAGTGCTTACAGTGCTAATAATTGTAACAACTTACCAGCTGAATGGTCAGTTACCAGATAATCCGTCCTGTAAAGATGCAAGTTCCCGTCAGCCTGCCAGCTTTTGCCTGTAGACCACAAAGAAAAAAAGTCTCAGTTGTATTGAAACAACAACTATGGTATCTCAGTTCCAAAGAGTAATACATCAGGGACCTCACTTGAAAAACTTGGCTACTACAGGCTTATGTGTGCACAAAACAGAAAACCATATTAGCAAAACTATCTGTGCCACCCATTTGAAATTCTGCTAATGCAGAAGAGTCGCGTATCATGTCACATTAACTCAAACTACTAAAAAAAAGGATAAATGACATCACCATAGTGGATATCTTTATAAAAACAGTTACTAAACAGACATTAAATGGAAAATGGAGACATTAGACAGCAAATACAACGTCAAACTTCATTCTGTTAAACACAAGCAGCTGTTGCTGACGCCTACTTGTATATTTTTTGATAGTCATGGTTCTTGTGAGACCAGTAGGAACAATAATGACATAGTGCCAAAGCACTACCACCTCAGACAAATGAAACCAACCAGAAATTCACAAGGATTCAGATAATGCTGGTGCCAAGAAGCACATTACTGAACTCCAGTAAAGTATAGGTGCCACTGGAGCTCACTCTCCTTGACAAACATCTGGCTTCTATAATTGGACACTGCTTCGTCACACAGGAGGACAAACCTGGCAATTGATGAAGCTGCTGTGGGTGAAGCAGGTAAATAGGCCATTGCTCTCTGCAAGAGCCGGCAAAATTACACAGTGAATGTTTCTTATTAAAGGGTGTGATTGTTGAAGGCTGTATGATTTAACGTGGCGTGAAACTTTGTGTGAGAGTCATTAGAACATTTGGATTTGTTTTACTGGTTTGCCACTGGTGTTACCAATTTCCTCTCACCCCACAATGTTCACAGGCTTTGGTTTAAGTTGGCAATAAGGTGTGCACAGGCTCCCATTAATCTTGTTGTTATGAATCTCCAATTTTTATTTGTTAAGAAGGGGGCGTATAATCAGGTTCCATTTCTGTGCATACTCACTATTTATTAATTAGACACTACATAAGATGCAAGCAAATAGCCTTTACCTTTAGTATTTGGTATAATATTGTTAGGGCAGACAGTGCATGTTCCCTTTAACATTATTAAAGCACCTAATAACAGGTTGCCCATTTCCACACCAGCAGTCAGTTCATTAATAGAGACAGTAACTCCATGGCTTAAAATGAAACATGTAAATTACAACACAGTCATGTCCATCTGTTTTGCTTAAACCATATTGTCACAGGTACAGTTGCGCGTTTAAACTGATGACTAATAATGTTGACATTTGTCACAGAAATGCCCAACCACACGAAGCGGGGAATCTACGCAACTTAATCAAATGTAACGTCATATCGTCAAACCTACGAGATCATTCATGTTAATTACTGCTAACGAGCTCGTCTAGCTAGTGAAACTTGCACTATCGTTAGCTGCAGCATAACATCCCTCCAGCCCATATACCGTTATACCCAAATCCCAGATTAAGGATTTAAGTAGCTGGTTAGTGTGAGTGCTAGCTAACACGATATCAAATTAACTAACGTTAGCTGACAGTTGCCAACGACACATTGCAGTTAATGCTAGCTACCGTCATGTTGGCTAACGTGGGTCAACCATAAAAAATGTACCGAGATCGAGACAAATGAACACGACCTTAACAGCCAGGGACACCAAGATAACGCCAGGTGTTCGGCAGATATGTGTGGGTCTTCACGGGAGTGGGGTCTTCAGTGGCAAAATCACTGTAGCATGTGTTAGTAACGTTAGCTACAAAGCCCTAGCTAGTTAGCAAACTTGCTAAAAACTTTGACTACGGTGTCTGCGACTGTGACACGTAGCTCCTCGGCTAATGTGGAGCTCGGCTCAGTCAAACAGCCACACACAACTTCAGGCTGCACCTTAGCCTGCGAATTATGGCCGTTACGATAAGATTGGGTCGGAAATAAGAAACTATCCGCCATGCTCATACACTGGTGTCGTGTCATTTTTATGCCAATTCGCCAACACCGACAGGCTCGTGGAAAGTTGAACTGTAGCCTGTAGCTAGCGAGCTCATGTTAGCATACAGTTTGTTCTACTAGCTCGCTAAGTCCACGTAGGCATACAGCTGAGCAGGGGAGAAATGACACGGAGTCAGGCCAGAACATACTGTAACGTTCAAGGTTCACCAACAAACTGTCCGCCCGACGAGTAGCACTCTGTTACGTATATGTCAGGCATAGCTCTTGTGTAAAGATAATGCGGTTGTATTCAGTAGAAAACTGTGAAGTACTTACTTATTTTATGTACTCGTCTGCCCTGAAGGTGCAGAAGCTGAGATGAAATTCCACTGGCGAGAAGGTGGGATTGAAGCCTGACGGATATATACTAGTGCCGCCCACCAATCATATCCTCCAACGTCACGCCAGAGAGTCCGATTACAAATAACTTATTTTCATTTCTAAGGGTGACACACTCTTGTATAACTTATGAACTCCGGTTACATTGCGTATCAAAATCATGTAAGATAATACGTGATTAAATGTGTAATCCCTGGACATTGCATACTTGGTCTAAAATAAGAATGTGTTAAAAATCACATTTAGAGGAGAGTATTCATAAACAAACAAATAACACAGTTTGAGATGTCAAAATTCTGTTTTATTGACCACACATTTCAATGTGGGAGCGTTTCTCGGTGTCTTTTCAAACGTGAGTGAGGTCAGAGGATGAGCCCATGCCAATCCTCCTACACTGAAATCCCTTTCTAGGTTATAAATCAAGTGTTGCTGTTGTGACTCTGAGAGATATCAAACAATCCTGCCTTTTTCTTTGTTGACAACAGCCATGTGCAGAAATACTTTCTCTATAACAAGTTCAGAGAGGCTGCATTCTCAGGTCATGGTCATTCCTCAGCTAGGTGTTAATGGATAGACTGCCGAGGTCACAGAGTCCACAGTCTACAGTGAGAGGAATGTGGTAAACATGAACAAATATAAATAAGTACAACTCTGAGCTCAAAACATGTCATTAGGGATCAAACAAACTCTCAAGACGGTCCTTGCCTGAATCAGTTTCACTGAACACAGTGATTCTGGGTTTCTTGCACTTAACAACAATGACCGATAACATGATGATAACATCTCTATTATATCTCTATTATAGTTTGCAAGGCCAGGCTGAGTTATTCATGAAAGAAATGTGTCAATAACAGAGGCCATTTGATGAAATGGAAAGCTGTACTTTAATGGCAGTTCTTTCACTGCACACATTAAATGCATCAGACTTGATGTAACACAAAATTCCCATTTGTTGTCCTTGAGCAGAACGAAATCCTTTGATAAGGATGCAAATCTGGATAGAGCACTCATCCCCCTTTTGTTTCTCCCAGTATCCATTCTGATTACAAGTTATTTACCAAACTGAGACTGGTGAAGTTATTTTGTTTCTTTTTCTCAATTTAAAACATGTGAGCATATATGGAACTGATTGATGTACGGTAATATATGTAACATAACATGAGGCTGTAACTGTACATCACTATAAGTGGAGACGTTCATACACCAGTGTCCATTAGGCTTGTGCAAACTCTAATTATTCTTATACTTGGTAGATTTCTTCCATAACTCTAAGACCCATTTTTTGGCCTTCATCAGTGGATGGATTTTGCATTCAACATTCACTGTGTTGGAGAAGGAGAGCAGTCAATAAAGCATCAAATGTTGCCTTTGAATGAATGAATAAGAACTCATGGTCAAATGATTTTGAGCAAAAGGGTGTCTTCTTTCTCCAAGCCCCTCACTTCTGCCTGTGGAAAGCACCTCAAATTTTTGAAGCTGCTTGTCTTGTCTCCCTCACTACTGAGACAGCAGGTGTCGAGTTTCTGGCTCACGAAAGACAGCAGGCGATAGCTCAGGAATGGTATGATTTTTTAAAAACATTTGTATTAACCAAAGGTTATAGGGGGCAACAGCACAGTGAAACTAGAGCGGAGATACACAGTGGGTGAACAAAATCCAACAACAGCCTTAAAAATACTTTATCAAGATGTATCACGATCACTCTACAACGGTTTTACAGTGGTGAGCTTTTTGCTCAATGGTTATTACAATATAATGGATACAGTATAGCTCCATAGTCTGCAGCCTCAAAACATACCAAACTGTCCCCTCTCTGACACAGTTTCAGCAAAAAATGATAACCTCCCTATAAAGCAAGTGTTTAATACAAGGCTATAGTAATGGCTGCTGCTGTATCCACCCTAAAACAAACATTGATATAATAAATTAAACACACACCTACCAGACTAATTTCATCATACTGTGAGGAGGCCCAGGGCTCTTTAAAGATAATGCACACAGATCAAAAGACAGCATGGAAACACAGAAAGGTCTTTCAGTCCAGACTCCATGCTCTCTGTTGGCCATCTTTATCTTTCTCCTGCTTTACATCAATAGCAGATTAAAGAATCAGAAATAATCAGCAAAATAAAAAGAGGAGAGCAACAACATGGTGACAGGGTGACAACCGTTGCAATTGCAGTGTGTTTTGGGAAGTGGTTTCCTTATAGAAAGTAAGCAGATTAATACATGTGATGATAATTTGGATAATATCACAAGGATGACAAAAAGATCTCCTTTTTAATCACAGAAAACATCTGTCTTCATAATAGTGACTGAATTTACTCTTTCAGAGGCTTTGTTCTTTGTTTAGCTTTTCTCAGACCATCACACACATTACTCTGCTGTATATGCCAACGTATGTCTCTGACCAATACTCCAAACAAAATCATATATATGTGTAGATCACATTTATTAGAAAATGAAGCAAAACCTTTACAGGCCTATATTTCTATGCATCTTTCTAACTACACACACACACACACACACCGGTATACAGTTTATCCAAAAAACATATATTGGAAAAAACATGTAGGCTTATATAATTATCAAACAAAAACATTTCTGTTACATGTTTGTACTTATATTTTATAAACAAAAACAATTGAATGAATAAATAAATAATACTAAATCAATAAAAATAAAAATAGGCTATATAGTCCAATATTTAACACATATGTTTATGTGTGGCCATATCATATTGTTACATCATATATTAGTAGTATAATGCAACTTTGTTCTTGATTTCAGAGTAAAGAACAGTAGGGGGAGCTCCATCACAATATGCCACACGTCCCTTTTTCCTTTCCTCATCATATTAGTTCAATGTGACGCGTATCACTTACGTGCTGCTTCAAAACAATGGACGTGAGTGTAAAGTATACAGCAAATCCATCATGAGTGATGTAATCATGCTCCGAAGCGTTGAGACGCTTATAGACACGTAACAGGTACGGTCTCGTGACGCACGCGCGCGCCCACACTGTTACCTACTGTGCTGAGAGAAATGTTTTACTGTTGTGTTATTTGAGGCAAGAAAACCCACATAGCTCATTTTATCTACGGGTCGAACTTTAGCCCAAACTTAAACAAAGGGCTGTTTTGCTTTGTGAGTCAAATCAGATAAAACGAATCAGATAAAACAGTAATTTTATTTCCTCGAGGTGACAACCATGAGTCTGTAGATTAAACACACGTAGCCTCGAGACCACACACTTTTTTTAAATAACTTTCCACGAGGCATTGTTAAAAATCCACAACATGTCATTTTTCAGGAGGACAAGTTTATCCTCCATCCATCCATCATGGCTATTTAAAGTAAAAGAAGGTAAATCTTCCTCCTCAGCCTACAATCCTCGGCCACATTTGAACCAATGGCAGGAGGTTCGGGACTGCTTTAGCCAATGACTAACTAGTCTGAGTGCGCACTCCGTTGGACGACGACGACCATGGACTGGAGTAGTGTCCTTTTCGGTGTAACAAACTTTTAGCATTTAGTTTCGATACGGGCAAAACGGTAAGTTTAAAGCTCTTTGTGATATTTACATATTATTGCAGTGAGTGGTAGTACTGACGAGTTTTTGGAGAGAAAACTCGGTTTAAGCGTATTAATACTTCGGTTTGCTTCTCGTCGGTAAAGTAGTGTCCACTGAGCTCTCTTTCAAAGAAAGAAAATCAATCTCACCTTAAACATTAGTATGAGTTTTGTATAGTTCGTGAGTGTCGTTCTGTTGGGTTTCCTCGCTTTTTAAATGTTAACTGTCTCATTCATGTGCTGTTGACCCAATTAGGCCCACATGCACCGTACGCTCATAAACGCCAAATCGGCACGGCGTCGTTTCTTTTTGTACTTTTAGGTCGTCTTCTCTGGTTCGCTTCAACCTACACTCTTGTTGAGTGGCACATAGATAGCTCAGGTGAATATTAGCAATTGGTCTCAGTTATGTCAACTGTGTGTTGCATGTGTTATGAATGAGCCTCACATGTCCTCGAACAGCTTCACAGACAGCCAGACTAATTTTCTTTTTGTAACGAAACCTGTAGAAACCATGTTAAACCAGTCCTCACCTGGAGTCAACCTACAACACTCACAGCCTCATGACATATTTACTGATCCCAGGCATGATAAGACTGTAACTTCTAACCACAAAAGTTTCATCATGTTTTGCATTTTCCCAACTTTGATTTCTGCTGTCTTCCCTGTGTTTTTGCAGGAGTGAGTTGGGAGCTGCTGAGAGCAGTAATGGGGGATATTGAGGGTTCATACCGGGTCCTGCAGACCCCTGGCACAAGGCTGGGAGCCCAGTTCAATGCTGGTATCAGCACTTTGGAGCCGGGCCAGAGCCTCAGTGGCAACATGATCGGTGGGAGCAAAAGCCATGGGCGAGGACTTCAAATCCGTGTGCAGGGGCTGGACGACTCCCAGGAGTTCTTTGATATAGACGTAAGTTTCTTCTCAACTGTTGCACAGCCTCATTACACCATTGTTTTATTTACACTGTGATAAGTCTGCAGTTTGTCACACAGCAGGATACGTCTTACCTTATAGTCCTCGGCTACCCTGGTTGCGTGTGGCTTGTGACAGCTGCCACATGGCTTTGGTGCTGAAATCCCTTCCTCCTTAAGGCTTCTTATTCGGGGTAACTTAGTGTAACTCACCAGGGCACTTTTTTAGTGTCTTAGCTGTGATTTCTGCTCAAGAGCCAAGTAGTAGCAATTTACTCTCCTGTTCTTGAGCTTCGACCAAAAAGGAGGTAGATAACATGGCCATCCAGGGACACAAGCTTGAACACGTTTACTTTTACAATTTCAGTGGAAACAAGCAGTTCATTTTAAAATGATAAACCTGTGTGTTCCTCAGTGCTGGGGATGCTGGAATAGACAAATTACATTAGGTCTAGACTGGCTTTGATGGGTTTTGCTTTGTAATGATCAACACCAGATTTGACATTTTCTTATTTAATTATAAAGGTGATGGAGTTGGCAGAAAGGACAGGGTTTCCAAATGTTGTTTTCTAAATCTCGCTCTGCCATCATCACTGCCGCCACCACAGCACCTACTGCAAGTAACTAGATAATGTTACCGCTGATAAAAATGAAATTCAGCGGACCTTATCAAATAGATTTTTTTTTTTTTAACAAAGGAATATCAGTTTCAAAGCAATAGAGGAGCGTACAGTGGCGGGCAAATTACACTGAGATTTTGAAATGAGCTACAATTTAACATGGGTGAATCTATATTTCCTAAAATGCTAGCCTTTGTTTTTTCTTGCCATTGTAATTACTTTACAAGTTAATTTAAATATTGCCAGTTGATTTGACCTCTGTCACAGTGCTTTCCCGTGTTTACTGGCCAAGTTGCTGCTGGAGTCATTGAGAAGGCAAATAGGAAGCAATAAGGAAGCCACTATATCAGAGCAAGTTTCCTGTCTTTTCTGTGGGTGGAGAAATGTCAAAATGATCAAAGTAGAGTCTCCGCAACGAATAAACAACCGAGTCAGTGGCTGATCGATGGAGGAGTTTTAATCTGCAGTGTAATATAACTGGACTAATGGGCTACTAATTGTATTAGAATAGGTTAGTGTATTTAACGTGTGTAACTACTCTGCCCTAAATCCTTTTGTAGCCACAACAATAACGGTTCTGGCAGATGTAGTGCGGGGCCACTGCTGAGACAGACATTTTGTAATCTTATGCACCATATGTTGTCTCAAAGTCTAAAGCTAATAGAATGTGACAGACACAAGTTTAATTTCCATGGAAGTTGGTCCCTGCGCTGCTCAGTCTGGAAGAAAATAAACAATTTGGTTAGTTTTAGGAAGATATTCAGCCTTAACATGTCGACAGACAACTGAACTTGGCCTAGAGAGTTCAAAGAAAGCTCTGGACGTGGTGTTGATAAGAGGTGGCAGACCCGAAATACATGGCTGCAAAAGGGGAATGACGGCAATCCTGTTGTCAAGCAGACTGCAGTTTGCGGAGAACAAGATGGCCTCTGAGAGGCTCCGTTGTTCCCCACTGCCCAACATTGCTTAATATTTGTGCTCATTCATACTGAGGAGTCGCGGGCTGGTGGGAGGATAGTACTAACGTCTATGTACAGAATGGCTGCAGAGCTGTACATTCACTGCATGACTTCTATTTATTTTTCACTTCGAAGGAATTGCCAGTGTGCTCTATCATTATTAATGTTATGTCTGTTACCACAGCTGCTTAAAAAGAAAAAATGAAGCAGCATAACTTTTCCTACATTGTAATTGTAGTTTTTCCTCATGCACACAGTATGCAAAAATAGATACAAAATTGCAGTGTTGAATGTTTGAAATGGTTGTGGCCTTGAAGCAACTGCCTCCCCTCATGGCATTTTGGTTGATCAGCTGCTCAAATCCCATATACATGTATACAGTCTTTATCATCTGCCAGTACCTGCTACTCTCACTATGTGCTGCGTAGGGAAGCATAAACGCACTTCGTTGAAATTCTGCTCCTTTCTACAAAAGGAGGACACATTTGCTTCTGCGTTGTCATGTGTTATCCTTTTGCAACCTGGAATGCATTACAGATTTCATCTCATGATAATAGAGAACGGTAGGACCATATGGTGTGATAGAATATGTAGTTTATGGTTCTATAATGTCTTTAGTCTGGAACTACAACAGACAAATCACATCTGAGCGAGTGTGCTTTGGTCTGTGGCCTTCATCTGCTGCAGGTACCCCGCATGGTCATCATCATCAGCAGACATTTGCTTGCATGGCTCTTGTCCCCCAGGCCCCTCCTACAGCCAGCACAGGAGAAAGCTCAGCCTTGTGGTTTCTGGACAGGGAGGCAGGGCCGGCAGGGCAGGGAAACACAGGCTTCTTTTATCCCAGCACAGCCAGCCCCTTCGCTGGCCTTAACTTCCACCTCAAAACTTGCAAAAAGGCCGAGGGTGGGATGTGGAACCTAGCTGTGTGAAAATGCAGTACAGTCGGGGCACCAGTGGGAGGGAATCCGGGCAGGCTTTGCTTTAGTGTTAGCAAACAAGCACATAAATAGCAAGGTTGACAACCAAGTGGGTTTGGAGGGGGGGGGCACAGGGGCAGCCTCTGGTGTTAAAAGAGCAGTTCAGAGGGAGCAGTCATGGCCAGTACAAAGTTTGAGCCGGGGTGTTGGGGGAGGGGACACACTCAGGAGTGAAGCCCTGCTGAAAAGTTTGGAATTTTAACCACTGGCCTGTGGCAGAAATAACTATTTGTGAGTGATGAAACTGTTTAATGTGGTAATGTGTTAGTGCTGTTTTGATCTTTTTACGGTTTGTACGAGTATTCCGCCAAAGTCTGAAAAGGAAAGATACTGGTGCGTCTTTTTCAAATGTTGTTGTGTGCATTGTGCTGTATTTTGAGTTACATCAGACTAGTATAGCTGGAGATAATATGAAATTAAAATTGTCTGCGTAATGGAGCAGAATTGGGCATGTGTTTCGTGTGCATGCTCAAAAAGGAGTGCTCTTCATTACAACCACTACAGCTGAGCACCCTCATCTCTACAAAGCACTCACACTATCCCACTGTGTACTGAAGTAGCTCATCTAATGGCTGCGCCTAGAAGGACTTCTTTAACGTCTGAAACAGTCCCCTGCTCTCTGCATTACTGCATTACTGATCTTTCCCGTCGTTCTGATGCGTCTGTTTGTCCCCGGGGGTAATTGGCTGCCACTCAAGGAGGTTCCACCTAGCTCAAGTTATTTTTCTGTGTATTGCAGGGCTTAGTTCAGATAGTATCTGGGTTACACAGGTGACCTGAGCAGAAGGCACACTAAAACACCTGATCCCGATTACCACTATGTTGTGTTTATCTGCCAACAAACACACTGGCCAACTGTCCCACATACATGTCCTCAAGCCAGAGAGTGAAAAGAAATCAGCACTAATTATTTCAAATGAAAGTTGCCCTTAAGTTAAGAAAGGCATCAAAGAACCCTGTGATCTTTGAAATGTCTCGTCACAGACTTGTGAAAGTGGCCACTGGTGTGCAGAGCTTTAAAATGTATGTCAGCAGGAAATCTCCTGGTTGCATGGCCTAAACAATAAACATCCCACTGTGCCAGATACAAGCCCCAACACACCCCTGCTGTCAGTGGGAGGTTCTGCTAGAGCTCGCTGCCATTCACTTGGTGGCTGGGGAGTATCGAGGGCTGTTGGGTGAACCGTGCCTAACCTGTCAGGCAAGGTACACCCAAGCCTGGGACTTGAATTAGGCTGGATAATCTTTGGTTTGTTCTCTGTGGATGAGAAGGGCAGTCGTCACTCCATAGCTGGCTGCTTTTCAAACCTTGCATTTGTATGCCCCCCCACCTCTTCACACACACAGGGGAAGATTTGTTTCCCAGAGAAACATCTGTTTGTCATAATCCCTGCTGCTTTCAGAGCTTGATTGGGTGACCCACTGACCTGTTAATGTTAGAGCTCAGAGATGAGACCGAGGTCCATACCACAAGTTGAGTGTGAACATACTGCACCAGATCTCACTGTCAAATCCCAGATGCTCTTGAACTGAAATGCCAGACGGGCTTTTAGGTAGCACCCCACTGATTTGTGACGCATCTGTTTGCACTGCAGAATGGATAAATCACAGTTGAAGACATGGTTAGTGAATGCTGACTAACCATGAAAGTAAAATACCAGAATATATGGTAAAATAACAACTAGTGTTCATTTTACCATATTTTTTTGGAGCGACTATTTGTGCTTTTTAATCTTTTAGTTTATAAAGTGTCAGACATGTTAAAAATCCTCATCACAATTTCCCAAAACCCATGGCACCATCTTTAAATTGCTTAAATTGGTTTTCTGAGCAGCAGTAACCAAAAAGCAGCAAGTCATCCACTGGTTCCAGAAAATGTTTGGCATTTTTGTTTGATATATATCTTTAACAACAAAATTAAAGTTAGCAGTCCCTTCATGCTGCACACATTGAAAAAGGTAATTACATTTATAGTAAGATTCTATTTAAAATACAACAATATATACAATTCTTTATATACATCTACAATCAATATGCAATCCATCAGTTATTGTGGTCAGTTTATTATTGGACTGGAAATTGATTTGAGTCAGCTCTAGTGACCTTTGAGATCAGGAAAAGATAATATTAACTAGTATTCCAGCTAATATTTCGATCACACTCTATCTCTCTGCCAGGTCAAGAGCTCACGAGCTCAACAGATAATAGAAATCTATTATTTTCTATATCTCTGTCATTTTGTTGCTCTAAATTCAAGTTTGGCTCATTAACTTTGTCACATGGTGTTATTTCTTCCTCTTCTCCCTTTTTGTTACTGCCCTTGAATGCTGAAATGCCAAGCATGTTTAAAGGGTGGTATCCCTGCAGTGGTATAATGACTGTGCCCACAGTGTATACAGTAACTGATTGCACATGCTGATAACCCAACTTGGTCAGCAGTCAGAGGAAGTTATTTGAATGGAAATGATCTGCACAAGTCTGCATTGTGACAACACTACTTGTGAAAATTGTATGAATTTAGATAGATCCAGTGCATATCTGTCTGCAGCCACTACACTGCGTACTTTATGTATATTCACGGAGGAGGATGTGACGGGGCTTTATAGTATTGCCAGTTGTCTGTTGAGCAATTAGATCTCTGTGAAAATGTCATCCCTCCCTCTCCGATTGTGGAAGATAAAGCTGAATGTCCTCCTCTGGGACTAGAGTGCTGTAAATGCAGTTTACATTCCTGCAGAGGGTTAATGAGTAACAAAAAGGAGGGGCTTCTGAAAGCACACCAGTAGTTTGCTCATGACTACTGAGGAAAAAAATCTGTTAACAGTTTATTCTAATCTGCCATCGGTTTCTGGTTTTCTTGACAAACCAGTTGCCCCAATTATGATTTTTCACAGCTCGGTAAGAGAATATTCTAAGATACAGATGAGGTGGATATATTTTAAATCTCATGTGCTAGTAGTTACTAGGCTCATCATACCTGTGTAACATATGCTTTAAATCTGACGTTCAAACCTCAGTTTACCCTAAATTACAATTGAAAGAGGTAATTATTGTATGGAAATATTGTCTTAATCCACAGGGAAGATTTGGTTTTGCTCTAATAACATAGTTAACAAAGCACCCCAGTATTTGATTACATTGACTCTTTGCTGAATTGGCATTCACTTAAATAGTCCAAATTGAGACAGAATACCTAAAATCTTCTTACACTTGGTCGCTGATGCACTTTGAATACTTACTGATGCTGTCTCTAGTATGTTTGGCCTGCACACAAAGACAAACCAGACAAAGTATTTTAACACACCAGTTTTTTTGCTCTCTGGTTGAGATCATCTGTAATCAGACACTGTAAATGCATTTTATAACACATTCCTAAATTAATGGATGTTTTGTCAGTAGGTTTCACCTGCAATTTATAGATTTTGTGAATGCAGAACATATGATTGTATCAAAGTAATGAAAAGACTAACTACAGTAAATCTCCTGGCACTCTTTGAGTTGTAATGCTTTACTTTAGCCAATGCAAAGCAGTTCTTTTTATAAGGCTTTTAAAAATACTATTTTACATTACAACCAGATGTTTCAGGCTATAATTTTCTCAAAAAGTCTCAGGCTAGGATTCCAAACCTCAAGTGCAGTGTGTTCTTAGTACATAGTAATTAGTTCTTCGTTTAGTGAAAACAAACCCCAGAGCGTTGAGAAGGTAAACTTCGGCCGATTTCCTGCCCGTGATTTTGCTGCACTCTGTCCAGGCCCAGATAACGATAAATGTACAGTAGGATGCATTTTTGAAGTTTGCTTGCTCATCCAAGTGGAGGAAACTTTGAATTGACAGATGGAACATACGTAGCCATAAAACACCCAATGAAGTTGATAATTTACAGATGCCAAATATTTTCTGCACCACACAGACAGACAGCACATTGAACACAAGCATGGCCTTCTTCAACTCAGCAAAAAATTAGTTTTTGATAGTGATGTCTGTTAACCTGTTAACTGTTGTTGATCAGTTATTTTGTTCTTCAAAATTGTTTGACTCAAAACAATGTCATTTCTCTTTCCAATAAAATTGTACAATACGTACAGTATATCCTCAGTAGATCCCTGTGTGGACATAGTGATGAAAATAATGATTCCTTTTTCTCTGTTGTTTTTTCTTTCAGCCAAAAGCTTTTGGACAGAGCCTCCTCTCTGAGGTTTTCCTGAGAGGCAACCTCATAGAGAGTGATTACTTTGGCCTCGAGTTTCAGAACATGCAGTTGAACTGGGTACGTCTTTTGTTTCCTGTTGAAACTGACACATTGGATATCCAGGAACTGACATGCAAAGTCATTATACATATCGGTCAATACTCATCAGCAGATGCAGCCAGTGTTTCAAAGGTCACAGCTTGATGACAACATGATGTGTCTCAGGCCACAAGATGAACTCTTCAGTCATATCAGTTGCTCCTCTTTAGTTTTCTACAGGCAGTGATGTAGTATTGTTTTTCTTGGACTAGAGCAGTATATAATCCAGGAGATTTGAGAACTTGTCTGGCACAAGTGCCCATATGCAAATGTCAGACTTTCCATTGTTTTATTCTTCTTGAAGTATAAGTGGAATTCAAGACCACCTGCAAGTTCTTTGAAAAGCAACAGAAGAGATATAAAACGTACTGTATATTTTCTTCTTCAAAGAGAATGGAGCCACAGGCTTTTTAGCTCATAACTGTAACAGTAGTGAAAACACGTACTACTTATATAAGTACTTGTTGATATGCAATATTGTTTTTAAAGAAGCTTTCGCGTGACAAGAGTCGACCATTATGTTTAAAGGCCAGGCCTGCTACTATAAATAACTAAAAGCTTCTTATCAAGAAGGTAAATGACAATCTAAATCAAAGGTCAGATAATTTCAACTTTGGCGGCCCTGTTTGTCTTTAATGCTCCTATTGCTGTGTATAAAAAGAGTTATTCAAAAAAAGGATAGAGGCATTGTTGCAGTTTTAAGCTTTTTGTTGTATTTTATAACCATTAGCAGTAGCAGGTAGAGTTAATATTAGCTATAAAAGATGTATGATATGATACATATGATGGATTTTCTTTTTTCTGTTCACATTTGTTTTTGTTGTTTTACATTGATCAACAATTATATATCAACAAATATTGATTGTAGAGCTGCAAATAGTGATTATGTTAATCATCAATTAATTAATCATTTCATTTAGAAAATGTCAGAAAAAAATGAAAAAAAGCCAAAATGTAGTTGAGCCCAATGTGTTGTTGTTTTGTTTTTTTGTCTGACAGTCCAAAACCCAAATCTTTTTTTTCTCATTTAAAGAGTCAGAACTGTTTTGGATTTGGTTAGGTCATAGCCATGGAGTATTAAATCACCCATCTTTGCTCACTACATCTTAGCCTTTCTACCTTCAGGTGTGCATAAACTACAGGTCACAAACTTCTTCTTAAAATACATAAGTGTAAAATTCGGTACCAGCCATAAGAAGCAGGTAATTATCGAGTACTGGCTGAAATAAAATTCTTTATTCATCCCTAGTATCTATACTTTTTCTGAATTGATTTAGATAGATAAATAGATAAATATACTTTATTGATTCCAAGCTGGGAAATTGCAGTGACACATGGATGCCCTAACACATGCATATGTGCATATGTAACTACAAAGTGAGAGAAGGATTCAGGCAAATATCAGCTGATACCAATTTCTCAATATATCGGTCTGGATCCGGCACATTCCTCCCTCAATCAGGCCCAGATGTAATAGGGCAAGCAGGCTCCTGCAGTGAGGCAGGGAAGCCAGTTTGCCCACAACACTGCTACATCACTCTACTATCATCTAGACGCTAACACAATGTACAACCACTATATAATAAGTCATTTAAGGTAGAGCTGTCTCAAAAAAAGTTCTCATACTATTGTGAAGATAATGCTATTTCTTTCTCTTCAGGTTTGGCTGGAAGCCACAAAACCCGTTGCGAAACAAGTTAGGAGTAAGTGAACTCAAATATTAGCTCGATATTGGAAACTAATGAAAATGTGTGTTTGTGCTCTGATGATCCGTTTCATGTTTTTCAGGACCAGCAAATACGCTATTTAGGCTGTCGGTGAAATTCTTTCCTCCAGACCCCGGTCAGCTGCAGGAGGAGTACACGAGGTCAGTGACTGTAATTTCCTACTGGATATTACTTTTATATCATGCCTGAATGGAAGGGCTTTAGAAACACAGACTTTTTTTCCCCTTTTCAGAAGAAAGAATGATTATGGTTTTTAGGGGCATTATAATATTTGTCTTCCCAAAAATGTTTATGAACAATAAATTCAAGAAATTAAAAAACAACAGTAAAAAACGGCACAATTTCAATGGAGGATTTATTAAATCTTGCGCTTCATAAATATGCACATTTAAGACTTGAGTTATTTTGTGAGGGGCCGTTACATGACCTTTAACTTTGTTTAAAATACTCATCCATGTTTGTGTTTATTTACTTTTCATGAACATAAACAGATGGACACTGAACCTGTGTTTTTGTTTTTTTATAGGTACTTATTCTCGCTGCAGATGAAAAGAGATATGATGGAGGGAAGGTTGATCTGCACAGAAAATACTGGTGCCCTGCTGGCCTCTCACCTTGTCCAGTGTATGTTTAAGTTGGTAGTTTTGCAACAATATTTAGTTTGATAGAAAAAATGTAACATTGAAGTGGCTTGCATCAGGCAGCTTTGATTCAGCGTGCACACACATTCGTGCTAACACACACAAACAAGGATTCACATAGTAAAAATGGCAGTTAGTTTTCTGTGTATTGCGTTCAGCATTTTAGTTATTTTCCCTATCTTCATTCATATAAGGGGTGGACAAAAAAATAAAATAGTATATTGTGGTGTAATTCAACAGCATCACAAACTTCAGCCTTTAGAATGATTGTGCAGTTGAATCAACAATTCTCGCAGCTTCAACAAAAAGCAAACAAAATAACCTCCTTGAAAGGAGGATTTATTGCAGAACTCATGCACACATCGTACAAATACAACAACACAGCACACCTGCTGTATTCTGTGGTTGTATTTGAAGAATTAGTGAATAACTAACATCAGGTTTATTCAAAAGTCTTGAGTCTTGTAAGAGAATAATATATCCATAAGAATTAGGCACACCATTCTCACCACATAGAACTTTATAATTAAAGAAATGGTTTCATCCTTGGTATTGATCCAAAACCAATGTGCACACACCCAAAGTAAAGTCTGTTCTAAAAAGTCACCTCGCTCAACAGATGTTTAACTCTGTGTATGAGGAAAAACTGATGTTTTGCTCTTCCTTACGCCACAGCGGAGATTGGTGACTATGATGATGTAGCAGACAGAGACTTTCTGAGGGTGAACAAACTGTTGCCTTACCAAGAGAAGGTGCAAGAGAAGATCATGGAGCTCCATCGCAGACACCTGTAAGTTGCTCCCTCTGATCGGTCTAATTACACACATACTAATTCAATTTTTGTTGTTTTTTTAGTACAGGTATACACATGACAACTTCTTCAGATTAAAAAGAGTAAATGTGGTTTATTACTTTCTACTCCTGACCACATGTTAAGCCAGTTTTAAGCCAGTTTACTGTGATGTGTGAACACAGCTCGGTTGAGCTTATTGACTGTTACAGTTTGACCTCACTCCCAAGCAGGGCCATAACATTGTGGGTTAAATTGATTATTCCCTGCTCTGAGAATGCAGTGGAAGTAACAAATGAACAGCATCACCACAGGACACCAGAACAGTATCATTGTGCAACTACAGTATGTCATTAGGTAACACTAGCCGTTGTAAGAAGTGAAAAATAATATGCAGGTTCACTTCCCTGGAAGATTGTTAACATAATGCCCACTTTGAATGAGTACATTGTTTCCACATGCAGATTCATGCGTTCTGAAAGTTTGGAGTGTACTAGAAGTCAGTGCCACTAAACATTGAACTAACCACTTAGTCTTAACTGCACGTTGCTGCTTCCAACCTTTTAGACCATCTCAAATTCATATCCCACAAAAGGACATCAAATGAATCACAATTTTTAGATTTTGTAAACAGTGGCATGTTGTTTGTGCCCCCTTTTTATGTGGCTTTAAACACAAATGTTTAGTGTTAACTATGATGAGGTCAACTGAACTGAGACAACTGTGTTCTTGCTAAACAACTATAATGAGAGGGTTTGCCCAATTCTATAGTCCAGAGTCTCACAAAACCACTCGCTGCATTTTTCCCACCACCAGCCTCCTTGTTAGCACAGTACTATCCTATGGCCAATAGGGGCTCTTTTCAATCCAGTGTATTAGGCGGCTCTAAAGACCTTTGCTAATCTCTTTCCTTGGTTGCCAGTGTGGAAGCACAAGCGGCAAGTTCCCTGGCCTAATCCCCTGCTCTGGCCGGTCTATTAGCCATAAGGCCAGTGGGGCAGGGGAGGGCCCTAAGGAGATTTCACCGCTTAACGGATGAACAAAATTAGAATGTGGTGATGATTGGATGGATATGTCTTCCTAACATGCTGTTTGGTTGTAATCACATGGTTTTAGATAATGCCTTTCAAATCCTCGAAGTTATAAGAGATTTAGGACACACTTCTCCAAATGGAAGCCATGATACAACTGTTGTTTAAAAATGTGATAAATCAAAGAGAAAGCTTGCAGAATGGACTCGAGGCTCCACACTAAGGCCTGGTTAATTTGTGATGATTAACTTTATTGGTTTGAGGAACACAATTGTTTTTACTGCACTTTTGGTATTTGATACATGTAGGAGAAAAAATATCAAATGAAACGTTTCAGTAATATTGATGATACAAGCTAAAAATAAATGGAAGTGAGTTCAGAATGCAAATTCAAGGTGCATAATTTTGAGTTTAAGATTTTATAGATGTGCAACAATATTTTAAACTCACTGATGTACTGGAAACAAGTGTAGAGACCTAAGGATTGATGTGATGTATTCTTGTTTCTTCTTTTTTCTCCATTCAGTTATCCTTTGTAATTTATGTCAGTAATGTAGTTATTTAGTTTACTGGATGTTTCCTGCAAAACTATAATGTGTAATTTCATTGTTTCATGTAATTTGGTCTTTTGGAAACCATGTAAAAGTGAAAGAAAAGAGCCTCAAGGATTGAGCCTTGGGGAACCCCACCATGTTGCTCTATTTGTTGAATAAGTGAAAATAGTTTCTGTTTTGGAGACAGCTTATCACAGTTTTCTAGTCTGTATAGTAGTATTATATGTTTGATGATGGCATGGTGTGACTCACAAGGGTTCATTTGTTTTATTTTCTAATCCAGGGGCCAGACTCCAGCTGAATCAGATTTCCAAATCCTGGAGATTGCCCGTAAACTGGAGATGTATGGCGTCCGCTTCCACCCAGCAGCTGACCGGGAAGGCACCAAAATTAATCTGGCTGTTTCTCATATGGGCCTTCAGGTTTTTCAGGTGACTGCTGCTCTCATACCAGCTGTCTTTTGTGGTTGTGACCCTCAGTCCCTAACAATGTTTGCTGAAGGTTATTTCTTTCTTTCTAACATTCCTTTTTCTCCCAGGGCAACACAAAAATAAATACCTTCAATTGGTCCAAGATTCGTAAACTAAGCTTCAAGAGAAAACGGTTCCTGATCAAGCTCCACCCAGAAGTTCATGTATGTATTAATGAACTTTATTCAGAAAATGGCAAAGTTGGATTTTTGTTATTTTATCTGTATGTCTCAGATTTAACATCCACTGTGAAGGTGACTGGTTTACTGTGTGATTTCATTGTCTTTCTCTTTGTTTGTTTCCAGGGCCCCCATCAGGACACACTGGAGTTTATGATGGCCAGTCGAGACCAATGTAAAATCTTTTGGAAGATCTGTGTGGAATACCACTCATTTTTCCGTTTGTTTGACCAACCCCAACCCAAATCCAAAGCTATCCTCTTCACTAGAGGCTCTTCCTTCAGATACAGGTACTCAGTTCTTACATAAAAACAAATGCATGTGTGATCTTTAGTGCTTTTTATAGATACCTCTGGGATTCTTGTTCTTGTTTAATTATTCAGTATTTTAATTCAAAACTCTCTCTGTCAGTGGAAGGACCCAGAAGCAGCTTGTGGAGTACGTCAGGGAAAATGGAGCAAAGAGAACGCCATACCAGAGGTATGTGTTTCCATATACAGCATGTGCACTGTTTATCAGAAAGACAAGTTGTTTGACTTACTAATTCTTACTAAGTATTGACTAAGAATTGTTTCCACCCTGCATTCATGATAATAATTCTGCCATTAAATTGTTTCTTGTCCAGGAGGAACAGTAAAATCCGAATGTCTGCTCGCTCCCTAGCCACAGATGTGCCAAAACAGGTCAGTGGTGCTACAAGGTTGATGCAGTTGTCCAACAAATTAAACTGTTTCTACATATTGTACTATAATGAATAAACTAATACAATTCTCCTCCTTTTTTTACTTTCCACTTTCTTTTTCTTCCCTCCCTTCTGTTGTTTCATTGTCTGTGTTGCATTGTTTCAGTGCTTGTCATTCAATGACAGTCTCAGGGCCCCAGGCTCTCCTTCCTCCGCTACTGTGTCCTTCTACCCAGCGCACATCTCTAGTATTCTCCCAAGAACAGAACTTCAGCCCCAGCCTTTGTCCACACTGAGCCAGTCTTCAGCGCATCCCCTGCAGCACCACCAGCAACAACAGCAGCAGCTTCAGTCCCCTCTGCAAGTCGCCAGACCCCCCAGCCCTCCGAAGGAGGAACCTGTCAAGGCTGCTTCTCCATCTCACTACGCTTTTCAAGGTGCCCCTAGCAATCAGGCAGCAGGACACTGCAGCCCCTTGTTTATGTGTGTAGAGAGTGTCACTTCCCAATCACAGCCCTCCAAAAATGGCAATGAGGATAATGAGCATGGTGGGAGAAGGGGAACTGGGTGCTCGGTGGGAGGGGGTGGAGGGAAGAGAAAGGGGGTTCTTACACCTGAGGCTTTTGAGGCGGAGCTTTTGCGTACAAAACAGAATCCCATGTTCTCAATGTCCAACTCACCGCTGCATGTCACTGAGGAGTTCATAGATGATGATCCCACGGAAATTTCCTTTTACGGCGGCGGAGCCGAAGCCTTCACTTTTGGGCTTGATGATAAAGTAGATCAGTTTGATTATGTTGAGGATTCTGAACTTAGCAAAAACCAGATCTTTAGTGTTGGCATTGAAGACCTGAATGGGAATAATAATCCCTTCCCTGATAGCATTGTTGGTCATTCTGAGACCAGCTCCTTGGTCAACAACCGCTCTGAGTGCAGCTCCCTGGACAACCTGGGGCTCAGCTCTGCAGGTGAGTCCATGTCAGTGGGTTATGGAGGCAATGACTCCTCCTCGCTTCGCCTGCCAGGCTCTGACATCCAGTCAGAGGCCAGCTCTATGGTCAACTTCCCAGCGTACTCTGTGCGTTCTGAGAGCAGCTCTGCTGTGCAGTTCAGTGACCTGGTAGAGCAGCTTGAGCAGCTCAGCTACCCACCCACAGCCACTGAGGGCTCTGGGAACAGCAGCTCGGATTCAGACTCCGACTGGGGCTCTGACAGCGTCCTTCCCCCTGAGCAGAATCTCTTTTACAGTAATCCTCTGACAGGGAGCAGTGGAATAGAGGGTTTCCTCCTTCAGTGCCACAACCTGCAGGCCCTGGCACTTGCAGACCCCTCTGGGTCCCCTCATATTAAAATGTAAATCACATATCCGTATAGCACTTGAGGCCGCTGTCCAAATTATAGTGACTTTTGTGACATTGTGATTAATAATGATAATAAGTAGCAACAGCACAGTTCACTCTTTAATAATACAATTTAACCTCACTCTCAAGCACACTCTTGGTATTCACAGTACTTTTATCATTAGACAATTAATAACAAAGACGGTTGCATTGTGCGTAAAGCTGATTAATTTACTGCTGTTGTTCAGCTGTCTTTATGTTTGTACATGGACCTGTACTCCCATCTGCCTTGATGCACATCTTTGTAGTGTACAGTTGTTAGCTGTCACATGCTTTTATATTTAACTCTCTCTACCGAGTAGTAGAGGAAAGCATCTGCTGTTCCATATGTTGGTTTAATGCAGCAGCACTGTTGTTTTACTATGTGTCAGTGATTTGACCTGGTGTACCCCTGCCATGGTCACATTGTGGTGCTTTTTTTTTTTTTAAATCACTTCTGTCTTCTCATGAAGCTTGGCTTATCAAGTTTGGGCCTTTCATGAGATTCTTGAATGACATAGTCTTTGTCTTTTTCAGTTGTCTTATCTACAATGTTCAGCCTATTTACAGCAAATGTTGATAATGCATTTTGGGTTAATCCCTCATGCATTCCAGAAAATGCAAAACATTTTGTGCTTTTACTTTGGAAGCTTTATATCTTTTTAATACATGTTTCACGTCCTTAAAAATAATGTACACATTAGCATAGGAATGTCTTGTTTCGCCTACCTTTTGCTTAATACATGATATAATACATTATTTAACTCAGGATGTCAGAAAAATAATGTTCTGCATCGACCTTCCAATTTGATTGCCTTAATAGTTTCAATTTAATGAAACGGATTAAAGGAAAATTGTAAGTAATGTAGAGTTTTTTTATGATGATTTCTACCTATATTGTAACTATAACTTGACCAACAAGTACGCTTAAAAATGTGATTTCTTAATTTACAAAGTACTTAACAAATACATTACTACTATTGTTATTATTAGTAATAATCATCATCTGGCTATTAATTCTCATTTATTAGATGGTACATATTGTGCAGTGTAGCGTTTTCCAGTAGATGGTAAACAGTAATGGTTCTCTAATCTAATGTCTCCAATCTCAGGGTAAAAATAAAACCGACAGTCGTCCAGGTTCAGTGATCCTCACAGGCCTCCTGTATTTAAAAAAACAACACATGCCATAAAGCCACTTTTCTATTTCCACTTCTGTGCCTCACTGACATCTGCTGGCTGAAGCAGTAGTCTGCATTCTTCACACCAGACTAGACCACAGCATGTAGTAGTTTATGATGACTGAAGGATAAAATATATTTCACCATAATAGACACAAACATTTTTAGACATAGACATTTTTGCTTTATGTTGAGCTCAGTTGAAGAATGTAAGCAGTGTACTAATGAGCCTTTAAGTACACTGTTAACACCACTTTCTGCAAAATGAATGTATTCTCTTACATGTATGTAAGGCTTTGTGCTTCTGTAGCAACCTTGCTACAGTTGGCAAACCATGTATAATAGCGTTCGACACAGTAGTACTTCCTTTAGAACACAGAGCATTTAGATGTAGCGCTTTTCAACATTAGAAACCATTAATGTTTGTAACTTCCAGGAAACCCTTTTGTACATAGGAGGTAAAGCATATTTTGAAACATCTGACCAGTTAGCGGTTGATGTGTCTCTCTCCTGTTTTGGGGTTGTGGTATTGGCTATCGTCAGGTTACCAACAAGATGGTATTCTGTTTATCGGAAGGAAAAAGGGGTCTTTTGCACATTAGCTTTGAATTTCTCTTTTAAATTAGCTGGATTTTTTTAAGTATTGGTATAGGAACGATAGTTTGCTATCATGTGGTCAGTCGCTAATATGCTAGCATGCACAAAGCTTTTTTTATTGTTTTTTTTAATCCAATCTCCAGGCCTTGAGATATGTCTTGTCAAGTCTCTTAAATTGAATATTCTTGTGCCGTAGAACACGAAAAGCTAATACTGTGTTGATATCAAACTAATCAGTACTACTTTATTAACTCACTGATGTCATTTCCTTAAAACAGTCTTGACTTGTAGAGCCTGATTTTTAATTTCCTTTTATTTGAGCTCACTTTACTCTGCCTGAAGGCAGCCTTCACTTGGCTTTTGCAAAGTTTGCCTTTTCTGTACATGTTACAGAGCCTTCTTTTTGTCTTGCACCGCAGTGCCTTAAAGCACTTACTTTCGCTCTTTCCAAGCAACATGCTTTCATGCGTATCTCAGGTGTAAGTTCCTGTTAACTTTTCAGTTGCAGTGGGATGTTTCTGGTAAACATCTATGTGGAAAAAGGGGCAATCTAAATCAAGGGTTTTCGTCTTTAGTAAAACAATAGTTGAAAACTCAGCAGTTCTCATTGTCATTTTGAAGGATGGCAAGTAGCCATTTTTATTTTTCATTTTGAGAGCACAGAAAAACAACAAACAGAGAAACATATTTTCAGAAGTGTTTTTGCAATCTCTTCACATTCACAAGTGTGAACAGTTGTTTCTGTGTCACCTTGGAGAGTGTGGAACATTATTTTGTTTCAGACGCCATCAGTTACCTAGCAGACCGTGTAGAGTTGTTTTTTATGATGAAGGGTTTGTCTTGATGGCTTTTTTTTTAAATTATTTTTGCCTTGATTCTTTTTCTGCCATGTGATTTCTCCCACATCTCAACTAAAGATTTAATTACTGACGGGCTGACAATTATAACCAGCTAAGCTAACTGCACTTAAGCATCAAGTAATCATCACTTAATCCTGAACATGTATATTGACTTATTATAAACAACATGTACTTAATGTTTGTATGTTTTACTCTCAAGAATAAAGTAATCACTTTTGGGTACCATGAATGTCAGACTTAAAATTCTTTTTGAGATGCAGACTGAAATCAAAGACTCAATGGTGATGTAATTCTTTCAACTGCTTTAACAGAAACAGAAAGTGGTGTTGCATATTCTTCTAGCGGCTAAAATGAAAGTTTGTGCATGCAATTTACATCTGTCTTCTGACCACAATCTTGCAGTAGTCTTGTGTGTGTGTGTGAGAGAGAGAAGAAAGAAAGAGAGAGCAAGAGGAAGATAGACAGGATATTTCTAGAGTATTGAGTGGAAGTTATTAGACTGAGACCAGCCAACAGACCATAATTCATAAATATTTCCTCAGCATGACTCAAGGGAGGTGGATGATAGACAGAAAGTCAGAAACAAAATTCAGACCTGAAAGAACACACAGAAAGGCAGGAATTGTCTAAACAGGGGAACCCAGTTCCATAATGACAGAAAGCCGCTTACTGATGAAATTCACACGTTGCTCAGAGGAGAGAGTGTTGAGATATTGTGAGAA
>NW_023339674.1:23455652-23464495 GCF_004916995.1 Morone saxatilis | reverse complement strand
TGTGTGTGAGAGAGAGAAGAAAGAGTCCCTTGATGTTTTGAGGGTTATATTCCGACACCAGACTAAAAATATTGTGAATAGATGTGCTGTTTTGGCCTCATCATTTTCCAAATAATTTGAAAACTAAATGAAACTCTGCAGGACCAACTTGTGATCCCTTTGTCCTCACATAAAATTCTTTAAAAATAAGAGTGGCATACTCTGAATTGTCTAATTCTGATGTTCTCCTCACTTTAGCCAGTCCTTTGATTTTTCAGAATGAGTGGATCATGTCCTTCTAGAGAACTTAGTTATGTTATTAGTAGGGACTGCTCTCCAGTTTATTAGAAAAAGAAGCCTATGTGCAACAAGTCAACACACAGTCATTTTCCTTTTTATATGTGAGGCAACAAACTCGTGCTGTTGGGGGTTGGGTCAGATTCGTACACAAGATTCCTCAACCTAATTCCAGCTGAGTGTGTGTGCTCCCTGTTTGGACAGGCTTTGTGCCAAGTCATTCCACAGCAAACCCCTCGTCCCTCTGCTGCGGAGCCGACGTCCGTTCTCTTCTCCTCTCGTGTTGTTTCCTGTGGGGCACTTCAGATAAACTATAAACAACTATTTGCCCTCCAGACAAGCCACATTCCTGATAAGTCTTTGCGTGAGCAATTATTTCCGGGTCGAGCAGTGACTTTTTTTTTTTTTTTTTCCCTCTCAGCCTTCCCCCACTTCTTTTTTTCTCTCTAATAGAAGTGGAAGAACAGCTGTGGTGACCTGTGACTCAGTAAAGAGGATAGCCCGGCGTTTCATCTGCTTGTTTTGTCTCCCGATTTGTTGTGTAGCAAAGCTCACAGGCAGAACAAAAGCAGCAGAGCCAGTTGTCTGTATTGGAACCGGGCTCGTATAAGTTGGCAGGGAATCATTTGTCCTTCTTGCAGAGGGCTCTGAAAACAATGGCTGGGGGAGAAATGTGGGAACCATTACTTACCCTGGTCTACTCTGCCGTCTCCCCTTTCATTTGTGGCCAATGTGTGTGATGAACCATTCCACTTGTTTTTGTTCAAATGTGCAGCACTTAGGCAGTGCTTTTTTTTTCTGAGAGGAAATAAGATAATTGTAGAAAAACAGATTAGGTGAAAGTGAAGCTTACTGTTGTGTATTTGACTGTGTGCAACATATTATAGCACGAATGTGCTTTTGTGTTAAGTTCCACTTCTTGTAGAGAGCTGTGGAGATTGTTGACTTAACTCCACCCATTTCAAAAGATCATGTTTATCCTGTTTGGGCAGAGTCCTCTAACCTTCTGTGATTCAATATTTTTCACTTTCCCAACCCCTCTACACAAATCTTACTTTAAGGTTTAGTTATTTACACAACTTAAATCATTTAAAACTATTTAATACAGCTTTTAATTTCTGTTTTCCCTCTTCCTCAGATTCAGTTGTGGACAGCCCCCAGCTCTCGCCCTTCAACCCCAAAGGTCCCCTCTGCCTATCACGCCCCTCCTTTCACATGCCTCCACCCACACCCTGCAGCCTGCCAGTCCGGCCCCGTCGTGCAGGCCGACTGGCCAAGCCATTCTGAGGCCGGTGGGCCAGATGCCTAGGCTACGAGGAAGGCGCATACGAGGAGGGCAGGAGGAAGGTACACTGCTTACATGCCACCCTTCCACCCCCGCCTCACAACAACTCTACTCTTTTAAGAGTAGAAATCACAGAACCCACAGATTTCACAACTTCCTTGTAATTTTTAACGGGATGGGATTTTTAAACCTTTTGTCAGTATAATGGAGGGAAAGATGATCATTTTCTCATGGTGGGAATGTTTTGCATCAGTCAGTTTTGGAACTTTTGTGCCTCTTGTCCCTCAGCGATATCCCACCGACAAGGCCTACTTCATTGCCAAAGAGATTCTGACCACAGAGCGAACATACCTGAAAGACCTCGAGGTCATCACTGTGGTGAGTCTTATTGAAAAAACTGTTCAGTTTGGGTTTTTTTGGGGGGGGATTTAGCAAGGAAGCATAGTATGATCAGTGTAAAATAAAATATATGTATTTTTTTTCATAATGTGCATCAAAGGATAACAATAAAAAAAAATTAAAAAAAAGTAAATAATAATACAAAACAAGTGTGTATACATTGGTTTTTCAAAGGGGATGATGAAATAAAAGAAATACAGAAAAGCAAAACTTTTTAACTTTTTCTAAAACCAGGCCCTTGGGGCTTATCTTAATGATTTTCAGTTCAGTACAAAAACATTTTTACATTAAACAAATGACAGCCTTCATGCCTGTGGGACTTACATTTCTGAAGGCAGGGCACTAGGGCTGTACCCAAATCAGAAATCTCCAATTTGACTTGAATTTGAATGTCCAATATTTAGAAATATAATACATAGAAATGCTGTATATCATCACCTGTGATGGTGAACATCAGACTTCCACGCAGTCAGAGAAAATAAAAGTGTGCATCCTAGTCATAGTTAATACTTAGCAGTCAGCACTAAAGATGAGTGTTGAACATAAAACGAGTCGTGCTGCTCAGCGTCACTCTGCCCTCTGTTTCTATCACCCTGTCTTCATTAGAGTTAGTTTTATTGTTAGCTATAGTTGGGCTTGGTTTGTAAAGGTTTATATACTACCATGCTGTTCTCCTGCATTGCTCTTTGTACAATGACTCAGCTAAAAAAAGTGATTGAGTATTGATGGATTCAAATCAATGAGGGTTATGGGGGCAGCCCTTCAGGGACCAAAATAAAGGTCTTCCAATTTAAATGCAATTTCTACCTAAAAAACTTCAGTCAGAAAAGACTTGGCCGAGTGGATGATAATGATTTCCTTTGGATGACCCACACTGTCTTGAACAGCAGGATGTCTTTGTAGAGTCTTTTGAACAGAAGTAAAAGGTGTTATAGTTTGAAACAATTGCCTGTATAAAAACTCCAAGCAGAATATTACTGCTTTTTGTTTTTTAACCTTCGTTATCCCCTCATCATCTATACACACCAGTCTATTCATTAGGAGAATATATGCATCAACATTCTGTTGCCCCTCTCCTGCTCCCAGTGGTTCCGCAGCGCTGTGATCAAAGAAAACGCCATGCCCGAAGGCCTGATGACCCTCCTCTTCTCCAACATCGATCCCATCTATGAGTTCCATCGAGGCTTCCTCAAAGAGTTAGACCAGAGGCTGGCTCTCTGGTAGGTGCTCAGTGTTTGTCTGTGTGATGAGATGTATGGAAGCCTCTAATGAGATGATGATAAAGACAAAATCTGCAAATCTACAAATCTGTCCGTTTCCTCAGGGAGGGACGCTCTAATGCTCACGCCAAAGGGGACTACCAGAGGATCGGTGATGTGATGATGAGGAACATGTGTGCTCTTAAGGTGACAGTGCTTTGCCAGCTCTCCTTTACATGTTTGACTGACAAGCAGAATGTCCTGTATTTCATGCAAGACATGTTTATTGTTAACCTCAGGAATTCACCAGCTACCTACAGAAACACGATGAGGTGTTAACAGAGCTGGAGAAAGCTACCAAGAGGCTGAAGAAGCTGGAGACAGTCTACAAAGAGTTTGAACTGCAGAAAGTCTGCTACCTGCCCCTCAACACATTCCTGCTCAAGCCCATCCAGCGCCTCATGCACTACAAACTCATCCTGGAGAGACTATGCAAGCATTATTCTCCCACACACCGTGATCACGACGACTGCAAGGGTCAGTTTTCCAGAGCTTATGTCCTCGTTAAAGGTTCAGTGTGTAACATTTAGGAGGATCTATTGGCAGATATAATATTCATAGTTATTAGTTTATAATCACTCATCAATCATTGTTTTTTTTTGTTACCTTAGAATAAGCGTTTTATATCTACAGATCCAGTCCACCATGTTGAAACACCATGTTTCTACAGTAGCCCACAACAGAAAAACCAAACATTGTATTAGTGTAGTATTTTTTTTTTTCTAACTCACAGTTGGAAAGGGGGGGTGAAACGGGTGAGTTGTAATCTGCAACAACACTGTCACTAAATCCTACACACTGGACCTTTTTTAATGTTAACAAAATGATACCATCTCAGTTTTTCACCCATCACCCACAAACCTGTATTATATTAACACTAACACTAACAAATGGGCTTGATTTGCACAACAAATTTCATACGCAACATTCAGCTAGAACTGCTCAGCTAGAAATTGTATAAACATTATTACATTTTATATAGTAAACAAAAAATTATATTTTTGCGTTTTGAGATGGTCACTGTGTCCGTTTTGGAGATCACGGAATCATACGTTCTTGACGGGATACATGACACGCGTTGGACCGCTTTTAAAACTTTCATGGCTTTTAAATATGCAGTTTGTGCAAGGAAGCAGCTTTACTCTTCCCCCTGACGGCACCAACAGCTAACATTTACAAATGTAAACAGTTTTTAACCATTCATTGTTACCTCTTGCTGAAGGTGGGCTCTGTGCTTTTCTTCCCAGTAGGTAGCCAGAAGGTTAGTGTAGATATGCCGCAAAGGCAGATATTATTTAGTGTGATTTTGTTATAAAGATTCCTTATTAAATATGTTAAAGGTATGAGTGTTGCCTGCCTTCTCAAACATGTTTACTGTTTCTGCACTTACAATAAATGTAGCTCCAGTGCAAGTCATATCACTCTTCCAGTGCTATTTGGCTAGACATTTGTGTTTTTACTTCATATTATTATTCTTGGAAATATGATTTTTATACAAAATATCTACAAATTGAAAGTCACATCGTCTTTGTTTCCTTACAGAGGCTCTGAAGGAAGTGGCTGAGATTGCCACTCAGCTCCAGAGTAGTCTGATCCGGCTGGAGAATTTCCAGAAGCTGACAGAGCTGCAGAGAGACCTGATTGGTATAGAGAACCTAACAGCACCAGGCAGGGTGAGTACAATAACAGCGAGCAAAAGGTAGGGGGTGCTGGGAAACTGAGTGAAAGTGGAACACAGTATCTGACAAGCTTTTTGTGTTTTTAGGAGTTCATCCGAGAGGGATGTCTGTACAAGCTTACCAAGAAAGGACTGCAACAGAGAATGTTTTTCCTGGTTAGTACAAAACTGCTATAACTTAAACTGTAATCAAAGCTTCAACACGTACAAATCAGTGCACTTGAAACAAACTCTAAAGGTTTCTGTTGTCTTTTCAGTTCTCAGACATGCTCCTCTACACAAGCAAAGGTGTTACAGCAACCAATCAGTTCAAAGTTCACGGCCAGCTGCCCCTTCACGGCATGATAGTGAGTATATAAGCTTCTAGTTCTAACTTTTGACCCTCGTTAACCTTCATCAGCACTGTAAACCTCTGGGAACACTCTCGGAAGAATAGTAACACCCGGTGTGATGGTGAGATGTGTAGGTTAGGGGTTGTCAGTACAATCTAAACAGTGTGGCAGCATTTTGAGAAGGGAGGGCCTGGGTCCCCTAACGTTGCATGTCTCTGCTTTACTCCTGGCTGCAGCTCATAGTGCTGGATGCACCGGTAAGTCCTCTGAGCTCTGCCAGCTTGGATGCCCAAACCCTACCCTTCTTCTCCCATGCTCCCATGCTTGTGTAGACCAATCACCAAAAAGCACACCTAGCAGTTTGCTCAAGATGCAGAATCATGTCAGCCTTTGCTGCTGTTTGTAGACGTTTATCAAGCCAAAATAACCCCATGGACATCACAAATGATGAGATATAAGCAGGACATTGTGATGTGATGATGATCAGGCGACACTGATAGGTGTGTTTTGGTCTCGGGTACTGATAGGAGGCTAAAAGAAAAGCAGGATGTGGATTCGCCATGGTTTACCTCCACACAGAAACGTATAGGTGCTTCATTAGAGGCTCTTTGGCAGATCTGCCTGTGACTTGACTTAGACTCACCTTTCCCCGCTTTCAATCCTGAGCTTATGTCATTCATTGTAAATAAATGTGTTTACACTGAATGATTCCAAAGCTTGGCTTATGTTTTTTCTCTTTTGTTCGTAGGTTGAGGAAAGTGAAAATGAGTGGTCTGTCCCCCACTGCTTCACCATCTACTCTGCTCAGAGGACCATTGTAGTGGCTGCCAGGTGAGGGAGGGGGGGGGGGGAGTTTTTAATGGGCTACAAGTTAAACTGTAGTGTTTGTCTCAGTAGTATACAGAGAATTAGGACTGTGCGATATACTCCACAAATAAGAGGTACTTGCTCATACTTTATTATTTCTCTTTTTTTATTTCGAACCTTTGTGCGCATTTTTATTAAGCTTGTACCAAAAATATTATTGTCTCACTGTATTCTACATACAAGACTTGTAATACTTTAATTACCTGGGCGGGTCACTCAGGTAAAGCCTTTGGTACTACGTTGGTTTCAATGTTGATCGTTCTGACAGAATCATTAACAACAAGCCTCTTCCACACGACTTTATAAAACAAACTGTTGGAGAGAGAAACAGAGGTGTGTGTGTGTGTGTCTGTGTCTCGCTTGTTTTGTATTGCAACTCTGCCTCAGAGCATATTTTTCTTATCTGACTCCGTAAAAGTGTGATTTCTGAGGCAACAACATAAACAATAGAGTAAAATATGAAACCATAGACGTTTTTCTATCATCACACAAAATATATTGTCTTATCACATAGCCCTATGGGAATCAGGTATCATAGATTGTAATTGCTAATGTTTATTGTTAGTAAATTAATAAATCTGAACTGAATAAGTTCAAATAATTATTTTTTTTGTCATGTTGTAATTTGCTGTTTTACATTCTATCTGTACTGTAACCAGTGCATGGTTGTCCTGTCTTCTGTCTGTATCTTTGTGAATTCAGCTCTAAAGTGGAGATGGGGAAGTGGATTGAGGATCTGAACATTGCTATTGACATGGCCAAGAAGTCCCAAGAGAAATCCAGCATCTTCCTTGGCGCTGGACTCGGCGATCACTCCAACCGTAAGAGCTTTTACTGACCTCAGTGTTACGTGAAGAAGATGTACAGTAACTACAGAGCTCACTGAGTGGGAACGTGTGCTTTATGTGACTTTTCTATACTCTGCTGAGTCATTGAAAGTTCTTCCTGTGGGATATAGCGCGCATTCAAACGTACAGTTAATCCCTTTCCTCCAAACAACTTCCTCTCCCTTCTCCTCCCCCTACTCCTCCTCCTCCTCCCTCAGGATCGTCTGACGAGGTCTCTCTGGAGCAGGAGTCGGAGGATGACATGAACTCCTCCCGTACTTCACTGGACAAGCAGACACACCACCGTGCCAACACCACCATGCACGTGTGCTGGCACCGCAACACCAGTGTGTCCATGTCTGATCACAGCCTGGCTGTGGAGGTAGTCCTCCTCTGCCCACATTAAGACATGCATACACCCCCATTTACACATCCACACACTCTGAATGAGTATGCGAAAACACAGACGGATGTAGTTTTACACTCACACTTTCGGCACAATGTCAGTGGACAACTTTTCTTTCATGTCCTTTTTTCCCCCTGGTGACTGTTAATATCCTGTGTTTCTGCTCTTTGTTCTTGTTTTCCCATGCTGTTGACAATATATTAATTTGTATGCACGAAAGGTTGGGTCATCATTTCTCTGACACTAACATTCTTACTCCACAGACCTGGAGGACTTCCTTCCTGCTCTTTCTTTCCCATTTCTTCCTCTCTGAAGCTAACTACTAACACTTTCTCTACACCCTTTCTCCCCTTTTTCTCTTCACCCTCTCAGTCTTCGGCTCTCCGGCTGTCTCACCAGAGCTTCCTCCTCGCTATCTCCTCGGTCAGGGCCAAAGACCAAACACCATCACACATGTTTGCTGGTACCGAAACCAGAACCTCTCGCTCACTGATTACCTGCGCATGAACCAGGTACTAGAGCCAGATGGATGACTAGAAGAGGTCCACTTATTATTCATTCTCCCTGAAGTCTCAGTAGAAAACATAACTGGGTTAAAAGAGCTAATTATGTATTTAATCACATGTTGAAATTCAACAAAAACCAAACATTGTCAGTGTTTTTATTGAGATTGCACTCTGGTTTATTTGTTCATACCTCATATTTTATCTTCCATATCTCAGGAGGCACAAAATCAACAGATTGCAGCATCTGCACACAAATCAAAACATTCACTCCAATCTATCATTACCTAACAAAACAAACAATGTCAAATAAGAATAACAATAATAAAATGGAGAATGGGAAAATAAACAGCCACAGCTCTCAGGTTTGAGACATAAGTAAAGCAGCAGGCTTGTAGGTAGCATTTCAGTCCTTGAACACTTAGACCCATTACAAGTTCATTTACAAAACAAACTAGTAACAGTGTCCTGATGTGAAAGAAATATGATGCATATTTAAATGTGCCGCAGAAATCAATCAGTTCTGCGAACATTGTACTCACCAAAGTAACACGACTGCTTGTTCTTGTTGACTTGTTGGACCTATTTTTAGTGATGTCTCCACATTCCAAGATCTCTGCAGTTACTTTGATAAGTCCAGTGATGTATGAACTAAAAGAAAAGTAGTTTTCCTTTTTTAAATGCAAGGTAATGATGAGATGAATGATGCCCGGATGCAAACAGTAAAAAGTGCACTTACTGTATCATCTCCATGTCAATGTTCTACATCCTAGACACAGGTCAGCTTCTTAAACGGCTGTTTTAAAGCTACATAACTGTCTACAAATGAGAAGTGTCCAGTGACATGAACAGGAAATCATGGTTAATCTGATTAGGACAAATTAATGCACTTTCCATTTTAAAGTTAGAGCACGCATTAACACTTTAACACCCTAATTACCACCCAAACATCCTCTATGTATTCAGTGCAATATGTCACAAGCAGGTGCTCACACAGCCACAGATCACTGA
>NW_023339674.1:23453823-23455624 GCF_004916995.1 Morone saxatilis | reverse complement strand
GAATTTATGATGAAATATCAGACACAAGCATTACAATCTCACTGTCTAACCTTTATGTTCTCTGCTCCCTTCCCCTGTGTAGAACCAGCTCTCAGGTTACCTCCTGAGGAAGTTTAAGAACAGTAATGGCTGGCAGAAACTCTGGGTCGTCTTCACCAACTTCTGCTTGTTCTTCTACAAGACTCACCAGGTCAGCAGACCCACCCTGAGATGCATTATTTCTTCTAGAGTACAAGACATTGTACACGTATATGAGATCAAGAGGATCTGTGTTCAGAAAGCGTTTCCCGTCTCTGTTTGCAGGATGACTTCCCACTGGCTAGCCTCCCCCTGCTCGGCTACACGGTCAGCACCCCCGAGGAGTCGGACAGCATCCACAAGGAGTACGTCTTCAAACTGCAGTTTAAGTCCCATGTTTACTTTTTCCGGGCAGAAAGCGAGTACACTTTTGAAAGGTACATGACTTGTTTCTAATTCCCAGAATATTTGAGCACATTTCACAGCCTTAAAGTCCTGTAGTATAACTGCGTCTCCTGTCTCATCTTTGCAGATGGATGGAGGTGATCAAGAGTGCAGCCAGCACTACGGGCCGGATGAGCCTGCTCATACCCAAAGGAGGTCCCATGGAGATAAATGGAAACTGAATCAAACATCATGTATCTGGAGGCTGGGCCTCTAGGACATCAGAAAGACAGTCAGTCTCACTGTAATGTTCAAGTGAAGGGAACATTTGGACAATACCAACTGGAGACTGAAAGATACTGCCAGTTTAACTGTTAACATTTCTCAGCTTAAGGATTTAATTCTAATGATCTGTGCTTTTTTCTTGATTGATGATGTAAATGGTAACATTTGTTCCTGTATACAGGATATAATGAAAGGGAGGCGTGTATATTTTGATCAGTTTTTTGCATGTGTAGCGCTCATTTGGGAAGTTCATATAGACTGACAGGAAATACTGTTATATGGGACCAACTCCTACGCAAAGGGCTTCAGTTCTGGCTTTTTTTGTCTTTAGCACATGATGACTGAAGCTTTGTAGGGTACAGCTCTGTGCTATGACTGGGACGCAGATGATATGCAGTATGTGGGAAATGATGGTACAGGATAGTCGGTACTTTGAAAGAGTCAGAGAGAGGTGTGTGAGATGGAAGCGAGCAGAAGGTTAATTGGATGTTTAAGCAAGTTCTTGAGTATGGAGGAAGTTTTGAGAAATTGCTGAAATGCTGCTGTTGGGACAATGACATGCAAGCAATTTTGGTTTTTTAAACATTTGGAAAAGTGCACATTTCTGGACTAAACCTATATGAACTTTTTGTATAAGCAGTAATTGTTTTCTAAAACGCTATCTGAGGTTTTTTTTGCCTGGTATTGGAAGGAAATAAACAATGTTTCAAATGTTCAAAAGGGAGCTTCTCTGCTAAAACCTCCTGATTAGATAGGCGGCATTACGTTTGGTGCTACATTTCTCTCTTTAATATCAAATGTAATCAAATGTATTCTGTTTTTATTTTTACATAGGGATAACAACTTGAAGAAATACTGTGTAGTGTTTACTCTGTGTAAAAGTTTCAGATTTTCCTAAAAACAAACCAGAAGAACATATTTTGAAGTAATTGTACTTTGTGATGATGTATTGCTGTGTCAGACTGTTTTAGACAAATGGGAGCTGACTTGTGGGAGACGCCAATGACACTTATTGTCAGTTATTTAGTGCGCTACATGCAACCATGGTATTATTTGGTATATATTTTGTATGAAGACTGGAATCTTTACCCTGTGTGTGTGTGTGGGTGTGGGT
>NW_023339674.1:23453462-23453740 GCF_004916995.1 Morone saxatilis | reverse complement strand
GACATTCTGTGTGTGTAAGAGACTGACTGTTGCACAGTTAACATACAGTATGTTACTCCTATTTATTGTCTAGCATGTCATCAGGACCATGCTCCTGAATGCCCTCGTGTAGCCTTCATGTTATTCCGTTGAAAACCTAACAAATAAAAACTGTTTCAATCACATTTCTATGGCTGACAATTGTTTTCCATACTGTGTGTTGCAGATTGAGCCTAAAATATATATATATATATATATATATATATATATATATTTTTATATATTATATATATATATAT
>NW_023339674.1:23449205-23453362 GCF_004916995.1 Morone saxatilis | reverse complement strand
ATATATATATTTTTTTTTTTACATTTTATACATATACATAAGGTTCCTTTACATAGAACATTCTAACAATGGGTTTAAGTTTACATTTAAAAATATCAGCACTATGAACTGCTCACAGATCCTCAGGCAGCTCTGAGAATAAAAACTTAAAACTTGATGATATTTATCAGCTGTGTTTCTCTGTTGCTCACCTGGAAAATGTATAAGGAGAAATATTAGAGTGTGTACATTGAAACTGCTTCGAGCCAGAGCAATAGTAAAATACTGTATCAACACCTCAGTTGACACATGAGAAGATGTACCGTTGCTTGAATACATAAGGATTTGTGCTGAAAAGAAGTCCCATGAAGGCAATGACCAGGGATCTACAAATGTGTTGAGTCATCATAAACAAAGCAGGGCATTCCTCAGGCATGTCCAAACAGCATGAACAGTGGGTGGGGTGGCTTCCCCTGAGATGACATTATTGCTCATCTGCCAGAGAGCTCTCTGTTAAGGAGTGGAGAAGGTGTGTAGCTGCTCACACTCTGCTATTACAGGGTTTTACTTTCAACACAACATGGCGACACAGTAGCACCACATCAACTGGTGCTATATAAGTGCTATATATGAGTTAAACTTGTACAACCAAAAGGGTTAATTTATGCTGGTTTCATTACCTCTGGCACTATGTGTAGATTGAAGTATTAATTTACTCCGCTGCCTTTATCTAACAGGTCTAGATAGTAAACAGTTTGCAGAATGCAGTGTGATGGTTTCAGATCTTCATCATGGCCCAATCACAGCTGGATTAGTATGTGACAGAGGGAACACATGATAACTGACCTTCCTCATTTGAAGTAGAATATAATGAGAAAGGAGTCTCTGTGTAACTCTGTACTTTCACCTTATTTCCTACTTTTAACACCTGCAGGGCTGTATGGAAACGCTGAATCATGAGTCCAACCCCCCTACACACCTCAGCAAATGTACCAGACCCCAGCAGATACCTCACCGCTCTGTGGCTCTTTCCAAAGGTGACCAAATCAGCCTCTAATGCTTCCTGGTAAACATATTTCACTTGTTGATTCAGACTAGCTGCTGTCTCCACTCTTTATGCTAAGCTAACATAATCAGCTGCTGCCAGTAGCACCATACTGAACGCACAGACATGAGAGTGGTATTAACCTTCTCTCTATTCCTTTGACTACACTGTATACTTCATTTATGTGTTTTTCTGTCCGAACAGTAGTCAAATCTGGCATTAGTTTGTACTGTATTATTTTTTTTTTTTATAGAATATGACACCACCCTCCAGGTTGCTTAAGCCCCTAAATTTACAGAACAAATACCAAGGGCGTGATAGGTATGGCCCTGAAACTATATGCAGAAGTATGTGCACATTATTAGGAGACTGATAAACATTCTAAAATATGAATACAAAAATACTGTTATTGAAAGGAACCACTTGAGTACAAAAACAGTTGCATAATGTTTTTGTGGCTCTGGTGGGAGCTTTTTAAAGTCTGACAAAATAACTATTAAAATAACCTAATAATAATAGTTCAAAAATAATAAGAACTTTTATTATTATTAGTTTGGGCATGGAGACTAAAATCCCTAACAGGAAGCCTGCGTTGCACACTGGGAGCATTGAGTTTAAGATAGCATTTAGCAGGCAAGGAGAGTCTAATAAAATATGTTATTGGTTGCATTATGGGAAATGTAGGATTCAGTGTTTTGGGACTTTTATACCATTTTTCTTTAATGTGGCTCTAGCATGTCGCCCAGCTATATGGAAGTGCAATAGTGAATGGTTGGAGGACCCCTTTAAGGCTTCTATGTACTGCCAAATCCTTATTTATCTTTATTTATCCTCCATACAGAGTAGAGTTTATATTCACTGTTGGCAGCATTTTACATTCTAACAATTTAATAATTTCAAATAGGTCTTCACAGCCTGCACTTGATCATTAAGTACCACACTCACACATTCAGCAGACAATATTTAATGTTTTATTCTGGCAAGCCTCCTCAAGAGAAGTTAAAATGAGTAGTTTGAATTGATATTTGGTGATTCAATAACTGCAGCTACAGCAGCTGAGATATTACTGGGTCATGACCTGTGTGCTGGTTGTATGAGCTGGGATGGGGGCGGAGGGGCGGGGCTTGTGTCGGTCTGCTTATCTCCGCCTTTGGACTTCACAATAAGTGCCCTTAGAAGGAAAGCCTGTCAGACTATAAACTGGAGAGCGTTTTTTACGGCTGGAGTGGCAGCAAGTCTTCAGTTCATAAAAAAAAAAAACAGCCATCAAAGCCACTTCTGTGCTCAGTGACAGGCTGATGCAGCCCGCTTAGGGAGACATTTCAGTTGGGGCAAATTAGCCTATTAATTCTCTGGTAAGTGTAATTTAATTGTCCTTACCTTCATTATAAACGAGTGTGGGCGCAATAACTTCACTTTACATAACTCTTCTGGTCTACTGTGAAACTTTTCTCTCTGCAGCCTGGGCTTTATATAACCTGCAGCCTCAGTAGACTGGCTGCGTTTGCGTCGGACAGCTTTATTATCCAGCTCAAAAGATGTCCACAAACTAATCCGCATGTCTGTTATGCAGGATAATCTCCAGAGGTCTTCCTATCTGCTGGACCAGGAGGGAGCGGGGACGTGTGGCCGCCGTGCGAGGCGGTGGAGGCGGGGAGGTGAGCAGCGCAGTCCGCGGCGGATGACAGGGGCATGGATATGTTGCGCCGCTCGTCTGTGTTTGCGGCTGAGGTGTTTGACCGCTCGCCCACCGACAAGGAGCTGGTGTCCCAGGCCAAAGCACTGTGCAGGGACTACATTCACTCCAGGCTGAACCGTGCCGGGATAGGCTGGTCTAAGCCTGAACACGGACTGGCTGCATCAGGTGGGACGCTGGGAGAGATATCGTCGGTTCTGCTGTGGCTGGGTAAGTTTTGGGGATGACCTGGCTGCCAAATGTATGAAGTTTGTGTAAAACACTGATATAGAGACTCATGTGAGTTCAATGCAAGGGCGGATCTAGAGAAATATTATTCATGGGGTGGCCAGGGGGTGGCATGGAGGGGTGGCAGAAATGATTTAATCACATAAATCAATGCCCCTGCTTCAATGAAGACCCTACATCATTTAAAACCATATAGTGTTCCTAGACTATTCCCACAGAAGGTTAGATTCAGTTTATATATTTACGATGGAGGACATAGATGTCATGTTTTGTATTTTTCCAGGAAATTTAAGGAATTTAAACGTACATAGGCTGGGGTTTTTAAAGACACACTGTCAGCTTTAAGGCCACCAAGAACAACGAAAAAACCCAAGAATACAAAGAGCATTTGAACAATAAAAAGACATACAGAACTCGTGAAAAACAGCTTTTAAAGTCTCATTTAGGGAAACTATTTGGACATACAACAGTTTAATTATTTTTTTTTTAATAACATAAAAATAAACTTAAGATATACTGAACATTTTACAGAATTTTCAGTTATCCTTAAATTGATCTGGGGGTGGTTTGGACTCATGACTGCTGTTTGACATCACATCTGATAATTCGAAGTTGTGGTATAACCTTTCATTCTTACTGGAATACCTTGAGGTGATTCCCAGGAATCCCCGGTAAAACAGTTTAGTAATATTTCACTTCCTGGATGTTTGCCCAGTATAATAACTGATAGACTGCAGATGGCTCCTCCAGTTTGAGGTTTCACTTTAGCATTTGTGGTTATCACCCCACCTCCAGTTTAGGTAATTATGCAATTCACTAGAAACTCAGAGCCAACAAAGACTGTTTGGGACCACTGTCAAGCAGAAAGTCTCCCAAACGAGTTGAAAAACTGCTCACAGAACATAGCTGGCAAACCTCTGAGCCCAGCACTAAAGAGACCAATTACTTTTAGACTTTGTTCACTTTAAAGTCAGCTGGATAAGAAGTTATTACACCAAAACATCTACAGCTCATGAATGAAAATTTCAGATAAATAGTTTGACATTTTTGAAAATAGTCTTATTTGTTTTACTGCTGAGAGTTAGATTAGAAGATGGATATCATTCTCATGTCTTTCTGATAAATATGTAGCTGTAACCAGCAGCTTAGCTTAGCTTATTTTAGCCTAGCTTAGCACAAAGACTGGAAACAGGGGGAAACAGCTAGCCT
>NW_023339674.1:23439720-23449105 GCF_004916995.1 Morone saxatilis | reverse complement strand
TTGTAGTTTGGAGATGGTGGTGTGAATGATGCTGCAGGCAGATGTTGGGTTTGCAGAGGGAGGGATGTACAGGACAACGATGATGACATGCGGGATCTCTCTATCTGTAAATACAATCACTCACTCCAAGATGTAGCTGACCTTAGAGGTAAACACACATCTGTCAACACGGTGTTGCTGATTAGCTGGCGTTATTGACATGGACTGTGCTGTTGAAAGGTTTTATGGTTTTTCCTGTGCACGTTGAAGCCTTAAAACTTGCACTAATCAACTGTAAAAGCCTTTTTGGGCTGAAAAAAAAAAAAAAACTATGCAGCTGGGAGAAAAAAAAGTATTACATTATGCAAATGTCTGATTCAAACAGTTGGTTTGTATTGTTTGTGCAAATTATGTGTGGTGTACACAAAACACACTGACCACAAATGTACTGGACATAAAAACATTGATAATAAATGTAAATCAAAGTTTTAATTTGGTTACAAACTCTTGTTTTTAAATTCCTGCTTTCAAAGGATAACTGACTGTAAAACCAGTCAAAAGTGTAATAATGGAAAATATGGGACTCATGAAAGTTTCCAACTTGCTAAGGCTAAGGCTGATGCCATTTTACATTTATATAATATTCATCTATTCCCACAAAAAACAAAAAGACTTCCCAGGTGGCCAAAACATTTTTTTTCTGTCAGATGTTGTAGAATGACTTATTCACTTTCCTTTTTTTCAGACGACAGCTTTTAGAGAAAAATATTCCAAAACAGTAACTTTTTACATTTGTTGTCTGGTTGATCACAGAAAAATAGTCTGGACATGTCACACACTAAAGTCCACAGAGTTGTAGTTAAGCCCACAAACATCTGGTACACGTTTCATGTTTCACTCAATTTCCATAAGTTTCTGTATGCAAAACCTTTACCACAGAGCCAAACTGCATTACTTCATTCTTACAGTTGAATACAAAGATCTAGGTGTATAAAGTACAAAATCACGTCCTCTACTCTCCCAGTACATCTACTTTATATTAGCACAGTGTTCAAATTCTCATTATTTGACATTCAACCAGTAAATCAGCTCAGCCTGGGATCCCCATACCTCTCCAATAGACCGTTGACTGCTTCCGGAAAACAGCTGCAAAACAGAATCTGTTCATTAAGAAATGATCAACATTTACTGTTGCACACTTGACAGATTGTTGTAAGAACCATTTATTATTGCTTATATTTACAGTTGAAAATGACTCACAAACATTTGTTTATTATGTCCTAGTGCTAAATGCCTCATAAAAGTGAAATTATTCATGGAATAAAATCTACTCATAAAATGAAATGTTATCAAAGTGCTATAACTCAGAGAAGATATACTGTAACTTGCATTACTGCAATTACAGTACAGCAATATAATATACTGCTTCACAATAAGCAATAAAGAGAAAAAGTGTACAGTGCTGTCTGAACTACATACATGTATTTATATATCAAATGTAGGCTCAAATCTCCAGACTCATTAGGGACTGTACAAACATTATTGGAGTGGTGAGACTCTTATATTAGGCTTAAAAAAGAAGCAAGGCCCTCACAGCATAATTAATATTTACTTATCTCTTCTTGATTCAGAAAAAAACCCTTCAATAAACCAATACACACAATACATGAGTACTCGGTACCACTTGTTTCACTTCTAATAACTAAAGAAGAAAAATCATAAACAATTTAAGAGGGTGTGCCCCAATTTAAACTTCCATAATTTAATGGAACCCCAGTTGAAATGTTTAATTTCTCTTCACTAATTAGTAGAACAAGTTGGCAACGTGTGAATCTGAACTTATATATATAAAAATAAAGACAAAAATACAAAAATATATGCTTTTTGTTCCCATTTCGACATGATTCTTGTAAGGGCAGGGTGAAATAAGATAATAATCTGGAGTGAGAAAAATACATATAATAATAAACCCTTCCTCGCTCTCCCCACATAATCAGACTCCCCTCCCTTTAGCAAAAAGGAAAGATTCCTCTTTTCAGAGCCCCCTCACCGTAATCATTTTTGTAACGATCTGGGTAAATTATTTGTCTGCTGTCTACCGGCATGTAGCTTCAAAATCAATATGACCATCCAGGTGAGAAGTGGGGATTTTTGTAAGACCATAGCCTAATGAGTGGCCTCAGGATCCCTTACTGTCAATATACAGTAGTTACCATTTTCAACCACTAGGGGCAGCCAAACTAACAAAAATCAGGCATCAAACAGCAGTTTTGCTGTTAGTAAAGTAGTTAGAAAAATGAAAAGCTAAAAACATGATTTTATACATTCACATCACACGCGTGCCATAATACAACCATTAACAATAAATAGACAATCTAGCAGAAGAAGCAGTAGAAGCAGGAAAGGTCATTTTTCTGTGAAGGGATAGGTGTTCATCAATGAAGGCTCAGTGCAAATGAGTGTAAACATAATCCAAAGCAGCAGAGGCTTTAGTGGAATGGTGCTGGTGGTGTACAGTGCTGGTCAATCTGCTCAGAATCCAGTGTGTGACTTTGTTTCACTTCTCCTGGAGGAGGTATAACACCGTGGCCTTCAGATAGTGTCCAAAGGCACAGACAGCAGACACCAGCCAGTGAGAGCGGAAGCTGGGATCCGTGTTCACCACGCATTTTGTTACATCCACCTGTGACAGCAGAGAGGACACAGAGTCACCAATTAAACTCTGACTGCGTGAACACAACAAAAAAACAGTCACATTCGAAGCAAATACGCAACAGAAAGACCTAAAAGAGTGCACATGTGTTCCTGATTTGTCAATATTCTGAGGATCTGCAGTCACAACTTGCCCACAAATATGTCATTTCAAAGCCAAAGCCCACACTGTAATCACAGCAATGCTTCCTTCAGCAATCCACTTATATGACTAAAAAATCTTCATATACAATGAAATTCCACAGAGAGCAAAGTGAAGTGTCAGTCCTGACACTGAACACGTCTCCCTCTGTCACAAAATGTTATTTAAGTTTCCTACACTCTGACATCCCCTCCCAGTGCAGAGATATTACAGTCTAAGTTCAGACTGCAACTCATTTGAGTTTATGAGGTCAGTTATACAATCCATTGCTCTTCATTTTGTCACACTCCACTAATCTTCAAAACAAAACTGACTTGGGTGCCATGTCTCTGAGCACATGAGCATTCGTTTGTTCACTTGTTGTGCTCTTTCCAGCAGAGCAGAACACAGACAGAGGCACGCTGCCAGGCCTTGTTCCTTCTTGTCCCTGAGTTTCACTTGATTGTTTCTGTTGGATTTTGATCAGACAGGGTTTTCCCCAGTTAGACGATTGTGCAGAAAACACATCTACTCTGTCTGAAGGAGTGGCTGCTGTTCATGTCTAACTGTTCATTGTTAGTTAAAAAAAACTACATCCGTGTCATATCTTTAACTCATATCAGCAACTTCACAGTTTTTTACCGGTTATGAAACAGTCTCAATTGAATACTGATTCCTCTATATAAACAAAGAAGACCATCAGCAAAAGACTGGCTATTTCTATATAGTTAATGCCTGCCACCGGGTCAGATTTGGTTGGATTCCCCTTGAAATCAATGAAACACTACTGCTTTTGTCCACAGGGGCCACCAAAATCAACACAAAAAAAGTTCCTCCTTCTAACAGTGGTACCCAGCCTTTTTCTTCAAGGGACCCCTTTTCCATCATTTAGTAAACTGACAACCACTGACTGAAGTGACATATTTCAAAACTGTATAATTAACCCAAAACCCAAATAGTGAACTGCAAGAAGTTCGTCTAAAAGAGTGATTTGGATTAGTTCTGAGCAGATTATTTCCTGTTTGTTTATACAATTCTTTGTCTGTATTATATATTTCTTCAAATTTTTAACAATCATAAATACTTAATAGGCTTATTTTTCAATATATCAAATTAAAAATTGAAAACAATTGCCAAAACAAAAGAAACTACAATCAGTAAATTTGAATTCAAATTCAGAACGTTACTTTCATTTTCTATATAACATTGCAATAATATATCAAAGCTGGGACTCGGATCAAATATATATGGAAGGGTTAAGTGGTTTTACAGTGACATACTTTGCTACACCCTGCATGGTGCAAATGGGAGAAAACTCACCACCTTCAGTTTCAGCAATCACACAAACAAGTGATCAGATAAAAAATAAGTGTCCCTTACCCAGCCCCCTTTCCTTTTCAGCCAGGAGGTCAGGCTCTTGTGGACAAACTCCCCCATGCAGTCGACAATGGTATGGACCATAGCTGGATGACCATGGCGAACACAGTCCACTGCCAAGGCTCCTGCCACGGCGTACAAAGAAACCACCTTCCCCCATGTCACACCTGAAAGGAGACAAGGTTGCAGGACGGTTAGAACTAAATAAACTACATCCTCGCTCAAAGCTTCAAGCACAGATTTATTTATGTGCTGCTTTCTGATGTATGAACACATTGCCCAATCATGCAAGTTTAGCAGACAAAATGATTATTTAATGATGTGAAGATTCTTGGTAAATCAAAGTGGAGTGACTCTGCTCTTTTTAGTTAGAGTATTTTTTAGTGCAGCAAAAGTCTGTCAGCAGCTCTCTTTAGAGACGAATTATAAAACATGAGCAGCAGCCAGGCATTATGCCTCCATGCCTGTCTGACCCACAGAGACGAAAACCCAAACACAAGGCTCAGGGCAGCATGCAGGCAGTATGTCTCGCTAGATTAGTGGGCAGATCATTTTCCCAACTTAGTTCCCAGGTTGAGTGAAGCTTTCTGCCACTACACCATTTACAGTCAAAGCCTCAGACTATTTTTGCAGTGTTTACATGTCCAACACATACAAACTGAGCCTTGACTCCATCAGTCTTCTTTAACTGTCGACTGATTCATTGCTAGAATCTCTAAACGGAGGTCGTGCTTCTCTTTAACTGTGATATCTGGAATTTGCAAGATGATACTGTAGTGCGCACTTGTAACACTGCTGTCTAACTTACGGTGAGTTGAGATTTAAGTGACGGTTAATCTTTTAAAATCTACTCTTTGCTACAGAGTGCTCCATAAAAAGGAGTAACTAAAATATAGAAGAATTAAGTCTGGCAGCTACTTCCTGTTTAATTCTACTAGTTGTACCCCCTAACTATAATCAACAAGGTGGTAGAAGACACAGCATACGGACTGAAGTATGAAGTAATACTAAAGCAACAGCTCCCTGTTAAACAATACTGTGCCAGTTTTAACAGTTTAAGACTTGGTTGTGCTTCTGTTTTAGGTATCTTGAATGAGGTAATGTGTTCCCTTTCTCTTTCTCTTTATGCATTTCTCACAAGCTGCCAACCGCTGTTCTTCTGCTTTTCAGTGCTTTCATAAATTTGGAGGCTTTTGCGAGAGACAGGTGAAAAAAGAACAGTTGAAATCTATGCAGCGGAGGCCAAGATGTTCTGGCTTTTAGTTCCCAGTTCCCAGGTTTCTAAAATGTTGTGCAGGATCCAGCCTACACAACATTTCCCATAATGCAACGCAACTGTTTTTTTGTTGCAACCCTCTTAAATACACACATCATTCACACTCCACACCCCCAGTTTGGCACACAAATTCCTCCTTAAAATAACCAAAGTCTCCCAGCCCAAGCCCAGATAACCCTGATGACATGATTGGGGGTATTTTCCTGTACTTGACACTGAACCTTTAAAGGTGTAACATTCAGGAGGTTCTATTAACATTCACAGGTATGTTTTCATTAGTGTGTAATCACCTGCATATAGGAACTGTAGTGTTTTGCATTTTTATCTACAGACGCCACAGGTCACCTTCCAGGGAATCTACTGTGTTTCTACAGTAGCCCAGAATGCACAAACCAAACACTGGTTGTAGATAGGGCCATTTGCGTTTTTTTGCGAGTTTCCCAGCCACCGTAGTTTCTCCTACACACCCCCGTTCTCATCCCCAGGTCGTCAAACACAGACGCCAGCGGTGTTCAGTGACTTGCAATCTGCTAATTTACTGCTAGATGTCACTGAATTATACACACTGGTCCTTTAAACTCACAGAGGACATCATGCAACTGTTTTCACAGACTGAGAAGTACTTTTCATAACTAATCAGTATAATGCCCCATTCAGTGTGGCCTTACATGTGGGTTTTACCACAGGAGGTAGCCTGTCTGATCCTGTATACCGACATGGTCCACAAGTTGAGCTTCAGTTAAGATAGGTGCCTTTTATAATAGAAAAAACAAGCTTCTCTTAACATAAGGGCATAAAAGAAACATATATTAGGAAGCCATTTCAGATGGAAAAAGTAAGGGTCTTGTGCCACTATAGTGCTCTCGTGGGAGAAAAACAAGTCATCATTTGTCAGGTTTCATCAGAGCACCACTTGAGTACTCCAGTGGTTTAGGTATACTTGCATTCTTTGGCCACTTGTAGGCAGGGGAAACAAGCTATAAACACAACACTGACATCTCATCACTCCATTTTTTAAATATTCTTTTTTTGACACAACGCACAACAACTTTCATAATACACACAGTAATTTGAGCCACAGTTAATATGACAATATTCATCAGGACAGCTTTAAATAAAGGGCACTCAGAGGAAAAATCCATCCCATCCTACGCTGCTGCATGGTGTAACGTGGGAAGTGAGAAGCTGTTTTGTTTTTGTTTTATTGCTGTTGTTTATCTGTGCCTCGTGGAATGCAGAAGGACATTTGTGTGCGCTCATACACATTAGACACATTTGTGGTCATAATCTACTGCTGCCCATGACTTCCTCTTCACACAGTGACATGTCTAGACAATATGTCCAACTTTACACTGTAATCACTGAGGGCCACATTTCCAAACTGTGAACTGAAACTGAAGCCCAACTGCAACTTGTTTTTCCCCATCTAAATCCCTAAATAAATACCACATTCATAACCATAAGAGCATGTTTGGATTAAGGTAGATATTCTTCAATTCTACAATGATTGAAGAAGTCAAGTAGATTTTGTATGTAACATTGCACGTACTAAGGACCAGACAAACCTGATTTTCACTCCTTGCAGTAGATTGCTTTCTTAGATTCCCTAAGGAATAAGCCAGCTGAGGTTCATGACTGAACTCACTGGGTGGGGTCCAGACTGTCCGTAACAATCACTCGCTCTTGCAACAAGTTAACCTAATATGGACTGAATGTTTCTCCTACGGTTCCTTTCCTGTGAGGGGATAATGACCGCAAAAAATGTTTCTGGCTAACTGAAGAGTCCTGTGGTCACCCTGGAAAAGAGGTGTTTACATGAAAAAGGAGGCTGGAATTGGTTTATTTTTGAGAGGAAAAACTCAATTTCTCTAGTAATTTAAAAGAAAAAGCAACATAAGTTCTCCAAACTTTCAATATCTTTATTGTATCTGCCTCAAGTTCCTCCTTCCCAATGACAACAAAATAAAGAAGTTCCCTAAAAGGACAAACTCACTGTAATCTTCCTTTATTTTTAAGCCCAAATTTGTGTAGCTCAGAGATAAAACAGATAACAAAGCACTAAAGTTAGTTCCCATGACACAGGCCTGCATGCAAGGCTTGATTTACAGCACAACCAGATTTTGATGTGGACTTACCTGTGGAGAAAATGTCTGCAGCCACAGCCAGGAAGGCATCGGACACAATGTTCTCTGACGCCACTGTGATGTTGAGCTGTCGTGCTACATTGCGGTAAACGTTGGGCCGAAGGTACTCCAACTCATCACCTGGCCAAAGCATAAGAGACTAAAATCAGTCAAAAAAAGATTTGACTGACTGTTTGCAGAGCCTCTAGCTTTGTGTTTAGGCTATACACACAGTTAAAGCAAGACTATGTAACTTTTGAGAGAGGGAAACAGCTAGCGTGGCTCGGTCCAAAGGTACCAATAACTTGACCCTGTTGCTTGCCTGCCAATTGGTTCAAGAAATAATAAAACAATAATAATAATAATAATAAGGAACTAGAAAGTCAGAATTGTTTTGTTCTCTGTCAGAAATTTCAGCTGGAACGCCCCCTGTCACATTTACAACTAGGAAAGTTGAAAGAACCTCACTAACCCAAGATGGCTGCTCCACGCATCAACCAAGTGAGAGCTGTAGTAATACACTGTTTATTAGCTCTTCTGTCTTTTGAGTCTCATTAAAACAGTCGTACACACATTACTGTCCAACTTCTGTCTGTAGACATGTTTGTATGAGCAAAAAACAGCATAATGCATTATCAACTGGTATGGCTAACCTGGCTAGTTTTGGGACTTTTATTGGAACGTGGTCAACTTGGCTGTGATGTCATTACAAACTCTGACTATGGACTTCCGAGTTAAATTGAACGCACCATCACTCCAGCACACGGATTAAACAAAAAAGATATAATGTCTTAATTAGTTAGCTTTAGAGGGGCAGATTCTTTAGTTATTTTTAGACAGAGCCAGGCTAGCTGTTTCCCCCTGTTTCCAGTCTTTGTGCTAAGCTAGGCTAAGATAAGATAACCAGCTGCTGGTTTGATTTGGGTGGAGGGAGTGGTCGCCTATCTAGGAAAATGTAAATTGGCAAATATACGAATCCTGTGGCTAAATTGCAACATGTCGAGGAAGATTGGCAACTAAAAACGTTCAATAAAATGGTTTAATTGGCATTTCATCACAGTTCTCCTGGGTTAAATCTGCCAGCCAGCTGTGTATAGTGGTTCTAAGTCACTAAGTCACACCTAGGTGGTAACCTTAGCCACCAATGTTTCTGCCATTCTTTATTCTTTGATTAGAATCAGAATCAGAAATACTTTAATAATCCAGGGAATTTACTTTCGTTACAACTCCAAATCTACATACAACTATTACATACAACTATAATAATTATTAAGAAAATAATCGAATATATATAATATTTATATATAAACTAATTATCAACCATATTACACAAAGTGAAGTCTAAATTTACAGTTTATGAAATGTGCAGAAGAAGAAAGTGCGAAGTGGATGTCCGTGTTTGAGGTCGATTACAGAGAATGGTTTGGCCCTTTTTTTTAGACCTCGGTGTTTCTGGTCCAGTCCACTTGTTATTAAAGTACACCCCCAGGTACTTATACTCTCCACAGTGTCCACAGGGACCCCTGGATGGAAACAGGGGTCACAGGTGTTTTTTGCCCTCCTCAGATCCACTATGAGCTCCTTAGTCTTTGTCACGTTTATTGTGCTGATGTGCTGAAGGACTCACTCAACAATAAGATGACGAATTGTTTCCCACCCAACTCGATGTCGTACTAGTTTTCAACTTTCATCAACTTATTTCTAATTTGTGATGTGTGATTACTTTTCAGGAATCTTTGATGGGTCTATCTATCCATGCTTTAGAAGGATCGGCAGGTAATTGCTGCAATCAGTCAT
>NW_023339674.1:23397716-23439695 GCF_004916995.1 Morone saxatilis | reverse complement strand
CCAAATCATTTCTTTCTTACATGCTCCCCCACCAATTGCTCCCCCATTAAAAAAATGACAATTTTTAACTGCTGTGTGGAAGAAGGTTTTTATCCACATATAACTAAAGGCTCTAAGGATGTCTATAGAAGAAAAGGTATATACATTTATAGTAGTAACTGCCTTATGGTCAAACAAGGGAGAAGCATTGATATCGAGCCTCCTTCCAGTCTGTAACGTGAACGCACCATGGAACGCTCCCTACACTGTTTTCAACGGGACGGATACGTCAGCCGCTACTGATTGGTTAGGGCAAAATGACCCCCCCTTAGAATCTTATTGGATGTTGTGAGAAATGTCCCGCCTCTTTCCGAATTCCACCGCGGGACTCTCTTCCCATTGGTCCATCGGGCCAGAGTGCAGAGAACAACAAACAAGATAGGGTGAAGACCGTCGGGATGGATGCAGGTAAGCGAGATTTTATACTAAAATAACACATTTTCTCTCTCTTAGCAAGCTAGTCTGGCCACAAAATAACCACAGCAACGCCATTTCATTCCTGGCAACAAATCTCCCGCTCTGTCATGACGGGATTGCCAACTCCAGCCACCAGTCCAACACAGACCCTTATTGCTTTGTAGCCTCGGTGACGTTAGCCTGCTAAAGTGATGACTAAAGCTAACTGCTAACTATCGTTAGCCTGCTGTTATTGCTAAATGTGGTGGATTCCCCGCTTTGACAGCTCGCTGCACAGCTGTATAACTTCCTGTACGGTGTCCAGATGTGGAATGTGATAATGTCATGTGTTGCCGTGAAGTTCCACTCTTAATAATTAGCTTTTTGTCCTTGGGCTGACTGTTTATGCCAACGTTATGTTACGCCCAAGATGAACATCCCAGTCGATGCACTGTCACCATCATATCAGTTATTATGCTACTGTTAGCACCGAGAATGCTAGTCGCTGTTACAGAGGGTATATGACATGCAGCTAACTCATGTAGTAGAATAATAGGCAGAGACTTCTTATTGCGTTATTGTCTCTTTAGACTTTAAACCAGCTCCCTGTAAATCACAGCTTTCCGTGTTCGAGCTAACTGACTGACAGTGAGCTAGCTACTCAACTTTCTGTGTTGTTAGTGATGTGGTAACAGGACGTGTTGGCGTCAACAGCAGGAACCTTTTTCTGAACTCTCGATCAAAAGCGTACATACATTCTGCTGTGTATAAAAGCATGCACCAATTGGCCAAAATGCGATTTTGTTTCTTTCTTAAGAGGAAGTGGGTCCTTTTAATGGTGTCCATTACAGTTTTGCCTCATTTTACAGCTGGCTTTGAGCCCAGTATTTCCAACTGCAGTGCAAAGTCTGCAAACGCAGGCTGTTACTGGGATTGCTTTGTACCGTCACACTTTATTAAAGGCCCATATATTCCTACGTACTTATTTATTAACGACTAATGGCACATGGGAGATATTCGAGGAGATATTCAAGTGTGATATTTGTTTGATTTTGTCTGCTTGTCATATGTGTGTCTGTTATTAAAGTGCCCCTTTATAATCCTTAAATAATCTCTGATTTTACATATTGAGTTTAGTTTACTCGCCATGAAGAATGTCACCCAGCCTGTGAAAACAGTTGTAAAATGTCATCTGTGGCTCTGGAGGATAGATTATAATGCTAATGATATCATAATGATGTTGGCCTGGGCTTTTTAGGATTAATAGTTTATTCGCAGTAGACGGGTATTACAACCACAAATGCTGATATCAAAATGACATGGAACAAAAGTTAAGAGGGGATAAATGGGGCCCTTGTAGCTCACCTGGCAGAGCTGGCACCCCATGTACCAAGGCTGAGTCCTTGCTGCAGGGGCCGACCTGCGGCCCTTTGCTGCATGTCATCCCCTCTCTCTCTTTCCTGTCACTCTTCACTGTCAATTAAAGGCAATATTAGCCCCAAAATATATATATATATATATATAAATAAAATAAATGTTAATAAACACATCCACGACCACCCAAAAAATAATAATATACAAATCAGAATAAATCTTGAAACTTGATACTATGTTTATCCCACAGGGAGATTCCTCTTTCACTTGTCCCCTGGCATATAAGATCAAATATTAAAATGCTAGACACATTTTAAAGCTCAGCGTATATACAACCTTCCAGGAAGAGACTGGAATTCTTCTCAAGCAACGAAGTGATACTCCATCTTTACTTGCTGACAGATTGCCTCACATTTATTGGCTGCAACAAGTGGTTAGTGGTCAACGACATGGCCACCAGCAATTTCTCCACTGTAATTTCCCACATACTTACAGCTGACTCTGGTCCTGTTTTTTCAGCTACCTTGACATACGACACACTTCGCTTCGGAGAGTTTGAAGATTTTCCTGAGACCTCAGAGCCTGTGTGGATCTTAGGGAAAGAATACAATGCACTCACAGGTAGGACTGTGGAATATAAAGCGAATGTGAGACAGAGTATTGAAGTTCTAAAGAATCATTAGCAAGTATACATTTTTCTCTGTGGATGCATTGTAATGTGATGATTTCTTGCTTTCTTGTAGAGAAAGATGAGATTTTATCAGATGTCACTTCACGACTGTGGTTCACATACAGAAAAAACTTCCCACCAATTGGTAAGTAAAGAAATGCCCCTTAACTACAGTTGATGAGATTGTTGATTTGAGAAATCTGTGTTTTAACATCTAATTACAAAAGAGAATCTCATGATTCTTGAATGTGTTACAGGTGGAACAGGACCAACGTCAGATACAGGATGGGGATGCATGTTGCGGTGCGGCCAGATGATCCTAGGCGAGGCCTTGATGTGTAGACATTTAGGCAGAGGTAAGAAAATATAAACACAAAGAAATATCTCCCTCGATGATAGATAGATAGATACAGATATACGTATATTTTCTCACTGTGTGGCACTAACAGCTCGTCTCCAGTGAGTAGACTATACCAAACAGAGCGTGTTTTAAACAGGCGTGATAAGTGGCTTTTTGTTCTCAGACTGGAGATGGGCCAGAGGCCAGAAACAAAGAGAAGAGTACATCAGTATTCTCAACGCCTTCATTGACAAAAAAGACAGCTATTATTCCATCCATCAGATTGGTAAGTAGTGAGTGAAAAACATTTCTAATTATATGAAGGACTTCCTCAGGCAGTCCTGAAGGAGTTTCCCTAAAATTGTTTCTTTTTTTGTTCTTAAATGCTGCAGCCCAAATGGGAGTTGGAGAGGGGAAGCCTATAGGCCAGTGGTATGGACCAAACACAGTTGCCCAGGTTCTAAAGTAAGTACCGGAAAGAAGCAACATGTTTCAGTTGTTTCCTGATTTTATATTTAAGCCTGCAACTAATGATTATTTTTTGCGATTAATTACAACAAATATTTAAAAATACCTGCCGCAAGTTCCCAAAGCCTGAGGTAAAATCTTCAAATTGCTTGTTTTGGCCAAGTTAAAGTCCAGAACCCAAAGATATTCAACTTACATGGATATAAAACTGACAAATACAGCAAAGCCTGAACATAAAGTGTGTATCCTTGAGGGCCAGCAAATGTGTTGAATACATTTACTTCCCCTCATAACATTTGCAAAGCTTACTTTTTTGATATTTGAAATTGTAAAATATTTACATCCATGCTTGCAGTTTTCACAGCCTTCGCGGGCACATTGCTACATTTCTTATCGCATTAGCATTATCAATGGTCAATGAGCATAATAGTGTGAAAGCGGCTGCAGGAATGTGTATCGTGTCACGCTTGCAAGTGCATTCTAGTGCTCGAGCACGATACAATGGTGTCTTTCTTTTCCACTCTCACCATGTACCATATGTATCTATCTCACTGTCAAACAATCAACGTAAAAGGCAAGATATTGTACATTGAGGAGGTTTAAAACAATAAAAAAAGTCTTTCCAATTTGGTAAAACAAAAAAGTGACTGTCTCAATGTGCTTTCAGGAAGCTGGCCGTGTTTGATACGTGGAGCAGATTAGTTGTCCATGTGGCAATGGACAACACTGTGGTCATCGAGGAGATCAGTGAGTGCAGTGGTGTTGCAACTTTATGTTTGAGGGTTTTTTTTTCTTTTATCATTCATTAGCATAAGCAGTTTAAATGTCACTCTAGGTTAAACTATGGACTGTACTTGGATTGTTTAGAGAAGTAAAACGTCAGCTAAATGTTACTATTGCTACAGGACAAAGTTTCTAGGTGAACACAAATACAAATGTGAGTTGGATCTTTAAGTGTTCAGCTTCCATTACATGGACTTCTGTCTCAATTTAACTAAAACAGTTAGTGGTCAGTGTCAGCATTTTACTCTAAAGCAGGTATGTTTTCAGCATTTTCTGACTACATGACCTAATGCTAATCTGCTACATTGAAGTTTAGACTACAATTTGAAGCAAAATCTTCTTTTCTTTATGTGCCACACACAGTTGTAATGTTTTGTGATCTATTTTTTTCACTGCAGAGCGTCTCTGTATGCCCTGGCTGGATGCTGCAGGAGTCTATGAACCAGAAGGAGTGGGGGAGCTCAATGGCTGCCTGGAGGGGGCGTGTGCCCTGGCTGAAGAGGAGACTGCTCTCTGGAAACCTCTGGTCCTGCTCATCCCCCTCAGGCTGGGCCTGAGTGATATAAATGAGGCCTACATCGAAACCCTTAAGGTGGGGTTCTTCAGCGTGTATATTTCCATTGTGTGTCTAAATATGGGGGCTGTCACTCTTTTTTTTCATGAATTTCAGTGTGTTATCATTAATTATTGTCAAAGTTACACAACCCGTGTATGGGGACGCAGCGTAATGCATCGTCTTGCTATAAGGCATGCAGTATGTAAATATTCTTTTGTCCAGGGAACATAATCCTGATATTGCTTCATCTGCTCCTCAGTGAGTGACAATTAAAGCTATTTCAAAGTCTTAGCTAATGGCCTAGTAGTTGTAGACTATGGTCATGCAAAATAAGGCATTAATAAGCGCTTTATAATGACAGTAGACAGGAGAGTCAATATGCATGCTAATAAGCTAATAGTTAATGATGAATATGTGTACTTTAATATAAAACATTACAACATTTTCCAGGATAGGGAAATATGTCAAATAAACATCAAGATATCATTATTATTATTATTCTGTGCTGTGAGGACATGTTTGCTTACATTTTAAAACACAGACAACATAGTGGACTCTGGTTTGCTGGTGGCTTTTTGGTGTGCTTGCTGTAGTTTTGCCCACATAGAACGTCCCTTAAGGAACTGAACCTACACAAATAATCTAAAAAAAAAAGGAAATTGTCATAATGTAATGTATGTTTGTAGTGAATTGGCTAAAAGATTTATGAAACAGGTACTTGAATTACCACTGAGGCAAAGTCAGCTACAACTGGGGTGAGATAAACCCTCTTGTCTCTTTTCACAGCAATGCTTCATGCTGCCTCAGTCCCTGGGTGTTATTGGGGGAAAACCCAACAGTGCCCATTACTTCATTGGTTATGTCGGTATGTCTAGTCTCTGTGTTTGTGAAATAAACAGTGCACTGCACACTCATGCTCACCATATTAATTCTACGTACACCAAGAGAACTATCGAATTATAAAACAGGCTTTTTTTTTTTCCCAGGAGAGGAACTCATCTATTTAGACCCGCACACCACTCAGCCTGCAGTGGAGCCGTGTGAAGATGGCCAGGTCCCCGATGAGACGTACCATTGTCAGCACCCACCCTGTCGCATGCACATCTGTGAACTGGACCCATCCATCGCAGCGGTAGGAATGCCAGGGGTTTTATAGCACAGAGCTTTAGTATCTCAAACTAAAGCCCATTGTTTAATGTGAATGTGAGCAGGCTGCAAACTTTTTACAGTAAGTCAGAGGTTTCTATAGCTGATTGTTTTCTGGTCTCTGCCAGGGGTTCTTCTGCAGAACAGAGGACGAGTTTGATGACTGGTGTATGCGCATAAGGAGGGTATGTTTGTGTAAACACTGCGCTTTTGTTGCTCCCTTGACTTGTCTAAAGCATCACTTTCCTCTCAGAGGAATTTGTACGTGATAAAATGGTGGTCCTTCTCTTCTAGCTGTCCTGCAACAGAGGGGGCCTGCCCATGTTTGAACTAGTCGACAGCCAGCCCTCTCACATGGTCAGCGTGGATGCCCTCAACCTTACTCCTGGTAAATGAACTGCATATTCTTTCAGCAAATATTCCAAAAATTCAGAAAATGAAAAATCATTTTAATGTTGTTTTGTCCTTTCACGCGTTGACGCTCCCTTGACAGATTTCTCAGACTCGGACAGATTGGAACGGTTCTTTGATTCAGAAGATGAAGAGTTTGAGATCCTTTCCCTGTGAGGAACATATGGACAATGATTTACTGTTCTCGACAGTCGGCGAGAGATTCTCTGTCTCTTCTCTGTATCAGAAGGGAAGCCTGAGGGGATGAACATTAACTGGAGACCTCTTGAGCCAGTCCAGCTCCAAATGGTGTAGTCAGTGTGTGTCACACAGCGTTTCTTCTCAACAGCCACTGAATGCTCTCTGTATCCAACATTGAGACTGCCTGGTGGAAGCCGTAGCAGGAGCTCAGGATAAATTCTGTATGCACATTTTCACATTACATGTGTTTCCATTTGAGTCTTAACACTTTAAATGTTTATTCTGAAGTGATATGGTGCCTTTCCCTGACTCCATAAGTAAAATTGCCATAACAGTTTTATGTTGTATAGAAACACAATGATTCATGATGCCCATGGCTTATGCGGTTTGTCACTAATAACTGAAGTCTGTAACAGCCTGTAATGAAACCAAATTAAGTCAAATCTGCAGACAAGTTGTATTAATTGTATCCTTGCCAAGTCTAAAACATATACCCTAGTTCATTTGAAGATTATTTATTTAATCAATACAATATATAGACAGGTGAAAGAACAATAGACCATGTAAGAGGATTAAAACCTAAAAATAAAATCAGAATCTGATGGACAATGGTTCTACTCAATTTCAAGACAGTATAAGAATTATATTTGAATCACACCCAAAGCATTTCTCTTCCACATTCAAACAATGTCAAGTAAAAAAAAAAAGGGGGCTTTTGCAAAGTAGTTGCTGTACCAACAGACCGTCGGTGTCCAAACAGTTTGACTCAGACTGCTTCAGGTTCACTTCCATAGCTCTTCAAGTGGCAGGTTCTGAGCTGTGTTGATGGCATTAAGGCTGTGGGTCGTGATGTCCTTGTGCACATCCTCAACATTCTGAGCAGCATCAATGACCTGGAACAAACAATTTAGATCACAGATTGTTGAACATTACTGATTTAAAAGACACCTGGGGAAAAAAATAAAAAAAATCTAGAATCAAGATCCGCCTCGTACCTGCCAGTTGACTGAAGGATCCTTCATCAGATGTTCAAATTTCTGTTGAACCGCTCTCTGGAAAACACTGGTCTCATACCTCTCTTCTCCAAACTGACCTCTGAGAGCAGCCTCAGCTGGGCTCAGCTGTAGAAACATAACAAGGTCCGGCTTTGGCAATCCCACATCCGGTTTCATACACCAGTCCAGACAGAAACCCTGGAGGAGATGAACATGTCAAACTATATGTTGCTCTTCTCAAACACACACATGATACAGTGTGATGGCTGAGAAAGAGACTCACCGGCTTTGCACTGGTGAACGCAACTCCAGAGAAGGCGTACCTATCTACTACCAGAGTGGTGCCTTGGTCCAGCTTCTTCTTCATTAACGGCCTGTAGTCAGAATTATTGTATTATGCTGCACAAGACAATGTTTACAAGTTAGATGAAACTAAGCAAGGTTAGTGACAAAAGAAAGAAAAAGAAAATGCATTCTTCAGTTTGGATCATTGCTAATGAAGGCAACTGCAGAGACATAAAGAAAAAGTACATTTACTCAAAGTCTGCATTTTTAGCTCTGGCTTGAAGCCCCAAGCTCCTACTGAAAAATAAGGCATAAATATATAGTTTTATTTTTCAAATAGGCTAAATAATTGACTTAAACTGCTGGACACTGCAGTTTTCTTTTTTCTTTTATTCAGTAAAAAGTAGTGCTGGTGAGGAGTTTAGATAGTGCTTGTAGATTTGTCCATGTACATCCTTAAATCATGGGCAAATCAATTCAAATACTTTATGTATAACTAGATATTACCAGGGGCAAAAAACTAGGACTGCCCCCTAAACGTCGATCAGTCAAAAACCCCAAGTCGGATCTCATTTTGTCGGTCAAATCCCTGCGCGCTGTTTGGCTGCACAGAGCCAGGCGGGGTGGCTGAATGCCAAGTTTATTCACTTTTACAAACTGAGTCTTGTCTCAAAATGAACTAACTTTAACTGCAAAACGAAGTGCAAACTTTTTGTAATGTGGGTGAACTGGTCCTGGTTGTGCCGACAACTTAATGTTACCCTTCACGGTGAGTATTTAGTGCATATTGTAGACCTTTTTCACAGCTGACGCTTTGACTTATCACAGATGGATTTAGTAACATTTAACGACGGTTCCCAGTAAGCTACAACACTTAATAATAATTCACGTTGTGCTTTGACATGTCAAAATGTCTGCCGTGAGAAAGGCAGACAGTTGCACTACTTTCACTTAAATAAAATGCTAAATGTAAAACTTGCATTTATTACTTGTATTTTTTTAAATTGTATTATCCACAATAAACCAAGAGTCTTACACCAGTTCCCATCGGTTTGCAGAGAACAGCAGGTGCACTGTGTGGTCCTCCAGGTCACTCTTCTTCTCCAGGTAGGCGCTTATCAGCTGTCCAATGGTCGTGGTCCTGTCTGCCCCAGAGACACCGCACCACAGCTCATTATATTACTGTTACAGTGCTGTACGGTTACACTTCAACTACAGGCGACTAAAAGGAAGGAACACCTAAATGACAGTTATTCAAACGTGACAAACAATAACAGCGTCTCACCGGGGAACCTCATCATCTCTACGGGTCGGCCGCTCTGTTGCAGCGCCTGGACCAGCTTCTTGCACTGCGTCGTTTTCCCGGCTTTGTCTACTCCCTCCAGCACAATGAGAGCTCCTCTTTTACACGCCATTACTGCCGACTGTTTATCGGCGCTGTCCTCCCGCTGGCAGGAAGGGAGAGACGGACGAACTACTGCAGCTAAACTGCAAACAGCTGTCGACTCCTTATCAGTATTTACCCGCCTTTTACTGAAGCGGTGCCTCGATACGGAAGTACAACGACGCACTTCCGGTTCCGTTTGTTGTTGTTTTTTTTTTAAAACAACTTTATTAAATTAAAAGAAACAGGGAGTGACAGACACAGTTCTGCACGTGGCAACTCCAGGCTGACTGTTGTATAAAAACACATAAAATTATAAGTCAAATTAAAAAATATATTTGAATTTATTTATTTCCTATATATTGTTTCCTTGTATAAGATTAGATTGCACATTCCATTCACACTGTTAAGCACTTTTGATATGATAAATGTAATAAATCCACATAATAAAAATATTCACAATGCACAAGAAGGAGTCATTTTAAATTAAGTAATGTTAAATTTGAAGGCAGCTGAGAAGCATCGATCCGTTTTAGCGTGACCTCTCACCTCATTTGTTAGCAACCACCCAACTGGAAAGTTTCAAACCGGTTCCAAGATATGTTTTCAGCCACAGCCCAGTGTGGGATTCACAACAGAGCATGTCTTACAACATGTCTTATGCTTTGCGCTTTAGCTCTCATGTTGTTCTGATAGCAGGATGAAAAGTATGTCCTCATTCTACAGCTCATACTGCATCTCCCACAAGGCTTCAACAGAGTACTAATGGCTAAGAGTCATGGGATGTGTAGTTTTTGAGTGAAATGATCAGTGTAAAAAATTCTACTTTTATCATTACTGTAACAGAGATTCACTTGGTTTTAGATGTGGACAGAAAACAGGAACCTGTCTGAGGTTATCAGTAAAATGATGAAAGAAGCCCACCATGAGAAAACCCACTGATGTCAAGATAGACCTACACTTAGCTAGCTACAGGCAGGCAGGATCAGGTCTTTCTATACATGTAAAATGTATAAGAGTGGAATACTATCATGTGAAATTAGTCATTACCATGTGTTTATATTAGACTGAAAACTAGATAACAGACTGCTGCTGACAAAAGGTACTACAACATTATGAAGACAACCCCACTGTTCTCATTCAAGTGGTGACTGAGCTGCACAAGACGACTACTGAGAATAATGCTTTATTTATTACACACAGTCTCTTCCTTATGACAGTAGCTGTGATTCAGGATTATCTTTACAGCATCCAACAGAGACATGTTACACTTTGCTTTTATGGCAGTGTTTCAGAGCATCTTTCAGTGCTGCCAGCACCATGTCAACATTGGCCTTGCTGCTGTTACATCCCATCAGTCCCACGCGAAGCACCTGAAATGACAGAAAAAGATCTGGGAGTTATACACAGGTCTTAAGCAACTTTTTGGTGGGCATACATAATAAGTTAAGAACTGGGTATTTTTTACATAATCTCTCACCAAGCCAACTGATGGTCCAAGCCCTCCAGAAATCTCTAAATTATGTGTTTTCATGATGTAGGTAGTGATCTCTTTCCAGTCATATCCATGAGGAGCAACAATAGTGGTAACTGTAGAGAGTCTCGCTTTCTGTAATAACCATTTAAGTCAGAGTTAGTACATTTCCCCCATATATAACTTTTTTATATATTATATATATAATTTATTATACAAATGATATGATTGTGTTCAAACATGAAACTCACCTTTTCTTTGACAAAAAGTTTGAGACCCATGTTCTCTAGGCCAGCATGGAAATACTCTGCTACTTTCTGATGTCTTTCCCATGATTTCTCCAGACCCTTAGAATGACAGAAAAATGGCATAAAAACACTGTAGACTAACTGCATGTGTGGTGTGCAGTTTGGGCTCAGTGTTTTGAAGGAAATGGCTCTCCATAAATGACTAATTCATACTTGCTGGCTTATTCTGACAAAAGTATCGTTGGCACAGATCTGTACAGAAGGGCCTAGAAATATGCAAAATCTAAATATTTAAACACGTCCCACCTCTTCAACAAGCACAGCCAGACTCTCCCTCAGAGAGTAAAAAGCAGTGACTGGACCTGTGTGGTGATATCTATGGAGAGGAAATGGAGAAGATCTTTAGAAATTGTGCAAGTATGGCTAAAAATGAGACAGTTCCAGTCTGCAGGGAAAAAGATGTCTTACACTCTTGACGGCTTGCCATCACATCCCCAGTAGTTTGCAAGCCAACTCAAATCCAAGAAGAAGGACACAGGCTTTGTCCTCCGGTTGAATGTTTTCTGGCTGTGGATAAATTCAACTTTAAATCCACGTGTTACACTTATTTTAAATTATTACTTGTATATGCATTTCTCACCATGCTCTTTCACTGAAGGAGATGGGTGCTGTACCGGGAGGAGCATTCAAGACCTTTTGGGAGCCTGTGTATAGGATGTCTATCCCTGTAAATACAAACATTCACAAATAAAAATCTATGTTTGGTGTCGTCAAAACAGATAATGTAACACAGTAAATGGTTTCATCAGCTGCCCCAGAGACACAACATCTAACAGGATTTAATACTAAACCTTGCTGGTCCATGTATAGAGGGGCCCCACCAATTGATGCCACAGAGTCGACCAGAAACAAGCAGTTGTACCTGTAGGCACACGTCATAACAGAGCTACTATCTGCCCTTAAGTTTGTTACAGATGTGATGATTTCAGAGGAGCGAGTGCTGCATCTCACTTATGACACAGCTGTCCGATGCCATCTAAAGGATGCAGGACTCCCGTAGAGGATTCTCCATGTGCGAGGAAGAACACCACTGGCCTGTGTTTTGATAAGGCCTGTGATGAGATAACAGCATGATCACACAGACTGCAGCTTTGACAGAGTGAATTTGAGTAGCCTGATAACTGGAGAGTTCGAGTGGTACCTGCTCAATTTCTGCATTAGTGAAGAAGCCACCAGGGGGCGCCACAATGGTATTTACTCTGGCACCTGTTGGATTGACACACATGATATTCTGTGGTTGAATCGCCTTGGAATTATTTTTATTTAATTAATTAATGAAAGGTAATATTATGTTTTTTATTATTGTCAACAAATCTCATGTAAATGAGCCACACTGTTGCACTGAGTGATATGTTCCTTCATTATGATGCCAATGGGCACTTTAGTTTATTATTAGTCAGTCCTACATACACAGTCCTGCTGCTACATACTAGTGCACCAAATGTGTATTAATCCACAGCTGAAAATAGTCTCCAACAAATGCACTGTGTTTAAAGTGCTTAAAACTACACTGACCACCTTTTTCAAAATATTTATATGTTCAGTAGGAACCGATGGGCTTAGAGTTGAGAGCCACAGACGGAGAAGTTAAAGACTACTGAGAGGTGGACTAACACATTGTTGGTTTTGTTCTTTTCATTTGTTGGCCACCAAAATACCACCAACGTTACCTATCCTCTCAGCCATTTCTGCTGCTCGCTCTCCCCATATGCCGTTGACTGCAGTCAGAACGCTCTCCCCGGGCTCCACTGTGTTAAAGATGGCACACTCCATAGCAGTGTGGCCAGTGCCGCTCACAGCTAAAGTCATGTTGTTCTGAGTCTGGAACATGTACTGGATTCCACTTTTGATGTCACTCATTATCTGTAATTTGAAAAGAGCACATTATGGTGAAAGAGGTATATATCCTTTGTACTATACTACCCTGTGGCCTTTCAGCTTCTCAAATATGACTATTCATTGGTTTCTTTAGTCTAATAAAGTCTAACTAGTCTAACTAAATAGTGATGGGCACTTTTCACTAATTTCTGACATTCTATGGACCAGAGAAAATTAATTCATAAAAAAGATAAATATTAGTTGCAGTCCCACTTGCAAGCATGTTCTCTCTATCTGCTCATGTTTTGTATTTAAAATCTTCATCTAGAAAGTAGTAGTGTCGAAAGCTGTCATATAAATGTAGATCAGTAAAAAGTACAATATTTCCCTCTGAAACATAGTGAAGTAGACATATAAAGTAACATAAAATGAAAATACTCAAGTAAAGTACAATTCCAATGTTATACTTAAGTACAGTACATGAGTAAATGTACTTTGCTGCTTTCCATCACTGGCAATTCATAATAGATGCTCCATTTTACCCAGTGTTACAACTTGTTACAACTTGTTACAATATTGACCTCTTTGAAGCAGTGTAATTTCTGTGCACAATGGAGATGTTGAAAATGAAGTTAATGATTTTTTAAATATTTTTCAACTGAGAAGGGAGATTGGGAAAGCAAAGGTTTTACAATCATTCCCACTCCTCCATTACAATGTGGACAGTGTACTTATAGTATTAGCTTTTAAAGTTCATATCTTTACTCTGTTTGAGGTATATGTTTATAAAAGTCATTGTCATGACTCTTATGCCTCTCTTCCTCAATAGGCTACATCATGTGTGTTAAACCCACCGAGTTACCTCAAATATCTCTGGATGCATGTGTCCAATGACAGGATTGGCTCCAGCCTTCAAGATTCGTGGAGGGACGTTGGAGGGTCCTGGTCCAAACATGTGGCGATGTGGAACCACCAGCGGTTTCTGCAGACATTTTGGTGGCGGTACAGAGACGGACGACATGTTCCCAGCAGTGTGATAAGCGCAGTAAAACCACAAAAGCTGTGGAAGCAGGTGAAGTAAAGCCTCCACTGAGCACGCCCCTCTGTCCGACCAGTGAAGTCCTCAGGTCAGGAGTCTGTCACAACATTTTCTTCTGTCAACACTTGTTGCTTTCTGTGTGCAGTGAGCTCAGGTAGCTTGATACTTTCCAATTTTCAAAGATAAGGAAGTCACCCAACATGTCCTCAAGTGTTAATCATTGACCACAGACTCTCCAGAGCATCAGGTTTAACTATTGCACTGCTATGCTTTTGACCTAATAAACAGCATGACATGTCTCTTCCACAAATAACAAGGACAAATGCTCCTTTTAGCCTACATTTTAAATCAGTTAAATGTAGGTTCTGACCAGTTAGAGTTTATAAGATTCATACTGTAGCTTTCACTACTTTACAGTGTGTATAAGTTCAAACCTGGAAAAGTCTAGTAAAAGTATAACAGATTTAAGATAGTTATTTTGTTCTAGTATAATCGCAGGATTTTTGCTTTTGGTGATAATAATAATAGAATAAGGTAGAAAGTCATCCCAGTACATTGCATACAGTCACATGCCCAGCACATCCAGTCTAAGGACAGGGTTAACAAAAGTCAAAGTGTGTACATCACACAGTTCTCCATGGGCTCAAGAGCTTTGGGGAGGCTGATATATTATACATCTACAGGAATATCTTTTGTTGTGATGTGAACTCTATTGAAAGTATGCTTTTATATAATTTTGAAGGAAAATGGTTTGAAAACATGTAGCTAAAACCCAAATTATAACACATATATGCACATAAAACAAAAAGTTATGGCCTTTAATTGTATTTATATGTTATTATGGCGCTATTGGGGTTTGCAGATGCAAGCATTTTCAGAAAAATAGACTGTGTGGGCTGGGTTTTGTGTGGTGAGTTGGGAAAGACGTGTAAAGTGTGTTGTTCATTTTTTTCATGAAATGGCTTGACAAAAACTTGAAATATTCTGGTTTACAGTAAATTACATAAATTGGAAAGATTGTTTAATTCTGATGTGTTGAAGTGTGCTAACTTTGTCTCAAAAGCCAGAAGAAGAGTTGATTCTTTTAGCAGCTTTGTACCCAGGGAGCTCTTTTTCCAGCTTTCTTTTTCATTATTTTGGTAGGTTATTGGCCCTTAAATCATATTTCTGACACTATCACAAGTTTATAAAAAAGAGTTAACCGTCTGTTAAACCAGCAAGTGTTCCCAGTTCTATTACAAATGAAAATTGTGATGTAAAAATATTTAGATAATAAAATATAATGAAAAGCACTGTGAGATACATTAAGGAAACACTGTGGTGCACTCTTAGCAACAGACACAAACAGACACAAACACAATAACGCAGTTTACTTACAGCTTGTTGTTATTATCTTCAACAAGGCTGGGGGCGTTATTGTACTTCTGTGGAATGAGGAGATGCTTCCCCAGAGGCTCGGGGCACAAGGAGCCTTCTCTGTACACCAGTCGCCCCCTGACGATCGTGGCACACACCACTCCATGCAGTGTGACGCCGAGGTAAGGAGTTAGCTGCACACACACACACGCACACGTCACAATCATGAGCTCAGCCATATAAAAAATGTGCTCCTGACATCATAGCATTTATTGATTTAATGAGGTTTACCTTGTTTTTATGATGTACGCTTGCTTCTTTAATCTGTGAAGCATGACAGAAATGATTAATATAATACAAGCATATAGTTTTTCTAAATATGTAAGCAGATATAGGGAGTTTATTGATGTTATGGATTCCTTATACTAACTTCAAATTCTCTCTCTGGGTCCCATATGACCAAGTCAGCATCATAGCCAGGGGCGAGGCTGCCCTTCTGGCCGTCGAGACTACACAGCTGGGCGGTTTTCCGGCTGAGGAGTCTCACCACATCAGACAGCTGAAAGCCTCTCTTACTGGCTGAACTCCAGAACAGAGGCAAACCTGCAAATGGTTAAAATGGGGTGGAGTGATTAACAGGCCTATAGAGCACTGAGCTGACGCCATCAAATATTTATGAGGTTTTTCATAGATTGTCTCTCCTGCTTCTAGTTGTTCTTTTGCAAAGGTACAATCACATCAGTAAGAGTAATAATTCAATGAGGCGAAGCAGCAAACACAGTGGATCAGTGTCAGACTTTGACCACTCTCTCACTGTGTCTGAACAGTAAATGATTGTTCTGTCCTCTAAACTGGCACTCAGCTCTTGTTTACCTCCCTGCAAACTTTGCCCAGTGTGGGTGATTGTCAGAGGGATTATGGGGGTGGGAGGAGGGAACATCTAATCCACCCTAAAGGAAAATTTGCATATAAATTCCCTGTAATATATTGCACATGTTTAAGTTGTGAATTTTAACCAGCGTCTCCTTCAGCTGAACAGCGGAGAGGATTTGTCATGTAGAGACTAATCCTGGAGCTGCTCCATAGACAGTGAATAATGTGAAAACTGCCATGAGCCTGAGACAGATGCCACAGAAATTTTACAGTGATGCCGGTGCATTATCCGACTCACAGCTAAAAGCCCTATTTTCAGATATCAAAACACTCATTAGAATGTAAATTTAAAAAGAAAATCTATATAGTAAGCTGGATAGTATGTACTGTACTGTAAGTGTCTGAAATCCGTCTCCCAGTAAGATTAATCATTAAACTGATGAAACCAGGGCACTGATTACAGATTTAATAACACTGGACACTGATGAGTCAATGACCTTTGACATAATTTTGAGATGGAGCATCACATCAAATATAATACTTCCAGGGCTGAGGTAAGCTAAAATGTAAAAACTCATGGAAAATAAGAAATAAAATATATACATGGCTAGGCATTTGCAGCCATAACAATTGCTGTTAAGTTAAACCAGCCAAGATAATATTTTGTAGCTGTTTCCATTGCTAAATCTGCTGTATGAGTGCAGCTAGATGGCAGCAGAATAAAAGAATATTTAAGCTTTATAATGCTAATTTCCTGATGCAGATCAAGCATACTGGTAAGCCAGTATTATTGGTGGGGAAAGCAAAGAAATCTGGCGATGTACTATTAAATTCTCTATAAAAAACAAAACAAAGAGCAAAGTAAAATTCACAGTTCCCAAATCATTGAAATATAACAATGTAATGTTATGTTGCATTGAGTTTTGCATGATCAGTCGTGCTAGTACTAGAGTTTTGATCGTTCGACTGTAGTTACCAAATTGTAGAGAAGAAATTCCTCCCCAAGCCTGAGTGAAGTCTCCACTATCCAGTTTCTTCAGATCAGGGGTGCAGGGGGAATGATCAGACACCACCATGTCAATATGCCCAGCTTTCAGTGCGGACCATAACTGCTCCTGTGGGACAAAATCAATCATCTATTAGTAAATTATAGAATAATTAATCAAATGCAGCCAACTAGTAACTATAAATAGTCAGATTTGTATCTACTGTGCATCCTCTTCTGTTTACCTGGTTGATAGACCCTCTGATGGGGGGGCAGCACTTGAATTGTGTGGCCCCTGCAGGTATGTTCTCTGCACACAGGCTGAGGTAGTGGTGTGTAGTCTCCACTGTCAAGGGGGCTCCGGCCTGCCGTGCCTCCTGGATCAGTTTCAATGGCTTTGCAGAGGACAAGTGAACTATATGGCACCGCACCCTGGAGCAGAGAGAGTCAGCTGACTGCAACATCGATACTACAAACACAGCCAAATCCAGATTTATCCACTATCATTATGGTTATTTGTTACTACACAGATGTTCTTACTGATACTGGAGGCAGAGTTCTGTGACAGTGCGAATTGCCTCTATCTCCATGACATCTGGCCTGGAGTGCAGAAAGGTGGAGTACTGACTAGGATCTGCATGGGAAGGGATGGAGTTTATACAAACCAGAGCAGGGCAGGATATCAGTGTAGTACTAATACTGTGTTATTAGCATATTAACAAATACATCTTAAATGCTGCTATTTGTTGGTCCTAAAAGTTAAATGATACAGTTTCTAAACTTAGACACAACAGTCAACCCTGCTTGAAATAAAAGCATGAATGAGTTTTGTCTAGGTCGGCATTTAACAGAAAGTTCCTGAGTTTGGCTGTATTTGTAAGATGATAATAAGCTGATCTTTTTACTGCTTTTTTGTGACTATTTAGACTAAGATCAGAGTCGATTATACCGCCAAGGGGAGGCACAGAGCATAGGAGTGTCATTTAATATTTGGGAAGTTTGGTTTAGGTTAATGGCTAAAAATATGATGAAGATGAAGACATCAACTTTGGCTTCTTATTACATAATTCACTATAGTATTATATTTTCATAATAAAAAAGTGAACTTTTGTAGTAACAACCACAAAATATAATAATTTATTACAAAGTCTGGGGAAATGTATTACATATTGCGTGTTTATTAAGAAATATGGCAGAACAACAAACTGTGGCCGTTATTATTATTAATCATTAACAATAATAAAGTGAAAATCTATTTAATTTTGTTGAGTTATTACATAATGTGTTATTCACTCAAATCACAAACACAACTATCCCGCACTGTAGACAGTTTTTATCATCACCATCACAGCCACCAGTGATAACTACCACCAGCATTTATTGGCACAAATCAATCAATTAATGATACAGCGAGAACTGAACTGAAAAATAGCAGAATCTACATAGGATGTAAAACAGATCTGCCAGCATGGTGATGTTTTAAAAAATCAAATCTCAATGTCCTCACAATATTTGGCATTCAGGTATTGGGACAAAACTATCATATCTGATTTTGTTGATACTGCCCAGCCTTAATTTAAACTTTAATTAATTTAATACTGACTGCAGCAGATAAAAAAGGGTATGCCACAATGAGATAATCTATTGTGCGCTTGTACGTACCGCCATTCTCCTCTATTGTCTGCTCAACATCCCTCTCTGCATGAAACTACAGGAGACAAAGCAGAATGTATTTCAGTTACAATATTAGGGCATGTGGATTTAATAATCAGTAATGTTATAGAAGATTGGTAAGTTACCAGCAGGACACTTCCTGTGCGCTGTAGCTGCTTCATGGCTGTGTGCAGATCACAGTCAGTCACATGGGGGAACTCCTCCACCCCACTATGGATGAGGAAACACTTGAAGCCGGCCACTCCAGCCTGGATCATGGGCTGAAGTTCTAGCTGTAAGGAGACATTCGTTTTTGTGTTTACTTTGATCTTAATTCAGAACAGTCTGGCTGAGAATGTGTTGATTTTGTCCAAGCTGTTACACTGTACCTGATTGCCAGGAATCACACCTCCCCAGAAGGCTGTGTCCACAAAACACTTCCCCGTCGCCTCCTGCAGCTTCTCACGAAAATTACCAAGTGTTGTAGTTGGAGGGATGCTATTTCTGTGGGAAAAAAGAAACAAAAATCAACTGCCGGCAACTTAAAATCTAATTTTCCAAAATGTTATTTTCCTTGACCCCATTTGTCAAAAGCATCTTTAAGTTAAGTTGATCTTAGTCCCCCTGTAAATACTCCATGGGCTGAAATCATCATCATGAGCAAGTATCTATCTATCTATCTATCTATCTATCTAGTTAATAAATAGTATAGTTAATAACTAAATAATTTAACAGCACTAATCTTTTTGCACTTAAGAAACTTGAGATAGTTGTCTCAGTGCTCTCGTTTGATTTGCAGCTGCATCGAATGAAAACGCATTTACACATTACTGAGACATTATTAAGCAAATGGTTATGTTATTAAAAAGTGACAGTAGATATTTATTGATTTTGGGAGGGGGAAGTGTCCAACTTACAGCGGCATGTCCACAATGGTTGTCACCCCTCCAGCTGCAGCAGCCCTGGTTGCGGTCCAGAAACCCTCCCAGGACGTGCGGCCTGGTTCATTCACATGTACATGGCAATCAACAATGCCCGGCATCACCACACTGTCACCCACATCCAACGCCTGCCATCACATTGGGTTACATTCAGGATAACCATTGTTAAAGTGCAAGAAGATGATGAGAAGTGTTAGATCAATGCATATGACCTTAGAAACATAAAGAAGTACCCTGAAACAGACCAATGAGAGCCAGCTTACCTCACAGGCAACATCCCCAGTGAAGTCCCCCTCTGAGAGTATTTGATGGATTTTCCCATCCTTTATCAGGACCACAGCAGGACGGACTTCCTCACCAACCAGTACCCTCTTACTCCTCACTGCACTAACTGTTGATCCGAGCTCCATGCTTGTCTGTATTTAGTTTATGAGTACAATAGACTCTCCTTACTCTGCTTCTGCACAGTCTTTGGCAGTTCAGTGGCCTGGAGTGCAGAAGCCCCACCCCCTGCTAAATAGTTCAACTGATAACCATTTGTTGACTTTTTGTCTCTGTATGACAAACTGCCGGTCCGCGGGCCATTTCCGGCCCGCAACCCTCCTCCCTCCGGCCCGCGATAAAATGTCAAAAATATAATATAATCCGGCCGCCGGTATATTAACGGTCGGCACTGGTTTTAGTATTTTTCAGAGCAACAGAGAGAGAGACGGTATCTGGTGGATGGTTAACAAGCACAAAGCAGGTGAAGTTTCGTTTTCAGTAGGTGAGTCTCCTTAATGCGCGGCTCACCTGAAAACGGAATCACAGTGTGTGTGTGTGTGTGTGTGTGTGTGAGGAAAAAGCAAGAGCACTAAGTTTTAGTAAACACTAAAACACCAAAATAAAGTAGACAATTAAGTAGAGTTATAGTGATGAAATAAGAAAAATGGATATAAGAAGAGAGCAGTTTCAGGCATTTGTTGTTTGACTGAAAGATGATATAACAATATATATGGTAGGAATACCATTTAGGTGTGAGTCCCCTGCTGTATGACATGCTGAACTGCAACCATGATCAGCAGTTCAGGTGATAATTTGCATGTTGGGACTAGAACAACAATTGCAGATACATGGGATACATATAGTCACATATGAGCAATTATGGAGACTGTTGAAATGGTTAGGAATGGTGAGGGGGATATGGCTGCAGTGTTGGGGGAGTTTTCAGAAATGCAGAACTCCTGACCCTCAGCTTGTGACACTGGAATACACATTAAAAAAAAACAACAACAACAACAACAGATAGGTAAAATGTTAGTATGTTAGTTGTAGCGTTTCCCGCTGTGAGTAGCATTTCACTGTGGATCAATAGTGTCCGCAGCAACAGTCAAAAACACATTTGTATGCATTTAGTGTACCAGCTTCTCCACTTCCAATGTGAACCACACACTCAAAACCCAGTTAGAATTTGTGTGTGCTGTACTATGGAACTGTGTGGGTCTAGAAAATGACCAAACATACAGGGTCTGCATAGAAAGTATGTATTCAAAGACTGAATAAGATAAATAAACTAACACTGAGAATAGGCTCACAGCTTTTGAACTAGAACAAAACTTACTTTACTTGTTGCTTTATTCATGGATATCATTATACTACTTTTACTTGTTTACACCCTGAAGAGCCTCATTTAACACAGACATCAAGTTGTTTTATGGTGATGCTCTTATGGAAGTCTGATAGAATATGAAAACAGGGCAGGATCATATAACCAGACTGTGGGAGCAAATAATACATCAAATCCCAAATGTGAACGCAGTCAGGTCAGCATCCTCTGCACTCAACCGCAGGTCACACCATAGCTCTGACATGCAAAGCCTACAGGCAGATGAGCTCTGTCTCACCTGCCTGTCATCAGTGTGTCTGCAGGCTGCTCAGTCCGTGCCTCTGTTGGCTGACGGGTGGAGGAAGGGGGCTGGGTTTAGAGCCTGTGGGTGCGGAGGGAGTCTGAGGGATGGATGCTGACAGGATGCAGATTCGCCTCAGCGGGCCTCACCAACCCTCTCCATCCTCCCGGCGATGCGCTGTGCGTTATGACGCCAGGCCGTTTGACGAGTGCGTTACGTGGGACTGGCAGAGCAGCACAGCAGCCTGGCTCCTCGTTATGTAATGCATCGGATGCTGCTGCACGGGCACTGAGTTGCAGGGGTGAAAAAACAGACGGATGGCTGATTTAGAGACACATAACGGCGCGTTTGCTTCTGACTGAGCGTGCAGACGTCTGCTGTCGGCAAGTACAATGATAGCTGCATATCGCTGGGTGCAGTGTGATTGAGCCCGGCCGGGCATCAGTGGCCTATCCCCAAGGTGCACAGACGTCTGGAGCCTGCGGAAGCTGCACTGCTTCTTCTTTTTGCTTTTTTTTTTATATTTTTGTTTGTAGCCGATCAGAGGCGTGTCTCTGTTTAAACCCGTCTCCTACATCAGTTGAAATCAACCAATGCGGGTTTGTTTCGGAGAAGAAACGGGTTCATATTTGCTTCTTTATCGCGCTATTTTAGTCCGACAGCCACTGAGCTGTGGTATAAACAATGGCGGGTCCCGAGCAGTCCCAGCAGCAGCAGCAGGTAGAGGAGAAGGCAGAGCACATAGATGATGCTGAGATGGCCCTGCAAGGTATCAACATGCTGCTCAACAACGGATTCAAGGAAAGCGACGAGCTTTTCAGGAGATACAGGTAATTGATGCTGTATCACCATAATAACATGTCACTGTATGCTGCATGCCTGAGCCTGTAATATCAGCAAGAGGGGGAAAAAATCTCAAGGAAAAAGGTTACAAGTGGCTATTAGACATCAAAGTGACATTCAGAGCACTGAGTACAGAATGTACTACTAGTGTGTAAACACTGGTCTACATCTACAGCAGTATAATTAATGAATTACTGTGTTGGCTGCTTTAAATGCACTTTAAAGCTTGTGTATCAGGTCTGTCTTACCTGTCTTACCATTATAGACCGTCTCTGATTTAATGTTTCTAACACAGAGAAGAGATTTCATCATGGAGACAAGCACTATTCAAATCTATGCACCTAGCTGTCTACACCACAATGTGCACTTATTCTTATCTCAGCCGGTTGTGGACCCTGCACATCTGGTTGACTTTTGAAAGTACGGTTTGGGCTGCTTTTTTTTTTTTTTCAGTGGAAGGTGGGCACCCCACGTCCCACAAACAGGTAGTAGTTAGACCCCTAATATGACAGCTGAACATGGGGATTGTGGCTGCACCTGCTCCTGAGCATGCTCTGTTCCTGCCTGCTGGAAAAGTTACCATGCACGGCTCCTTTCGGCTATGCATATGAATAATTCTCTTTGGTCTCTCTTTTGTTGTGTGGTTTCTACATCTTCCTCCTTTCTATTCTCTCTGTAGGACCCAGAGCCCGCTGATGAGCTTTGGGGCCAGTTTCGTCAGTTTTCTGGTGAGTTTCCTTTCTACTGGTGATAAAATGATCCAATAAAATGCCAAGAGAAGTATCAGCTTGTGTTAAGAAATAGCAAAACAGTGAAATTCAAGCCCATACTGTCACACTTCATAAGGAAAGCACCCAGTATCAAGACCTGAAATAACCCAATCTGTCAAAGTGGTTGCATCATTGTCACCACTGGCATCGTCTCCATTGCTTTTCCACCCATTAACATAATGGATGTGTCTTCCTGTCAAGAACAGCAACGCAGAGAAGCACATTACTGCAATGCTCTGTCCATCACTGATGGGAGAGGGAGAATTTTTTCACAGCGTGGTGGTCACACACACGCACACTGCCGTTGCCCCTCATGACGATGCTCCCCCACCATGAAGCCAGAGATGATGTCATCCTCTGTACCCAGATGCAAAATGGCCCTGAGGGCAGTGGGGGTGGTGACATCTGACCGTTGTGGTGGGCAATCGTATGTGCACAGCCCAGGGCTAGTTAAATGCAGCATAAATGGAGAGAAAGCCTCAGTTAAGAAAAGACAAGAAAATATCCAACCACAAAATCATCTCTAAATATCACTGCAGGTTATTATTTAATTTATGTGTGATTATTTCCACACTTGATCAAGGTGAGGTTTCAGCAACATCAGAGCAAAGATGTTCTGATTGAGTTTGCTGTGTAGCAACCTTCCAACTCCAAACACACAGCTGTACAGATGTCACTGTGTTCCTCCATTCATTGTTATGCAGAAAGAGCCCTTTGTCCTTTTTTAAGACCATTACATAACACTCCCTCCCTCTAATTACATGTTTGTGTTTGTAAGCCCACTGAAGCATAGATCTGCTCTGTAAAAGAAAACAATTTAATATTAGAATTATAATGCGCTTTGGTCAAGTCTGGTTGTTTTAAATATGCTATATAAATAAACTTGATTTGATTGGATTTGAATGCAATTTTGCTGCATTGCATTTCAGAATGCCATGATGACATTTGAGGAGGAGAAGATGCAGACAGCCTGTGACGACCTGAGGACCACTGAGAAACTGTGTGAGAGTGACAGTGCCGGAGTCATAGAGACAATCAGAAACAAGATTAAAAAAAGTGTGAGTACGAAACAAAAATATATTATATATATTGACTGTTGCATGGCAATAAGGCACCTACACACTTAACTAAACTCTGATAAATAATGCTGCTGTCAATGTTGCACAGAACTAAAAGGAAGTGATATTGATAACACCAATTTACACATTTAGATTTTTCACTTCCATTGCATTGTTGCTGATGTGTCTTAATATCGCCGCCAGAACACGCTACTGTCCATATCCTCGGCATCAGGCCTAATGATGCAGGCAGCAGTGAGATCATGCCAAGCCCACTCACAGATTCAATTAGTACTTCTGTGAAATGTAATCAACAAAGTGGGTGAGGAGTGTGGGGGCTGTTGAGCAGCTCAGGGTCATTCACTCCTTGTTACTTTAGCTGCCAGCCTCTGGGGAATGATGCAGGGTGTGTGTGTGTGTGTGTGTGTGTGTGTACTGCTTATTGAATATGTGTGTGTGTTACAGATGGACTCCCAGAGGTCAGGCGTTGTGGTCGTGGACCGCCTACAGAGACAGATCATCGTTGCTGACTGTCAGGTGTACCTCGCTGTGCTCTCCTTCGTCAAGCAGGAACTTTCAGGTAATCAAATTTAATGTCTGTCTCTCATGGCAACCAGTATTTAGGGCATTATGTCATCATGGTGGTGTGTGTGTGTCTGTATGACTAATATATAAACACTTATCAATGATATAACTCAAGTATTCAAGTACATTATGTGATTTTATGTAAATGTTAATGAGGAACTGAATTTGTGATGAGTTCATATTATTACAGCATAGGTGGTATGTAAAGTGTCACTGTGTTAGCAAACACATTTGTTAAAAAAGTCATTAATTTGGTGCTGCAACAATAAGTTGATCAATCTATGACTTATTGAATTAGTCAAGCAACTAATCAAACGTTTTTCATAATATTGTTTTTCTGTTTTAATCTGTTTTGTATTACTGCAAATGTATATAATATCTTTGGGTCCGTTCTGTTGGTTGTATATAACTAGTTTGTTATGCAAGATGGTGAGGGGCATTTTAACTGTTTTTTCAAACTTTATAGATTGAACAGGTAATCAATTATTGAACTCATCTGTTTGAAGCTGTGCCTAAACTGGTGCTTTGAGATAAATGCTAATGTCAGCAGGCTAACATGCTCACAATGACAATGCTAACATGCTTATGTTTAGCAGGTGTATTGCCTACCATGTTAATCATCTTAGTTTAGCTTCTTAGTGTGCCTAAACCAAAGTATGGGACAACATAAGATTTGATCTGTTGAAAGGAATCACGAAAGTTACCATAGTTCATATGCTAGTGGGGCCAAAAAAATCAATACGTAGATTAATTGACCATAAACATGTTCATTAGCTTCAGACCAAGATCGATAAGATTAATTAATGACTTTATTACAGAAAATGATGGTCTCACTTTTCCATTTGAGCATCTCCATGTAAAACCTCAAGAGTATCTTCTTTCTTGTCTCTACTAAAAGCTTATATCAAAGGAGGCTGGATCCTTCGTAAGGCGTGGAAAATGTACAATAAGTGCCACAGTGACATCAGCCAGCTGCAGGATACCTGTCAAAGGAGGTCCTCTGTCCATCAGGAGTCCCTCTCAACAGACAACGCCAACCACAACGCACCGGTGGAGAATGGCGTGACGGCCGAGGCCCTGGACCGACTCAAGGGCTCCGTCAGCTTCGGCTACGGCCTCTTCCACCTGTGCATCTCCATGGTACCACCACACCTGCTCAAGATTATCAACCTGCTGGGTTTCCCTGGTGACCGTCTCCAGGGCCTGTCATCCCTTATGTACGCGAGTGAGAGCAAGGACATGAAGGCACCACTAGCTACGTGAGTAGGCTCAGGTTGTATCATTTTTTACAGAAGGATACAGATGTCACTGGAGGCAGCTAAGCTATACATCTACAGCATAGACACTTTAAAGTGTTTTAAAGTTCCTGTTAGCTCTACGTTTTAGTGTCACTCAGCTCATTGTTTTGGTTTTACAGCCTTCAACTTAATTGTTTTGGTTCACTGTCACTGCACTCATCAATATCATCATCAGTCATGGCAGGCGGCTGTTTTCAGCAAAAAAAGCTCTGATAAACCCACTGTATGCAACCTGCCCAGCGCCAACAGCAGACAGACACAGTTTGCAACTAGGTAGCTTGTGAAGATAGTGGAGCATTTGGCTTCTAAATAGCTGGTAGAAAATAAAACAGAGCCAAAAAGCTAAAATTGGACTTTCGTGTAAAGAAACTTCTTGCTAACACGTTTACCATATCATCATAATAAGTTGTTACAGCTTGTTGCGCTGCCCCCAGGTGGTAAAAAAGAAAAGAAAATGAAATCGGTTAATGCAGATTCAGTAATTGGTGAAAACCAAAACCCTTGACACTACATCCTAGGAACTTTGAGTATGAATAATGTCAGTGATTCTTAGTGTTGTCGTCTTGTAACTCTTTAAAATTATGCTAAATCGGAACCCATTACAAAATAACATCACTAAAATTAGACATAATAAATGTGTATACTGAAGCATGGGAAATATTTTTTTATCCAGTAAATGCTGATCCTGGCCCTCAGAGCATATCTCTGGTTACCTTCTGCTATCACAGTTATACAATGACAGCATAGAATATATTTAAATAGGGAGTTTGTTTTCATCAAAAGAGCCATTGGACATGTTGGTTCACATATTGTAATGGTGTGATCCTATTTATTCCTGCCATCAGGATGTGTTAACGGTAGTTTGCCCGATCTGGCCTTGACCTTGAAAACAGCTGTTAACAATATATTCTATACTGCCATTATTAGTATAACAGTGAACTGCTCTGACACATTTGGAACTTATGTACCTTTTATAAACATTCAGTTTAATGCAGATTCCCACTGAGCTTCAGATTCCAAAAACTGTATGGTCTGAGTGTCCTGTTGTTTTGCTCAGGTTGGCCCTCTTGTGGTACCACACAGTAGTGCTGCCCTTCTTTGCTCTGGATGGCTCTGATACACATGAGGGGCTGCTGGAAGCCAAAGCTATTCTGCAGAGAAAGTCGGTGGTTTACCCCAACTCATCCCTCTTCATGTTCTTTAAAGGACGGGTCCACAGGCTAGAGGTATGTACAGCAGGCTCAGGCTTGGTGATGACACGCTGAAGTCTATTGAAGCTGTAAATGGTTTATTTGTAATGCTGAATAAAGACACCGAATGGCAAATATACAGTACAGTAGACAAACCTTCTGTTTTACAGTAGAATCAGCTGGTACAGCAGTCTCTGTTCAAGCACATATAATTTATGTGCATGTCAGATTGTTTGTTAACTCACCAACATATGATCCACCATCTACTTATCTAACTGTCTCATTCCACACATGCATGTAGTGTGTGTCTAACATAACTACTGTTACCCATTGGTGTGTGTGCTCTCTCTCTATCCCCAGTGCCATATCAACAGTGCTTTGGCCTGTTTCCATGATGCATTAGAGCTTGCATCAGACCAAAGAGAGATCCAGCATGTGTGTCTCTATGAGATTGGTACGTGTTTTCTCACCAGGTTAGTTGTGACATACTGGCAGTTGGTGTACAGTGCAGTGAGGGACTCATTCTCTTCTGTCTGCTTGTCTTTGTATCAGGCTGGTGTAGCATGATAGAGATGAATTTTGAAGATGCATACAGGTCGTTTGAAAGGCTGAAGAATGAGTCACGTTGGTCGCAGTGTTACTATGCCTACTTGACTGGAGGTAAGCCTGTTGCACACTAACATACGCCCGGTGTGATGTGTCCACTCTGTATTCTAGTCTTTTTTGTCTTTTTCCAGTGTGTCAGGGTGCTTCAGGTGACCTGGATGGAGCAAGCGGCGTTTTCAAAGATGTGCAGAAGCTGTTCAAGAGGAAAAACAACCAGATAGAGCAGTTTGCTGTCAAAAGGGTGTGTTTTGCTGCAGATTTTGACCTTTTTCTCTCTTTTGCAAGTCATCACTAGTGTGTCACTAAAGTTTTTCTATCTGATTCCTATCTGCAGGCTGAGAGATTGCGAAAGACCTCCCCCACCAGAGAGCTATGCATCCTTGGTGTAATTGAAGTGCTGTATCTGTGGAAAGCGCTTCAAAACTGCTCCTCATCTAAACTGCAGATAATGAATCAGGGTGAATGTAACCTTTGTGATCCATGCCAACATAACTAAGTTAGCTGCAGCAGGATTTCTAAGAATTTAATTTTACCCTGTGTGATAATTCCCTCTGTATGTACTCAGTGTTACAGAGTTTAGATGAAGCTTCGTGCAGAGGCCTGAAACACCTCCTTCTTGGTGCAGTTCACAAATGTCATGGAAATATGAGAGATGCTGTTCAGGTATCAGTCTACACTCAATGAATACTGAATGACAGATTACAGTTAATCTACACTTTCAGTGTTACTCCACTTGCTCTCTCTTACCGTTTTTATCTGTAATCCAGGCATTCCAGCTGGCTGCTAGAGATGAGTATGGGCGACAGATCAACTCATATGTTCAGCCATATGCTGTCTATGAGCTCGGATGTATACTCCTCGCAAAACCAGAGGTCAGTCTGCTGCACACAGCACTCACATTTTTATCCATTCACATTTTCATTTGGATTGATATTATAAACCAAACTTTTTTACATTGCAATCCAGACGGTGGGCAAGGGGAGATCATTGCTACTTCAAGCAAAGGTAAAATATTTACAATCATCTAAAGAAGAAATCATGTTAATCTCCCAGATAATGTTTATATGTTACAAGTGACTGATTACATTTTTTAAATTCTAATCTATCTATCTATCTATCTATCTATCTATCTATCTATCTATCGTATCTACGTATCTATTCTATCGTATCTATCTATCTATCTATCTATCTATAATGTTTTAGGAGGATTTTACTGGCTACGACTTTGAGAACAGGCTTCATGTCCGCATCCATTCAGCCCTGGCTTCTTTGAAGGAAGTAGTGCCTCAGTGACCCCTGGAAGGAAAGCTATAGTGGCTCAAGTTATGCTTATGGCTTTTCACACCAAGTGTTTAGCCATTCAAAATAACTGTACGACATCTCAGTAAATAGACTACTGCGTTTCTCATTCTTAAAGGATTTGGGGAAATACACTTGTTTGTGATATTACCCAGTCACACCGATATGAGGTGTTATCTGCATTTTGTACAGTTAACAGTGTTTACGTGTTCATACCAACCTAGCAGGGAGCACAAAGTAGATGGAAATGGCTAGCTTAGCTATGTCTAGCAAGTTAAAAATGCCTAAAAACCTCAAAGCTTTGATACCAGTATGGGCTTGTTAGCCAGCAAGCTAGTCACCTCTCTGGGCAGCCCACTAATGGGACAGCACTGTTTGGAAGCTGCTGTTGTTGGTGAAAAAATAGCTCCAACCGCTTCTGGTCTAATTTTTGCATTTCTGTTTTATGGCATGTTCATAAACAGTAAAACATGTATAAATAATATATCTTTGGGCTTGTTAGGAGGTGCATTTTTTTCAATTTGACAAAGCTAAGCTAACGGTGTCCCCTTGCTTCCTGGCCTAGCGCTAAGCTAGGCTAAACACATCCCACGGCCTCTTTCTGAACAGATGCACAAAGATGATATTAATATCAATCCTTGACAACAAACAAGCATATTTCCCCAAATCTCTAACTGTTCTTTTGAGTATTTTCTGCACCCAAATGTATTAGCTAGCTTGTAACAATCTTCCTCATTAATGTATTTGGAGGATTTCAGTCCTGCCTCCCCATCCCTCCAGTGAGCCATTCAGCACATAAAAGTAACTTTTTAATGAGATCATATTTCCCTTAATAGTAGAACTTTACAATGAGTTGTAAAATATACAGATAATAGTGTTTTTAAACGTTCTTAAAAAACATGCAGACAACATTTGAGCATCTCACTTTCAGTAATAAAAAATAATCAATGATACCAATTCTTTGCCATATCACATATAATGAAAAGGATAAGGGAAAGATTAGTCAGATTTAATATTTGATTTTTATATATTGTTATAAAGGACTCCATGGATTGTTAATTTTTCAGCAATTATTTCACAAGTGAAGCTTTTCCTAATTCCATTTTCAATATCTGCTTGTTAAATTGCAAATGGCCATTGCGTCATATCAAAAAAACTTACTATACACAATGGAAATAAAATAACAAACCTGTAGTCTGATTAGTTACCATGGGTATAGTTAAATATTGCCAAAAACTTTCACTGCTGCTGTGAGTTAATTATTCACATCCAAGTAGTTAGACATAATACCTTTATAGTAATTGAGAAATCACCACACATCACAATGCCCTAATGAAATTTCTTTTGGAAACACTGGGCATTGATCCTGTGCACTATGCATGGTATGGCAGGGTAACAGTGGCTGTAAGACTGTAATGAAGTCAAATGTACCTGTGTGTCCATCCCTGCAATTAAGGTGTTATAATACAGTACACTTGGTACTGTAACATTATCATTGAAAGGTGCTGCTAAATGTCAGCCTAATAAACATATATTACTAGTGACTTATTTTAATAGTGTTTTAGTGATACAAGCTTTTGAAGTAGTCCATAATAGTGACAAGTTTATTTATTACATAGCAGAAGTTGTACTTTTACAAGTGTCATTTACAGTGAGCAATTTTAATTTGAGTCTTGAACTCAAAGTGTGAAATGGAGAAAGAGTAATATGTCTGACTTATTTTAACAAACTCTCAACACAGTTTTACTCTGTACATATGAATTATTCTGTGCAGGGTATTGCCTTTTATTGATGAGCACTCTGGGTTTTTGTCATGCGAGCAATATCAGAAAAATGGGGACATCTTACACTAATTTACAGAGGCTTTCAACAATGTCTATCTGTGTTTTTCATATTTTAGACATATAGATTTGTTTTGCTCACACTAAGCTGGTTAGACAAAGCCAGCCATCCCCTGTGGCTGTGATGGATGTAAACTGTGGTAAATGTTGAGGTGACCACTGTGCAAGTGGTCTGTGTGGTGCAAGTAACGTAACGGTAAAATGTCAGTAACCTACATGCTGTACCAAATACTTCTGTCACTGAAAGAATTTTTCCTTTTGTCATGAGATTTTGTTTCTAATGAGGTTACATGTCTGGATGATGGTGTTCTAATGTTTTACTCAACTCTTCAATAAACTGTGCTCCATTAACAATGTGGTGTTTTTCTTTGCCTCTGAGTTATTTTTTTTAAAGCAGAAATTTAGCTTAGGTTTGGGCTCGTGTCCAAAACTACTTCCATGGTTCGGGCTTGGTTTGGGTTGGCAGAATTTTTCAAGCTTAGGTCGGGCCTGATCAAAGCTCTACCTCTCTCTTACATGTCCATACATGAATCCATGCGTATAGATCCTGTTTGTGCATGTGTGTATTTCAGGCCTGTGTGTGTTAATATACTGAATATAATAACAGAAAAATAATGTGTTTTCCCTCGAGGGATTAATCAAGTATACCTTCTTCTGTCTTCTTTTTTATCAAATTCTTTTGACGTGAGAACAAAGCTTGCAGGCAGTCATTACCATGGTTCTGAGCTGATGAGTCACGCAGAGCTTTAACTTACCTTTTTATGGTTTTTGAAGGTTGTTTTCCCTTGTTTTTAATGCATCTACCTACAGTGCCCACTTTTTTCCACCAGGTGGCGCTTATCTCACAGGCTGCACCCAGGATGTGACAGATTGTTTTTTCCCACACCTTGATCACAAGGACAACAGGAGGTGTGTGTAATGTCTCCTATTTCATTTGAAAAGCTATTATTGATTAAATGGTGTACGTTTATTTCCATCCACTGGTTATAGCTGCACTTTTGCACTTTTTCTTATTTGTAATTCTTTAATTCAATGTGACATATTTTCCAATGAAAATTAGGAGCTCCTTTTAATGGCCTCGACAAGAATAATAATCTATCATTGAGTGGATTATCTTTATATTCATAATTCAATTCATGATATTACTGTCTCTGTTTTTTCCATGTTGAATGTGATTAGGGTGGGAGATTGCTCTACGTTCTCTGACAGATACACACCAACAGCGTCTCTTTAAGAAAACATGTCTGTCACACTTGGCTCAAGGCAACAGCTCACTCAACCAATAAATTATTCAGGCTCCTGTGCCACTGAATTTAGACAGAACAGAGCTGGAAGGCCGGGCAGAAACAATACCACAAGTCCTGCATCTTACTTTAGTGGACGCTGCTACTCTTAAATAATCAAGACACTTCCTTTCACGCACACTTATAAAACTGAGCCTTCAGTTTGGCCTACCTCACTTTAAAACAGGGAGGACAAGTGTATATGAGGTACCTCATGTAGTATGTGGTGATTCATGCGAGTGACATCATCCTTGTGATTCACACTCACTTCTTATTTTGGTAGACCACACTACATATATGCTTTCTGTGCACGGATTAGAAAATCTTAATGCAGATGAATTAAATAAAGCAAATGCATCAGATAGAAGTGGAGGAGACAGAGGGGGCCCAAGAGAGATGTTACACATCAAGCAAATGTGAGAGGGTGAGAGAGAGGGAGGGACAGAGAGCAGTAGGAACGGTAGGACTGTGCAAAGAGCAAGGTCAGAAAACACAATTGCATTGTGTTTCACTCAGGCTGAAACCTGAGCAGCCCAAGTATCCTACCACCAGATAGAGAGTTCCTGTTCACTGCCCTTTATGCTGCTAAGCTAAGCTAAGTGTAATGGATACATGCGTGGATTATAATACAAGCATGATGGCATAATAAGCCCATTCACATTCTAGGTGAAACAGATTTTGACTAATAGGTGTACAATGGAATACATTTAGAATCATACTTAAACATACAGTATGGTTGCCAGATAGTACATCTATATACAGGTAACTTCCAAACAAAAAGAAAATGTACTGATCTAATAGCAACAATCTCTACAGCCACCAAACCATTACTGTCTGTAGTGCGCACATCAGGTCACTTGTACAAGGACACATTGACATTATTAGGCTCAGTCCTCCCATCTCTCCAATCAGCTCAATGACTGTCTAAGAGCTTCATCGACATCGCTCCAGGCGCTTAATCTTCACCTGTTCTCACTCTAGGTCTAGCTTTTACACAAGCTGAACTACCAATGTTGATATTTTTCTCTCTGACGAAACATGAGTCCCATTATAAGTTGAAGTGATTAATCTTTTAAGCAAATTATTTTTTTACTACAAGCAATAACATTTTTTTTATTGTAAATCTTCAACATAAGGGCCAGTTTAAACAATGTATCAATTCAGATCATGCTAATAATTACATTTCACAATAACTGTAATACAAGAGCCTTTTAGGTAAGAGATGCTGCAGTATGTATCTACACATATTGGTTTCAAATGCAGCTCAGGAACATTTAGAGGTTTTGAGATCAACACATATTACATATTTACTCATTGACATCATGAGCTGTTCTGTTCCATGGCTACAAGATGACGAGTTCAACACAACACTACCCACCCATCTTAAAATAAAAAAAATAAAATAATAATCTCTTGACTGTGTTTACCAGTATTGGAATTTATCATGTTTTTTAATTCATTTCTTGATCTAAAATAAGCCAATTTTAAGTATATTTAAAAATAAACATTTGCCTATAGAACTCTGACAGTGTGTTACCTTTTTAAATGATTGAATGTGAATAGTTGCAAAAATCCCCAAATGTACACAAAAACAGTCCTTTTTCACAGCAGACACTGATTTGTGATTGTAGGAAAAGCACAGGTGCAACTAATAACATAGTGTGACAGCGAGCCAGCATGCACAATACCAGGACCCTGAAACTGAAGCATCTGAATGGAATTCAGCCACCATTCATTTTATTATTTACATACTGTGACGTGTCAAAATGTCTTCTGTGAAAAAGGCCTGCACTGATGCCATACCCTCAGTGTCCTCAATGATAGGCACAATAATAACAAATCATCTGACATTATTGTTTTCATCGTTGTTATCTCTATTAAAGACCATTGTCATCTCATATGATTAAGCAACAGCTTAAAGATGGCTGACTTCCATTTAGCTGCCTCAGTTTTATGGTCCTGATATTGAGCATGTTATTAGTAACACTTTTTCCTACTATGACAAGTCATCATGTCTGCTGTGAACCTATTGGTTTTGTATGTGTACCGTTTAACTTTAAGTATTTGCTGCAGTAGACGCAGGGTGTAGACACAAAATTGACGAGAGGCCTACAGGAGCTCCACATTTGCAAAAGAAACATGGTAATATTTCTGCGACAGTATTATACTGTTTCTGTTCTCTGAGATGCCTCATTGTGTGCTTCACTGAACAGGCAGTTTCCATGGCGGAGACCTGTTTTGTGCCAGATTGTCCCCTCTCAGCTTGATGTCCCTGGCTTGACCTACTAAACCCTATTCATAACAAATGCATCCTGTTGTCCACTGCATTCAAACCAAGCCTGCAAGTAAACTTGGCTGCTTTTGGGAAAATATACAGTACCCCTGCTATTTTTTTTTTTTAACTTTAAATAAAAAGCATAACACAACAGCAGCTTTCATTTGAGGTGTTACTAATCTTGCTGCTTTTCTTTCTCCCTGCTTCCCCCTCCCCTCCCCTCACCTCCCTCCCTCCCTTCCCACTACTGCATTGATGCTGTTACCTCCCTCGGTGGTGATGTCACCGGCTCAGTGGAGCTCGAGCATCCTCCTCACCAAAGGCAGGGAGACAACAGAGCCATTTTGACTGCTTAGGTGTGTGAAGAAGCGGCCGACCATCCAAACAACCGACCGGACCACCTTCCTGGGTCCCCACACAAGACAGGGCAGAGGGGGGAGGGTTGGCAGGCACAAGACACTGTCGGTGGTAACCTCAGTTTTAATGGAGAGGAGAGGCTGTTAGCAGGGGCAGTGCCAGACCTGGAGGAGACCAGAGGAGGTGGAAGTAGCTACGGGGGCTGGATAATAAAGCAGGAGCACGAAAAACACGGTCTCTATACGGGGGGAGACGTTATTGGCACTGCGGAGGTAGGTTCACCTTTTTCATTTTTCCATTGTTCCGCTGGTAATGCAGTTTTAATGAGACAGTCTTTATTTACTTAGTGTTAAATCTCCTGGGAAGAGATGGGCATAGGGTGCGGCCATTGAAGAGGCTGTCAATGTCGGAAAGACTATAGAGACATAATGACATTAAAGCTGCTCTGTCACACAGTACACGCACTGTCATGTTATTGTATTGCTTATATTGTGTGATAAAATGTCTTTTAATTGTGTGTGAAGGGAGTCGGTAATAAATGCCCTGTCATTGGGCGACATGAAACTACGAGGCGTATTGCTATAGCTGTTAGCCTAATTGAAGACGTGTTATATGATAAGCTCCGAAAATGACGCAATATGTATTTTAGAAAGTAATTACAGCAATTAATAATCAATGTCCGCCTCACAAATAATGGTTCCTTAAGCCGGTGTTGACCTGTGCTCTGTGTCTTTGCTGTCATGCTAAAAAGCTTCTAAATAAAAACAAATATATAAGCCTATATATATGTATATATATATATTTTTTTTTTAATGAGTGACAAGGTAACATTGTATCAAACTGTCGTCATGCTCAGATACACACCAGCATGGTGTATTACATTAGCCTTTGTCACCGGGAAAATGGTGGCCGCCCAGCTGAGCTGCATCATCAGCTGATTGGTCTGAGCATCTGTATGAAAAGATTATGGACATGGACATTATGCACAGATTTTTGATTTTTATAGAACTTAAAGTGTTGTTTTTTACACATCATGTATAATACATTGAGGAGTAAAACCAACACTTCACTTCCACATGTGATATATATATATAAAGGCTAAGATATTCTGTTTCAGTGGGTGAACAAACGATACGTTTAAGCATCTTCATCAGTTCATTTCAAATATCAAAACAATATTGGATTTGATGTTGAACCTCTTGTATAATTAAGTGTATTTCATTTATAAATCCTAATTTGCCCTCAGTGGACAGTATGGTTGCACCCTAAAAACCAAAATACATTTTTTCCTACAAAGTTACATTTCACAAACGAATCTGTTAAGGTGCCAGCTGTGGACGACGTACCAGGAAGCAGGGTGACACAGCAGATTTACAACACTCAATTATAATGACAGATATCTGAGTCACAAACCATAGCAACATACTGAATATTGATACAAAACCCCAACATTCTCCCAAATCTGCATACATTAGGTTAAAGAAACGTCTCTTTCTCTTGTTAAATGTGACCGTTTATAAATATTCGATTGAGGCATGCAGTAAAAGCTAATTGTATCATATTGCCCGCTGTTAAAGCTTATTGATGAAAACATTAAATGATTGTCATTTGATCGCCACAGATGATGAGTCACGCTTGCTCTTGATACACCCACGACGCTAACACACACCAAAATCACACAGTGATTGAATGTTCATATTTAGTCTTTTAGGAGATGGTGTGACGAGTTGTTCATGAAACGGAGCTGCTGAATGCAGCCAGACCCTGGATTTGTGGCTGGTTTCAGTGCCATTGTCATCCAGGGAAATAGCCTGACATTTAGCTGCTGCTGCACTTCTTTTGTTACTGCTAGCTTTATTATCCATCTCCCTTGGCTGTAGCTGACCATGCATGGTCTTTTCATGTTACAGCCACACAGCCCTGCCCTCCTCTATTGTGCCGATCACGTCAACCGTGAGGTGTAATATTCAGCCCGTACAATTTTGAACACTAATGTAAAAATAAAACCTCTTTGTAACATAACGTAACAAAAACATATCATAACTTAACATAAAACAACAGTCTCTTACAGCATGTCGTTCACATAAGAACTGATAAAGGGAAAAAAAGATACATTTTATTAATTAGGATTCACTATCTGCTCCCTTCTACAGACTTGTGGGCCCTACACCTGGGCACTAAAGAAGGTGCTAGGAAGTCAGCACCATGGCAGCGGCCTCTGTGAAGGTGGCTGTGCGGGTCCGCCCCTTCAATAGCAGGGAGATCGGAAAAGAAAGCAAATGCATCATTCAGATGTCTGGAAACACCACCAGTAAGTACTGAGCTTAAAATTCACCTATTCCCCTGCAGTATGTGTGTTATGTATGCTAGTTTGGTTTCATGTGGTTTTCATGAAGCGGGGTAATAAGAAATATAATATAACTCAAATCCTGTATATAACCAACAATACATGTAACATAGGTAACTATTGTATATTTTGATGTTTAGTTCTTTAATGTATGTTTGTCTGCTTTGAAAATAGAAAAAGGAAGCATGCTTATGTGGATGTCATGTATGATGTGGATCCAACTCCTCACAGTAATAATATCTGAAACAAATCTGCCACCAATGCAAATATGCAATAAGCACAATAATAACAGACACATCTGGAAGAATTTTTTTCCAGAATGATTTTCTCCATTTGGAAGTGCCATTTCTTGCGTACATTGTCTAGCTGGAGTAGAGTTTCTCTGCAAAACCTAGTGTATTTGGTGCCATATGTTGTACATTTTTTAAGTATGTAGATCAGAATGCCCCACATTCCTCAGGTTATACAGTACACAGAGCGAGGACTCTTGTCGAGATGAGACTGGAAAGATACTCGATATGTAGTCTGCTTAGCAAGGTAAAGCCATTTGTCAATAATGGATGAGGCTTCCTGAAATATTTACCGTTTGGCCTAATTTAGCCTTCTCCCCCTTCCTTCCTCATGTCATGGGTGACTAGACAACAAGCTGGGTGGCTTTTTTGGGCCGTCATATTTTAACTTTGTGATTTGTTGCATTTCTGATGTAGATCCTGGCTAGACTCAATACTTACAATCTTAAAAAACTCTTTCTCATTAATTGTTCCTTTTTTTGACTAGTCCAGTTAAAGATTTTACAGCATGATGGTGACTACATTTTGTTGACACCTACAGTAAGAGTGGTTTCTTTACCTTGGCACAGAGCTCCTTCTTCTGACTCTACAGCAGTGGACAATGAGTATTTTGCTGTCAGCAGTGTAATCTTAGATCAGAGACACTGTAATCCACAGGGAATATATTTACACCGTGAATGCCCCTGGAGACGTCCCGTTTATTTTATCTAAAGCCAATTTTCTGTTGTTTAATTAAGCAAATAAGCCAAGTACATGTAACTTGAAAATATTTACACTACCATGATAATCAGTGTAGTGATCACTTGTTCTTTAGTTGATGCTAATTTGGTTCATTCAGCAGTATATGACATCAGTCATGCTGTCAAAGCACTGTAGGCATTGTATAACACATACCATAGATCACTCTTTTTTAAAAAGACCATGGAGCCAAAATTGACTGCAAACTATATTTTAAGTACCTAGCTGCTTCTGGTTTTTGTTTTTTTCAGAAATATAGTTTTATTTATTACAGTAATATCAGAAGTAGTTATGGCATCTAATATAAGTAACACAATATTTTCTCTAAAAACCTGATCTTTGCATCATTTTTGTATATATATTTTTTGTTTTTTTATGAGTAGCATTAAGGGAACTACAAACCTAATTTCATTATACATTGCTGGGTTGTAAATTATCTCTTGGGTTTGATTGAGACATACTCAAGGGAAGTCTTCTTCACTGATCACTTCACAGACAAAAGTTGGTCTGTGTGAACAGATTTTAGTCAGGCCTAAGTCCTGATTCTGTTTAATCAATCGACCTTAAAATCCAGAGATTAAACTGAGTTTAGCATTATGTCAGCAGTACTAGAAAACTTCTTGTTGGTCGCACCCACACAGACCACAAAGCTGCTTTCAGTGAGGGTAGAGTAGAGCAGATTGTTCTTTTCCAAACTGAGTCAATGGCTCTGGATGTGAACTGGAGAATGTAAGCAGACTGATGTCATGAAAAAAGCCCATTGGTTGCAGTGTCTGGAGGGGGTACAGAGGCAGGGTATAAATGCCCCCTTGTCTTTTTGTAAACTGGGCTGAGGAAAGGAAGAAGAAGAAGGAGTTGTGAGGTTTTTTTGTGTGTGTCTCACTCTCTGCTTTGTGCTCTCTGACACTCATGTGTGGGTCAATAGCCCAGTTCCCACAAAGCAGGAGAATGGCAGTAATCTTGTTGTTTGAGAGATCTTCCCTCCCACGCTGACCTTAATTAAGATGCAGGGGACAGACCTGAGGGAAAAATAGACCTTGCTTTAGAGGGCCATTGGGTGCATCTACTTGGTGGAAGGTTTTAAATGGATATTGCAGCAAAACAACTTTTAAACTTATAAGAAATTTCACTACTGGACTGACTCAAAATATCTCTAGTTTATATCCCACCACGATGGCAAATTTATCTTGTTGTGGCGTAGTCTCTGTGTAAACAAATTCACATGAATTGAATTGATTATAAGGCAAACTGAGTGAATTCATGTTACTTTGAGCACAAATCTCATTAGCATGATTTGTACTGCTCTATAATGCTAATTATGGCACAACATAGACTGCTAAAGTAGTAAAGTAAAGTAAACTGGGATAGAAGCCCAACATAAAGCAGCAGACAACATACCGCCTACACACAGTGCTGCTGCTGCTGCTGAATATAGCATCTATGTGGCTCTCCTCCAGTCTCTGTCTGTCAGTGGGTTCACATCCCCTCTGCCAGACCTGCTGACGTGCCCACATTTCCTCTCCTATTGACTGGGGCAGGTCACCCGTGACTGTCTGACCAACATCACTCAGTCACAATTATGAAGACCTAGCAGCTATGACAAAGACAAACATGGAATGTGCCATAATGGGATGCTGAAAATATAATGTATGACAACTGAAATGAAGCTAGATCAGATAATTACCACTGTAGTTAGGATAAATGATGTGTGATGTTTGCATCACAGAGTGATAATGACGAGCACTGGTATAGGTCTATAAAAAAGTGAGCATACTAGACATCACACCTGATGAAAAGGTGCACACTTTTTTCAATTTAGGATACATCAAAATTTGAAATAACCTTTTTTCCAATTCAAAAACTGTACTTTTAAAAGTTAAAAATATCATCAAGGCAACATGTAACTCTCAAAAATAGTTGCAACTTTGTAATATGTAATACATTGTACTAATGTAATATGCAGTGTAACTAATCATTGGTAATGCACAATTATTCAGCAGTGGGGAAATGAGACCCTGTATTTGAAAGTATTAGCAGTAAAATAAAAAAGTATGTACAAGGGTTAGACTTAAGTTAGTATTTAGGTAAGTACTTACTAACTGGATCTATCTATTAGTCAATTTAAATTGATTTGAAGTAATTTTAAGTAAGAATATCCCCCCAAAAAATCACAGGTAGTGGGTATTCACATTTAAAGTACCTGTGATTTTCTGGGTGGTTTATAAATGAAAATAAATATTTTGAGGCTTTGGAACATCAGCCAAAACAAGACATTTTAATGTGTCAGCCTGGGTTGTGGAAATGATATATTATTTACTGTTTACTGTCAGTCAAAAAAATAATTGACAGATTATTCAATAATGAAAATGAAAGTCAGTTGCGGCCCTACCATGAAGAAAAAAAGAACTTCCAGCTAATTGATAATAGGCTAAGAAGTATTTACAAAACAGCTCTGAATCAAGGACTGTCAACTAAGTGTTTTTTGTGTCTTATTTTCACTTAAGAACAATTGGAACATGTTTCCATTCATTTTACTGTTAATAGTCTATTGGTGGATTATTTTTATATATATATAGCTTATGAGAGTTTCCTGCTGATTTTTGTGAAAGAAATACGGATTTTTTGTGCTGTAAAAATAAGTGGGAATATCAGAAGTGATTTTAAACTAAAATAATAATAAATCAAATTAAAATAAAGTCAGTAGTAGTGGTCTGTACGAGCAAACATTGTGTTGATAAAAGCGTAGATATGACACACACTTCTGACCACCTCTGGTGACAAGGTTTGCAAGAACATTACCATTTTTATTGTATCCCATCTAATGGCGTTTACCTTCCATGGCATGACCTCCAGACCCGGCGTCATCTATAAAGGCAACACCTCGTAATTAAAAAGCATTTCCATCATAAAAGAGAAGACAGGTAGTAAAGGGGGGTATGATGAAGATGGGAGATGTGCTCTGTGTGCTAAAAATGTTACTAAAACTGGCCTCAGGTGGAGATTACTCTGACACGCAAGCTGTGACCACTGACAACGTCATCCAAGCTACTGAGTTCAATTTAAATAGGCAGCAGCACTGCCCCCTGTAACACTCGTATGCTGCCAATCACTGCCACTCTAAAGTAATTACCTCCTAGAGAGCAGGGCGCTTTTCTTTCCGGTATTGGAGTATGGGGGGGTTGTCTTGTATGAATCATACCACAATCAGAGATGAGTAAGCAATGAGAGGATGTTAGAGGCTCTGCTTCTGGTTAATCTTAATATATTTTCCATTTTAGAGGTTTGGTACAATAATCCAGGTCTCCTTTTAGAATTGGTTTATTTCATGGCTTTCTTTTGTTATAGAACCAGGTCAGCGTTATTTACCAGGAAAACTGGTGAAAACCAGTTTTCACCACGTGGCAGCTTGAGGCCTTGTAGGATGGGACCTTCATGGACCTTTATTCATTGTCAAGTTGTACTAGATATACAGTATAGATATATACTGTGTATCTATAGAGGCTGTAACAGAGCGCCCTTGAACACCCAGGATGTGTGCTAATGCTGCATATAGGCATTGGTTGTTGCTTTTTACACAATATTATAAGAAAGATGCAGTGACTCACTCATATTTTTCTAGTGTTTCACCTGCATCATCACTTTACATAAACTGCACATTTCGTTGGAGAGTGGTTAGTTAGGATAGGTGAAAAGTAATTATTATTTTACTACTTAAAACAACAACGTAAACAACTGAACAGCTTATTTCCAGAATATGTGAGCAATCTGGCTTTGTAATGAGCAACAATTATCAGGGCTGGTGACAAGGACTCAAGTGCAGACCAGAGTTAGAAGTCTCA
>NW_023339674.1:23385768-23397616 GCF_004916995.1 Morone saxatilis | reverse complement strand
AGTGATGAGCCACAGGTGTGGAGGTGTGCAGGAGCTCCAGTGGCCACGCCCACCAGTTGCATGCAGAAGGCCAGGATCACGGCCGATGGGCCGTGACAACAATAGCAGATTTCATTTGAACAGGCAACAAGGGTGACCTCAAAACCATCACTGATACACAACTGTCATTAGTGGAGGGATTATTAACTATTGCTTGATTAATGTTCCAATTCTAAATAGATATTTAGTTCTAACTGGAATTTCTAACAATATCTGATGTAATGACACTGTAAAAGACCATTTGTGGCAGGACACTGCACAGAAGGGGTAATGAGCAGTATGGAAAACATTTCTGGCTGACTAATACAATTGATTCTGTAGCTGTGGTTAGCAGCAAACCTTGTGTATTTTATGACAATTACAAGCACAGAATACACTACTGATATGAAAGAGAGCATTGTGTGTAAACTGTAGTGAACCTGTGTTCATATTTGGCCGTCTTCCAGAGTACCTGGACACATCATGCCCCGTAAATGAGGCCTGAAACCTGAAACGCCAGTCAGCCACACTGGCCTATATTTTATAGCTAGAAATACAGTAGCAGTGTAGAGAGGAAATAACACTGTGTACACTTACTTGAGAGTGTACTTAGCCCTGGGCTCTTTCCTCTATTATCGACCGCATCTGCATTAGCAGAAAAAATGGTGTCTGGAGCTCTGGGAGGAGGGAGGAGCATTTTCAGAGTTGGTATCACCAGACCACACCAGATATGTTGTTCTTGAGTGGGCACGCTACCAGGCGCTGTAGTATTCACACAAATACTCCTTGATTTCAATATTTCAATAATGATAGATGCCTTTAGAAAAAAACAAGAGTAATTTGCATTTACAGTATATATCTAATATTTTGAGTTTAACTACACAATATAAATTGTAATTGTAAAATGTATTTCTAAATCACAAGTAGAAACTGGCAGTAGGCCCTAGCTTCTCATTACAAAGGCTTTATTTGTTTCTGAAAACATTTTCCTACAAAACCTTCACTGCTGTTGCTGCATGTGGATTTTTCAGTTGAAAACTGAGGTTATTATTCTTTCTCATGGCTCATTTGTCTGATCCCATTTATATTTAATATGAAATACAAATCATTATTGTATCAAAAAAGCTGGTGTTTTCTTTTAGGCATTGTTTGAAAAAAGCAGTCCTATACTATACTATTATAAGATACTGTGTAACCTTTCCAGATGTATGTACTGGTAATGTACAGCTTTTTTTAGCCACAAGCAAGCCATATCAGCCACTCTTCACTAAAAAGAAGATGTGCGTCATCAATCATAAAGTGAATGAGTACCTCCATTTTGTTGTTTGGGTCACGAAGCAGACGTATCTAATCTCAGGTTAGCTCAGATATCAAGAGGAAATGATTTGATCATAATTTAACTACGAAGATTTGTTTGAGTCATCGTTGGTCATCCTGGAGAAGTAAATCGACAAACCAGAATGTTTAGACTGGGATTCATTGTTAAATACAAAAACATCATGAATCAATAAGAAGGGCAAGAGAAGGTTTGTATTATTTAAAGTGATTAGTGTTTACTGCGACTGATTAAAGACACAACTTCAACTCATCAAGAAGGCCGATTCTGGTTGTGTGCATTGAATGCTGGGTGCGCGCGGCGTGGATGAGTGTGGTGGATACAAGGATTCTTAGCAGAGAATTCAGCTGGCATGCATGGAAAAATTTCTCTCTTCACACCGCCTCCTCCATACTACTGCTCAAGCTAGGTTAAGAAGCAGTCCGTTCAGCAGCAGAGCGTTTACAGGACCGCGCACACAGCTGCTAGTAGTTGAGGAACGATACAGGAGATCGTTCCTTCCAAGTGCAATAAGACTTTTTAATAATCCTTTACTCTTAACTCAGCTGCTATGACGTTATAATTTCCCTTCGGGGATGAATAAAGTATTTTCTATTCTATTCTAATTTATTCTATTCTATGTAATCTTAACAAAGGGGAGAAGATAAATGATGTACTTTGTATGTGATGGGAGATATGTATACGGATGTGAATGTGAGTATGTATAAGTACAGTGATGGTTAAGGGACACAATGTTTGTGAGTTCTCTTCATCCTTTCCTCTTTAACTTCTCGAGTCCCCCAGGCATATGAAGCATAGAGTTTAACTCATGGGTGAGGACTACATATGGATTAGAATAAGGCTAACTGGGTGTCTCTGTCTGTGAGACCTCTTTGAGCTCAGTGTGATTATGATTATGAATCAATATTACAATATTAGAGAAGAGTTTTTCTCATGGCTAACAAGGGACAACTGAGCCTGATGAAGTGCAGCTCAGGGCTGAGAGTTGTTTTACACTGAGACTGTTGAAAGATGAGCTGAGCCTGACAAACTAAGCCTGAGCGGTCCTAAAATGGCCACTGGTAGACAGAGAAACCTAACAACGTGGCCTTTTAATCTGGCACCACCATCAGGCCAAACTGTACATTTGAAAGGAAGTAAGAATAGCAAAATAGTTAGTTTACTTAACAATTTAGTTATTTTTGGTGTGTAATGTGTGTTACAGCCTCACAGGGCCACCAGCAGGGCTATACTGCAGATTTTTAATCTAGTTTTTGATGTGAATGATATTTCCTAGTCTCACAGTTGTCACATACATTCACATACATTGTATGCTTAGAGTTTGATTCATAATGTTGAAACTTGAAATCAAACCTAAACTCTTCGCTCGCACAAACAAGTAGAGCAAAAAGACAGTTGACCACTGGTCAGTAGTGAGTCCATCTAGTAGTTCACCAAAACCTGCAAATATTTACATGTATTTATACATATTTGTATTCAGTGTCTAGGTCTAAGTCTAAGGCCTTCTCAGCTCTATTAGCACAACATGACACCGACTCAGCTCAGATACAGTTTCACATGGGCTGCTCTCACCCTCCCTCTGACCCGTGTTCCTTGTCCTGTCTTTCAGCCATCATCAACCCCAAGCAGGCCAAAGACAACAAGAGCTTCAACTTTGATTACTCCTACTGGTCCCACACCTCGGTAACTCTTTTTCCACCCCCACATCGCAAATGTTGTACAGACACACCAGCAAACACACACAAACGCACACACTTTTTCAATACTATGCATCACTTTTGTTGCGTTTGACTGATTATTGATCTCTGTACACAGCCCGAGGACATCAATTTTGCCTCTCAGATGCTAGTGTACAAAGACATCGGAGAGGAAATGTTGCTGCATGCCTTCGAAGGATACAACGTCTGCATCTTTGCTTATGGTCAGACGGGCGCTGGCAAGTCGTACACCATGATGGGCAAACAGGATGTCAAAGATCAACAAGGAATCATTCCCCTGGTACAGACTTATTGTGATTACTTGACGTGTGCTGATCATAAATCAAAAGAAAGATGATTTTGAATTTCTGTATGAATGTAACAACTGTGGAAGTAATGTTGTTGTTTTTCTTTTCCCAGATGTGTGAAGATCTTTTCACGAAGATAAATGACAATGCAGACAACAGCATGTCTTACTCTGTGGAGGTAAGCAGTGGTACCCCATGTCATTCTGTTTAGTTTACAGTTTATTTGTCAGGGACCATGTACAAAAAACACCAATCTAACACAAAGAGAAGAGAGTAATGCACTAGATTTAGCTTCTAATACCTGGGCAGGTAGACACAAACACTAATATTACTGATGCAATTAATACAAATACAGGTACACTGTACATGCAGTATACCTGAATCTGACACATGTTATGAATGTTCAAACTAATATTATTTATCTGAACAGGTAAGCTACATGGAAATCTACTGTGAACGTGTGCGGGACTTACTGAACCCCAAAAATAAAGGCAACCTGCGTGTTCGAGAACACCCTCTGATGGGGCCTTATGTGGAGGACCTGTCTAAGCTGGCTGTCACTTCCTACAATGACATCCAGGACCTGATGGACTCTGGCAACAAGGCCAGGTGATGGAGCTGTTTGTTCATTCACACTGTTGTTGTACTGTGTACCATTTTTGGTTCTTGCCACGGAGTCTTTTGCATAGTAAAAAATACATGTCACGTACCAGGAGTTTATGTTTATGTTAGGGCCTGAATTAAACATCACAAATACACCAAAGACATTTCTGATAAAATGGAGGAACATGCAAAAGTTCAGCTTATTATTTATACTGTACCTATTTGCACATTCATTATAAGACATCCAAACAAACGGCTTGCTGCACAGACTGATAAAGTTGTATTTACTGTCTGTACAGGACTGTGGCTGCCACCAACATGAATGAGACAAGCAGTCGCTCGCATGCTGTCTTTAATATCATATTCACTCAGAAACGTCATGATGCTGAGACTGATAACACCTCTGAGAAGGTAAAGTTTGATCATGTCCTGAATTAACTTGTTTAACATTGAGCGGTTGCCTCTCCTTATTTATGAGCTGACTGATGACGCTGATTAAAATCTTGTCGTAAATTGGAAATCAATGATTACTTAAAGGTCATGCTGTAATGCTAAGGTAACATGTCTCTGGGATAAAGATGAATAGCTTTAGCTTTTTTGTTGTCAGCTAATGTGTTGCAGTTGAATTACTGGCTGTTTTGTTTCAGGTCAGTAAAATAAGTCTGGTGGATCTGGCTGGCAGTGAGAGGGCTGATTCTACTGGAGCCAAAGGGACCAGGCTTAAGGTGAAATGTTTTCCTTAACTGCATCTTCCAACACAGATCTGAAAACACATTTCCTTGTCTATATAGGAAACTATCACTATGAAATCCATATTAAAGCAATCAATCAGTGTGTTTACTTTCAATAATTTATGTTCTTCTTGCTCACAGGAAGGAGCAAATATCAACAAATCTCTAACTACACTGGGGAAAGTCATCTCTGCTCTGGCAGAAGTATGTATTATATCTGCATATTGTACATCGTAAGATAAAGCAGATGTTATTTTGGATAAATGTATACATTTTTCTGTTTATTCATTTTAGGACTCTGGGTCGAATAAGGTAATTTATTGTTATATTGTTAATATTTAATATTTTTTTACCTTAATACCATAAATACATAGATTGGAATTTTGTGTTTTAATTTGACACACAGAATAAAAAGAAGAAGAAAGTGGAGAGCTTCATTCCCTACAGAGATTCAGTTCTGACCTGGCTACTGAGAGAAAATTTGGGTATGATCACAATATTTCTATGTTTGTCAAGCTCATGTTCTTACTGATCCATTATTTCTCGACAAACTGAACCAAAGTGTTTTTCTTCATTATGTCAGGGGGGAATTCTCGTACCGCGATGGTAGCAGCCTTGAGTCCAGCTGACATCAACTACGATGAGACCCTCAGCACCCTCAGGTATTGAGCAGACAACACATCTTTTACTGTTTCCTTTTCTTTCCACACTCGCTGAATGTGGCTCTGAAGGATATGGATGCAAGTGAGACCAAAGTGTTGTGTAATACACATTTTCCTCAGCGGCTTGCATCACTTTCACACTTCAAACACCCTTCACCAGTGCCAGGCTGCGGAATCGTGTGGATGTGTGATGTCAGGGGGATTGTGAATGTGTGTGGGTGCATTTTTGCCTGCTCCCTCCCCTGTGTCAGCATACCCAATGATCCCTCCCATATACCCACAGGTACGCAGACCGCGCCAAACAGATTCGCTGTAATGCTGTAATCAATGAAGATCCCAACAACCGATTGGTGCGCGAGCTGAAGGAGGAGGTGTCTCGCCTGAAAGATCTCCTCTACGCCCAGGGCTTGGGTGACATCATTGAGAGTAAGTATCCTTTCATTAGTGACTGCACACTATTCTCAATGATATACTGTCTCACCTCAGCCCACACAGCACCCGTCACACACACTGCACTTAAGTTCTCCCTGTGCTCACAAACATTGTGTGTGTTGATGTGCATTTAGATAGAACATGAAGTAAATTAAGAGCCAGCGCAGAAAAATCAATGGGAAGACGTGAATGGAGATGAACAGATAGCAACAAAGTGCAGTTTACTCCCAAGTTGTGGGGGAAAAACAAGCAAGACTGGAAACAGTGTGGGAAGGGTTTCAAGCATTAGCTTTTGGAGCTAGCATGTTGAGAAAGCTTATAGTTTAGCATATAATAGAAAGTCAGTGTTACAAACTGGAGTTCATTATGAGTTCAAATGCAAAGCTATATATCTTGTACTAAGAGCAGTGGAGACAAATTAATGTTTATTTATGTTGACTGCTCTGCTTAGGTGTTCAGCAAATAATAAGTGAATGTTTAAATCCATGAACATTTTTATCTAAAGGTGTTACGCTGTCTCTTTTTCTCTTTCTCTTTTTTCTGCCACTCTTTATCTTCTCTTCTCCCAGCATATCGAGCATCTGGTGCTGACATAGAGGGTTTGAAATGTGTGTTTTCTGGCTCTTGCTTTTGCTCTTGTTGCTGCTTAGCATCACCGGTGCTTACTGTGAGCATAAATAGTAGCTTTTCTGTGTTCTCTGCAGCACCACAATATCATAAAGAATTGATCAGAAAGTTTTAGGCGAGTTGCACTGAAATACAAGTAGCTCAAGTTAATGCAGTATAAATAGCACATAGTCCAGGTCTCAGTATGTGCCATGTCATGGTGCTGTAGAAATCTGTGTATGTCTTTATAGCTGTGGCACTGGCGGAACAGAGCTAAATGTTCATGAAGCAACAAATCAGAGCAATGCAATATGGAAGATTATGGCCCATAAAGAATTATGTTTTATCTCAATCTTTAATTTCCCTGATGTAGAAAGTGTAGCTCCCCATTCCCCTGGTACAGTCTGTCTGGCTCTATTGCCTCCTGTTGGCAGCTATAACAGAAATCATAAGATGATGATGCAGCCTTCAGTCACAGAGACAGTATAATTACTTACATAATGTGGGTCTTTGAAGTAGCCATCTCAGTTTATGTCATAAATTTTTATTGTCTCTCTATATAATACATGACTTCATTAACTGCACTGCGAAGGCAATATTGTGTGATCCATCTTGGTGGGCAACAGCCTGTCCAGATGGATGGGTGAGATACACTTTCCCAATTTATTGCTCTGTGTTGCCATAGCAGCAGCTACAGGGTTGCTATTCTTTATTTTGTAGAATCTATCATAGGCCCTCGAGGTGCTACAACTATGCCAAGATAAAGCACTGAACAGGAAGCCGGGAACATGAAGTGAAATCAGATCTGTTGGCAGACTTGTTAAAACTCCTATCCTATCCTGACAAACGTACCACTGTGTCTGATTGTCTGCCAGAGAGATGGATTTCTGCTTTCAGTCATTTCTTTGACATTGCTAATTTTAGAGAAGCACACTGAGCATTAAATGTATCTTGGTGCTTTTAGATAATAATCTTAATTGAGAGTTCTGGCTTCCCAGTGTTCTCTGCAGGAAATACAACCCTATTATAAATGAGTGATTATGTCTCTGCACTAATAGCGACCTAGGTTATGTATTTTATTTTCCATATATAATGACAAATTTAGGGAGTGAGCAATAGAATTCCTGCCATCATACTAGCTTAACTAAAATTGCAGATGAACACTATATATTTAACATTTTGATTTTGAATTTCCCTGCATATGACGCTCGCTTGAAGTTTTGTATAATCGCTACATTTTCTTTGGTCATGGCTTGATGGCCTCCTTGTTGCATCTTTTAAGTTGGTCCTCTCTCCGCGTGGCTTTCTGCTGGTGCTGCCCTCGCTTGTATAGTAGCAAGACAAATTTCTCTTTGTGACTTTTTGTGACTTGTTTCAGGCCACATATCTTCTTTCTTTTTCTTTTCTATTCTCCCTTTTCTTCTCTTCCTTCTCTGTTTGCGTTTCTCCATTTCTCTACTCCCTATTATCGATTACCCCAACCCCACTTCCTGTACACACTCCATGCCCCCCTCCCGCCCCGACAGACGTATCCGATTACAAGAACAATAACAATAAAGGCCAAGCTGTGAATCAAAGGGATGATCTCTCCACAGTGACCAATGCCATGACGGGGATGAGTCCCTCTCCGTCTATCACAGCCTTGTCCAGCCGCGCCGGATCCATTGCCAGTCTGCATGACCGCATCATGTTCAGCCCAGGCAGCGAAGAGGCCATCGAGAGGCTGAAGGTGAACACTGGATAACATACAGTGCAGTTAATCTTTAAACCCACACTCTGCATTGACACAGTGTCATTTTACTGCATGTATACATATTGGATATTACCAATGCTCATCATGAAGATATACAGATAAAAGCATTTTAACTCTTAACCATTTCAATAGTTAAAGTGTAAGGCTGGTGATAGTCTATGTTTTTGCTGTTGTCAACAAATCGCATGAAAAGACCAAAACTACCAATTTATTAGTGTGTTTCCCACTCATTCCCCAGACTGACCCATTTGTTCTTACCGAAGTCATAAATCTCATTTTATGGCTGTGTTAGAGAATTGACAGTAGAAAGATGGAAGGAAGTGGAGGGTAGAGATGGAGAATAATGCACAACAAACTCAATCTGGGGGCATTGTGACTCATGCTGTTCCCCCCTTTCATTTTTAAACAAGACTTGATACATTTATAAAGCAGTTTTTTGCAAATGTTCACTCAAACGGGAGTAAATTGTGCATTTGTTGAAAACTAGTTTCAGTTGTGGATTTGATGCTGTAGTGAGTATGACAGCAGGACTATACAGTATATGTGGGATTGACTCAAAGTAAACTACAGTGCCCACATTCATCTTAATTAAGGAGCATATGTCAACAGTGTGGCTCACTGGTGTGTTTTAACAGTGTTTGAGCTTAATAACGCACAGGAATAAGATATATCAGGCTTTGGCTACAAAGATATTGTTAGTAGGATCAAGTGAGTTTGGGTTTTGGTCTTTTCATTGGAGTTGTTGACAGAAAGAGACAAAACATATCCTTGAAACGACTTTTACTTTAATTACCGCTATCATGTCTAATGTCAGGAAACAGAGAAAATCATTGCTGAACTCAATGAGACTTGGGAAGAGAAACTTCGCAGGACAGAAGCCATTAGAATGGAAAGGTGAGATATAGAATATTCAATTTTTATTTCATTTTAGTAATGAAATCCTTCTTGAAATGTATTTTTTTCTTTTATGGGCCCCTTGCTGTAGTGGCCATGAGTTCAAATCTGACCTGTGGCCCTTTGCTTTATGTTATCCCCTCTCTCTCTACCTTCTTTCCATTCTATATTAAGCTGTCCTATCTAATAAAGAGAAAAAGGCCCCCAATATATATATATATTTTCTCTTGAAAGAGTCCTAGCCAAAAAAGAAAAAGGTGTAGAAAAATAACACAGAGAGACAACATGCTTACAACCGAAAATGGTTTAAGAAAAAAGACACAAGTGATATCAAAGGATACTCTTTTAATGTATCTTAAAGCAGTACATGTGCAGTCTTTGTTGAACATTAATATAGCAGTAGAATATAATGTATTTTAATACAGCTAATAATCCTGTTTTTCTAGTCTGTACAACTATTTATTTTAAAATAAAATAAAAATCCATAACTTACAGGTTTAAGTATAGAATGCATATTCCTCTTGACCCCAGGTTGCAACTACTAATAGAGTATTTAGAAAATAGAAACAATTGTTTTTTGTGAAGTTTGAACTTGTAAAGACAACGACCACTTTGCATTTGTGCTGAAACCCCCCGTCCAAAACTATCTCATATAAACTATATTAATAAATGAGGCATCTTGACGTAAAGACAAATCATGTATCCACTTGGTATAATGAGTCTGACATCCATCCACAGAGAGGCCTTGCTGGCAGAAATGGGTGTAGCAATGCGAGAAGATGGTGGGACAGTTGGCGTGTTCTCGCCTAAGAAGGTAAGAAGATATAAGACATCTCCAAAAGTTTAGTTTAGTCATCTAATTCTTAACATTGAAATTATTAACTTAAATGCTTGTTTATTTACCCCAAAGCCCTCCGATAGCCCTAGAATGCCCCAGGCTGTGTTTATCGACACAGTCGGGCTGTTTTCCCCCAACGAGGTTTGTAGCTGTGAAGTGTTTAAAGCTGTTTGAGTGCTCTGAGTCTCACTTCAACAGAAGTCTCGCCAAGGCAGATCAGTCGAGGGCTTTTTTCTTTTCATAAGTGTTATCTAAAATCTGCTTCATTACTCACTTCAAACACACCCTGAAGGCAGCAATTGGTGTAAACATGGGGGAAAAGATAATGGCGGTGCCCCCATTTCAGTGATTTATGGCCTGCAGCCCCATAACATTTGACTGAGACTACATTAAACAAACATGCTGTGAAGCTACGGGGAGTGAATTTGACTGCATGGTTTTAACTATTGCTGATTATTTGGTGTTTGAAACGGGGGGAGATTGTTTTTCAGCTCTCTGATGTGCAGTGTGTGCATATGTTATATTGTAAATAACATATGGGCAATGAATGATTTCTGTAAATTGCTCTCCTAATTTAAACAGTTAATAAATGATTCCTTGTTCTGTGTCAGACACCTCATCTAGTGAACCTCAACGAGGATCCTCTGATGTCTGAGTGCCTGCTGTACTATATTAAAGACGGGATCACCAGGTTAGATATTGTCAGTCCTTTTATGATCTATTATTAAGGTAATATGGTAGAGTGGAGGGATTATCTTCCTTTCCTAAACTTCAGATTTCATTTAGGTGCTAAATGCATGCATTATTTCATTGCATGTTCTGACATAAAAAAAAATTTCCTCTTTTTTAGGGTAGGACGTGTAGACGCCAGCAGTCGTCAGGATATAGTACTCAGCGGCCATTTCATCAAGGATGAGCACTGCACCTTTACCAGTTCGACTGGTCCAATGGGAGAAAGTGGGTGATCTTTGTCTTACTCCACAGGCTTGACTGTGTACACCAGAGTTTAATATTGGCATGGTCTCATATTGCCTTCTCTGTTCTTTATCAGCAGTTGTCCTAGAGCCCTGTGAAGGAGCTGAGACATATGTCAATGGCAAAAGAGTGACGGAGCCCACGGTCCTCAAATCGGGTCAGTAAGCTTTCTTGCTTCGTGAATTTCACCTTTCCTTATACATAGTAGCAACACGTATGTGTAACACATTTAGATGTTTTTTATCCCGTAAAGGAAATCGCATCATCTTGGGGAAGAGCCATGTGTTCCGGTTCAACCACCCTGTGCAGGCCAGAGCTGAGAGGGAGAGGACCCCATGTGCCGAAACCCCTGTTGAGCCTGTGGACTGGGCCTTCGCCCAGAGGGAGCTGCTCGAGAAGCAGGGCATTGACATGAAACAGGAAATGGAACAGAGGTACTTTGGGGAAATAGTGAGCCATTCAACTTTAACTTTTCAAGAAAGCCTGTGTAGGAAGCAGATTGGGTCTCATCACCATATTGTAGACAGGAACAACAGATACAGGTACAGCCAGTAGGAAAGAAGTGTAACACTAATTGAAATATTAATAACTGCTACAATATACGAGCCTGCAGCACAGTGTGCAGTAAATGGCATGCTGCTCCAGGAACTTTGCGACCCTGGTGCAAAAGCCAGAGTAGTGTTTCCTTTGAGGTGGTGCATGACATCTCTTACACCTGTTTTGTTCACTTGTGTCTTCAGGCTGCAGGAGTTGGAGGACCAGTATCGCAAAGAAAGAGAGGAGGCCAATAACCTTCTGGAGCAGCAAAGACTGGTACGTTAATTAACAGCTTTGTGTGCTGTTGACATTAATCATTAAAGCCAAAGGAAATTATATTTAACTAAAATAGTGGTATTTTGTATCTATATCTATAGATATATTTAAAAAATATATATTTTTGGGGAGTGGAGGCTGGCCCGTGTGGTCCGATCCAACAGAGGAGCTACTGTAGCTCA
>NW_023339674.1:23311034-23385759 GCF_004916995.1 Morone saxatilis | reverse complement strand
TAGAAAGGTGTCAGAACACACAGAGCTTTACAGTTTGTTGGTATGGGACTGCGTAACATTATGACCACCAGGGTGCCCAGGTGGTCATAATGTTGTGGCTGATCAGTGTATGTACTGTATTTAAGTAGTCAAAATGACAAAAAACATCAGTTATTTTACACTAAGTACCTCTCATGCAATAAATATAAGCTACAAGATATTTTTCCATGCTTTACATAAAATAAGTAGTATTTTTTAATAAGCTTTGGTCCTCCATTTCAACATGTCAATCGATGGGACAGTTTACTCACTGACATCTGTTCCTAAATAGCTTGTTAATGTATCAAGACCACATGTGTTTAACATTGGTCTTCATTAATCAATTGTCCAGGATTATGAGAGCAAGCTGGAGGCTCTTCAGAAGCAAGTGGACCGTTACTACCCAGAAGCTCCTGAAGAAGAGGAAGAGCCAGAAGAGGAAGGTAGTGCAAATTATTGGAAAACGTATACATATCTATGTTAGTGGTATGCAAATCCTCACCAAGTGATGATGTTTTATCATTTTTGCCCACAGTGCAATGGACAGAGAGAGAAAGAGAGATGGCTGTGTGGAGCTTTCGTAAGTGGCGCTGCTACCAGTTCACCTCTCTCCGTGACCTGTTATGGGGGAATGCCATCTTCCTAAAGGAGGCCAATGCCATCAGTGTGGAACTAAAAAAGAAGGTCCAACATGTTGTTGTCATTTAAACTCCATCACAACCACAGATTGATCGCAGATTGATGTTATAATATGGCTCTTTGACCGTACCAATGCTCTTTGTTCCCCTGCAGGTTCAGTTCCAGTTTGTCCTGCTCACAGACACTCTGTACTCCCCCCTGCCGCCAGACCTGTTGCCCCCAGAGGCGAGTAAGGACAGAGAGATACGACACTTCCCACGCACCATTGTGGCTGTGGAGGTGCAGGATCAGAAAAATGGAGCCACCCACTACTGGACATTAGAAAAACTAAGGTACACAACATGCACTGAGGCCAATAATATAATTCTTGTTTTGTTTTTTTAAACTAGAAACAGCAGAAACATAACATGTTTATAGTGTATGTTTATAGAGGGATAGATTTCACAAAGAGCACAGTATTCACTTAAGAACATTTCTCATTAATTCCATACTGTGCTTGTTTTTAATGCAGGGACTTAATGTGTCAATTGTTGCTGATTCTTGCAGGCAGAGACTGGATCTCATGAGAGAGATGTATGATCGCGCTGCTGATGTGCCCAACAATACCACTGAAGACTGTGAAAATGTGATGACTGGAGGGGACCCCTTTTATGATCGCTTCCCCTGGTTCCGTCTGGTTGGCAGGTAAATGCTGAACACAGTTGGCCCTGTACAGTATGTGGACAGGACAGAAAGGCATTCATACTGAACTCACACAAAGGTCAACAGCAGTGAGCAAACAGAAGCCCAGTGTTAGTCATACTTGTCCATTCAGGATAATGGGCGGCTGTTGGCCATATTGCCACATATTGTGCATGTGGTCAACTAATGGAACCATAATGACGGAGACACCAGCATGAATTAGTCTGCAGCCCACTTCATTATGGTATTCCCAGTATGCTCTGAGTGCAGCACTATCATCAACCCTCTCCATTTCAACGTATATAAAAATATGTATTTATAAGAAAGACTTACATGGCATTATTTATCAAAGAACGTGATCACAAATTTGCAGTAACACCTTTTGAATGTATTGCATGAGCATATTTTATTCACAATAGACCTGTGCCATGTGTTCTCATAACTGACAGGTTTTAACTTAGTATACTGCCAATATCCAACTTTATTTTCTTTGTATGTGCTTTATTACTGACTGAAGTCCCTCTGTGACTATTTTTCTCCCCAACATGGGCTTGCAGCTTTAACACAAAAGAGGGATCTGACAACCAATGGAAATGATCAGTACATGCTAGTTGATGCCACGCTCGTCTTTTTTAATGGGAAAAATCAGCTTTGGAACATTTGAGATCCACATTTCTTCAGTCCTCCTACTCTAAGCCTGCTGTTTCTTTCTTTCCCACTTTGGCACACAGCCTCCCAATCTCTCTGCCAAGCTCTCTCTCTCTTGCAGATGGGTCCTACACACAGTCACATGGCCCTGTTACGCAATATTCAGCCTTCAATGTCATTTAGCTCCTGCAAGACAAGCAAAAATGATCAGGCAGTAATGTGGAAAATGTCCCCTTGAGATATGTTTGTCAGCTTGTTTAGATTTTCTATTCATACAATAGGTGAGTAACACAGGCTTATGTGGCCAAAAGCACCACATCTAATGAAATCTAGTTCTCCAGACAAATTATGTACCAGCAATCAACTGAAGTTGGATGTAGCAGATTTATTTGGAGTGTGTATTTGTACTATGTACTAGGCATTTGTGTTATGTGTTGGTAACAGTGTAACACTAGTGTTACTTCTAAAACTAGTGTTGCTAACACTGGCTTAACACTAGTACTCTAGTTGCTGTTGAAAATCTCCAGGGAGTCACCTGCAAATGTCAACAGAAAATTGTTATTATACTGTATTTAATTAGTCTTTTATAACTTTAACTTTAACATCTTAGTTATGTAGGATAGTTCGTAAGTAATTATGTAGAATACGATATGACTTCATTGATCCAGCAGCACAGAGACAGAACTATTTGAATGAAATAAATTGAAATAAAATAGGAAAATCTCTAGTAAAATTAGAGGTGTAATAAAAAGTCATGATGTGTGTATTACGTATAATATGAGTATATGTATAAATGTGAATAATAAAAACCAATATACATTAGAATATATTGGAGTATATAGTAGTATATATTACAGATAGGTCATATTCATACAGGGGTTTGAATAGTTACATGAACAGATAAAGATCACACAACCTTTGTCTAACCGTGTCTGATTCCTGTGATACCTAGAAGTGACTATCTTCTTTGGAAGCAAATCTTTTGTTCTACAGGGTGTCAATCATCATCTCCATGGTCTGGCACACTTGAGATCTGTACATGCACTCTCAGCAAAGGAGGTTAAATACTTCTAACAACCTTTGTTGCTTGTGTCGCACTCTCCCATCTTTCCTTTGTGGCTCCACCGTACATGTATGCTGTCCACTAACAGACAGTAAAAGCAGATTTCGGTGGAGGCAGGTTTTCTCCTGTGGTCCAGTCAATATGGTGCTCTACCGCCCCTCTTTTCTGAAGTGTTTGCTTTCTATCTAACTGTACTAACCTAGTTCCCATGTCTCTGGCTGCACCAGAAACCCCATTTTCAAGACATGCATGAGCGAGCGCATGAGTGACCCAACCCCATCCCCGACCCTCTCCACCTCTGAAATTACTGAGTTGGCTGACCCGCAGCGGGAGGGTCGAGGGGAGGAGGAGGAGTTGGAGGAGTTAGAGGACCTGGACGATGATATCTTTTTGGACGACCCGTGCCTGGAGCTCGGGGGAGAGGATGATGATGATGATGATGATGATGATGAGGATGATGATGAGGGAGAGCTCTGCCAAGGCTCCAGCGAAGGCCAGGATCCCTTTTACGACCGCTCACCATTATTCAGTGTAGTGGGAAGGTTGGTGAGGTTTCAGGAGCATGCTGGTGGAGGAAACTAGCTCTTTCACACTGAGACGCAGGGTCTGTTTCCCTCAGTAGACATCAGCACCGATGAAATGACTTTTTTGAAAACACAATATTGAGTCCCCACTCTGTTGTGGACTGGGAGCGCATGAGAAATATAAACCTGAAATCAAAGTTTCTGTAGCACATGAGTCTTTTGTTTTTTTATGTGGCAACCACACCTCTTCTGTCCAAATTAGTCTGCTACATTTTCCATTGAACTGTCCAGTTGGGACAAGTAAGCCATAGTTGTAATATCAACATAGAGTTGGGGTATTTCAGTTGGATAGCTTAAGTGTATGTTTGAAAACCAACATTACCTATACTTTTTTGATCATGGGAATTTCATTCATTCCATCTTCTTAAACACTTCCTGCTTGCTTAGTACACGTCAAACTAGCCACTTTAGTTTTTATTCCCTGTCTCAGTTGTCACTGTCACTGTGTCTCATGTTTGAGACACAAATGTTCTGAGTTGTCAAACCACTACACACATTTCTCTTATAACATGATACTGAGTGGACACTGGAGTAGACATTTCTGGGCTTCGAGGTTTATCTTTTGCTTTCTATCTTTAATCTCATCCAATTTGACTGTTGCTTGATTTTTTGGTTTTTTCTGCTAGCTGTTTTTTTCACTCTAAGTTAGACTAAATGCTTCTCCTGCATATTACAATTCTATTTCTAAAACAAGTCCTTTATGTCAGCCCAGGGTGGGTCAGTTCATACCCCTTGTTTCCATGGAAATCCAAGCAAAGTTGATGCTCAACGGCTGCTTGAGGTGTGTGTCTCACGTATGTGTGGCTAAATGCGAACTTGCAGCTTTTAAAGAAGTTCATTCACTAGCCAAAGCACTGACATGTCTCATGGAGTATATTCAGGTCTGATTTGCATAACACTGGAACCCACAGTGAAATGTTCTCACCATGATGTGAAACCTGAATAGGTACGAAAGAGTCTGGAAATTATTTCGATGAAGTAGCAAAGTGGTGTTAAGGAAGACTCAAAATCTCAAGATGAAAGAGCTGGTTTCTACCGCAGCTGTCTCTTTTAGGCATGCCAGAGCACAAGTCTTTTCATTTTGACCTTTTTTGTCAATTTTTACTTGAGTACGTCTGATGATGAACTAGTGCCCCTCCTTTGCACAAATTATCACTTCGACCCAGGAGGTGCACTTTGATTTCTGATGTCATTCGTTGGTTTTTGGTGTAGCACACAATATATCAAGCTGCTGGCAGTTTTTTTATTCAAGCTGAGCCATGTTCCGTATGATGATTTCTGTTCCATTTGCTTTTGATTCCTTTGAGTCGAGAAGTTGAAAGCATTTTTGTTCACCCTTTTTTGTCCTGAGCATGCCTTATTTGCACCTCACCAATCTTGTCATAATCCTCTCCCTTTTGACACTCTCCACCCTTAAATGTCTACCCCTATTGGCCCGTGGAAAACGTGGTCCTTGACTGCAAGATCAAGAACTGTAGCTTAAAAACTAGAAAATGAGAAACCAAGAAAGTGCAGTTATTCCCACATTTATACTCTCAAAAGTTAGTCTTTGTCACTACCCCTGAAGTATTTTCAAATCTGATGCAAAGTGCCTCAAGCGCTCATTTTGGCTCTGTACATTTGATATGCAGTGTAGTGTTTTCATATTGAGGCGCGTTCATGATGCACATGTATATAATATATGATCATTAAGCAATGTAAAGAAACTTAATTTCAGGAATGAAGTCATGTGGAAAACAGCTGCTGTCCAGCTTAGTAGTGAGCTGGTTTACAGTAGAATTCAAGTTCAGAATTCAGAGTTGACCCTTACACACATGCTCCCTAGCCTCACCAAGCTCTCACCAGTACAAAACAAAAGTTAACTGCATGTGACCCATATTTGTCCTGATAATATCATTAATTATAGATGTTGAGAAAAAGCCCCTACAAAGCGATAGTAAAGGGCAGCCATGGCCATCGCAAGAGCAGTCCCAGCTTCTGTTTGGTTGCTTTGCAGCTCTGTGTTCTGTTGTCCAGTCCAGTGATATTTTATCAAGTGTGAGCCATCTCCTGAGCTCGGTTGTTTTTAATCTGTTATCATTTCTCTCTTTCTGCCCCTTATTCAGGGCTTTTGTTTATTTGAGTAACCTGCTGTACCCGGTTCCTCTTGTCCACCGCGTGGCCATCGTCAGCGAGAAGGGAGAAGTGAAGGGCTTCCTCCGCGTGGCGGTGCAGGCCATATCAGGTAAGGATCGCACACTCAGCCTGAGACAAAGGGCATGAAGGGATTGAAAAGGACATGCTGTGCGAGACTTCTTGAGGGAGTGAAGTGAAGGTGCTTTGTGTTTCCCTCCAGCTGATGAGGAAGCTCCCGACTACGGCTCAGGAGTGAGGCAGTCGGGCACTGCCAAAATCTCATTTGAGGACCAGCAGTATGAAAAGGTAGAGAAATCACTATGATGCACAGAGAAATCATCTGTATATAGTAACCTGCTAACCAGTGTCTTTCTCACCTTCTTTTGCAGTTCCAGTCCGAGTCCTGCTCCGTAGGACTGTCCCGTTCAGGGATTTCCCAGGAGGAGCTTCGTATAGTGGAAGGGGAGGGGCAGAATGCAGAAATGGTACCCTCAGCCGATGAGGTCAACAACAACACATGTGCGGGTAATCGTATTTTATGAGTGAATGGTTACATGTTTTGTGTGTATGGGTGTGTGAGTGTCGCACTCGGTCCAACAGTGGCGTAAATCTGGCACACCTTCCTTTCTGCGTGAAACACTGACATTAGAATTGGCTTGAGGGCCGACGCTGGTCCCAAACAAGAAGCAGGTGATACTTGGCCCAAATCAGACTAAGTCAGCGCCACAAAGCCGAACCTTATCCATCATGTGCCAGAAATTGAGTGTACTGACAATCAGCTCTACTTGGCCTGGCGTGCAAGCTGTAACCTGGGTCTGATTTTAATTTTGCGTTCCTCACAGCTGGTGCGGATGAGCTGGAGAATCCGCTGAAGGCCAGTTTGGATGGCCCGCTTGACACAACCCTGGAGCACCTGAAGATTGGTAACGTCTTTACCTTCAGGGTGACTGTCCTGCAAGCCTCCAGCATCTCTGCAGAATATGCTGACATCTTCTGCCAGTTCAAGTAAGTAGTTCATCAAAATGTTTTTACTGTACATGTTCAAACCCATGGCTCTCAATCTTTATCATGTTCCTTTTACAGTTTTACAAGTAAATAATTGTTTTGCAATTTGGATTGATTTCAGTTTCATCCACCGCCATGATGAGGCCTTTTCCACTGAACCCTTAAAAAACACAGGCCGTGGCCCTCCTCTTGGCTTCTACCATGTGCAGAATGTAAGAAATATCAGCCAGATCCTGTAGGATGATGATCAGTTGTAGAAGGTTTTAATGTCAAATGCTTTAATATTACTGTGTTGTTTTTATAGATTGCTGTTGAAGTTACTAAATCCTTTGTTGACTACATCAAGACTCAGCCAATTGTGTTTGAGGTGTTTGGACACTACCAGAAACAACCTTTTCTTCCTCTCTGTAAAGACGTCATCAGGTAAATGGCTACAAAGTTTGCTGCTAGAACTGATTTACTGCACAGACAAAGATATACTGTATATTGTTGTTTTCGTTAAGTGACACATGATGTGTTGTCTTTTTATCAACCAGTCCACTACGCCCCTGCAGAAGACAGTTCCCACGAGTGATGCCTCTGTCCAAACCAGGTAAACACACTGTTTGCGGAGTTACTTTGCTTGAATTCCACCATTTATTTATGTAGCATTGTCCTTGTATTGGTATCCCTGCAAGTCATGTCATCTTAGCTTCATGTTGTTGGGTGTGAGCAGTTGACTCTGACGCCTCGCCGGAACGGGAGAAATCGCTGGAGCTGATCCGATACCTGGTCCCAGACGTGTTCAGTGGGGCGCTGGTGGACTCGTTGTCAGACCACGCTCTGTCTGCCGCTGGCTTGGCTGCTTCCTTCCTACTGGAAGGAAACGAGCGAGCTCAGCTGACAGCTCCACTCACCTCTATCTGTTCAGTTATTAAAGCTCAGAAGCCGGGTTGGTTGTTGATGTCAGATCCAAGAGAATCCTGTGACTGAATGCCTTTTTATGTCAAGTGTGTATATTGGTGTGACTTAAAAAAACACTCAAAGCCCAGTGACTGCCGTATCAAATTAATTTATTTACTACTATTTCAAAGAACACACACGTTACATTTATGTAGAGCTTGAAGCTTTCGGACAACAAGCATCAATTTAGCTGAATAACTGCTCAGATTTAACACTGAAGTCAATGTTCTGTAACTGACTCTGTGATATGACCTTCCTGTTGAGGGGAGTTAGAGTGTCACAAAAAAAGAACAAAGTCTTTGCTATAGTTTATATTAAGAGTTACTACTGGACACTGACTAGAAGACGCTGTAATAGTTTTAAAAATGAAACTATTTGATATAAAAGGGAGTTTTCTTGTGTCAGGATTCAGTTGGATTGGCTCTCTGGTGTACTGTGTGTTCACTGTCGACCTGCGTGGTGGATTCTCCTTGCAGTTCCCTCTTTGAGCTCTTCTTGAATGGGATAGGATGGCAATGTTAACTATACGGTACATTATACTGTATATTTATATATTACACATATTACATAAGACTTTATTGATCCCCAGAAGGGAAACGTTGCAGCAGTGCAAGAAACACTCAAAAGAGGTTGCAAACAGCTGGTGAACTATTTGAAATAAGACATATAACAAAATAGCAATTAGGGAAATGATATTTAAAGGCAATAATGATTGATAAACAACATTATATAGGCAGTATATAACATATTATATAAAATACTGCATGTTGTACTATTCCTGCTTGGGCTTGGGCCAAACTTCAAAGCTGCACGTGCACGTTTTTATGCACACTCTCTCTTAACTCTGAACTCCTTTGGGGAACTACCTTAAATTGAAGGAATTAACCCTTACTCGTAGCTATACAAAACAATGAAGATCAGCAATGTAAATAGTATTAAAGGAGAGTGCTGTTCAAGGAGTTTGTGCATATGCTTTTCCTCATGCACAGGATGGTTCAGTGTACATTTGTTACTAGAAAAGTTGTCTTGCAAATGAGAACCCACAGACCCAGAACTATAAAATGTTTATGAATACGTGAAATCTCAAATCACATAAGAACACAAACATTTTTCTAATAAGATTTAGTGATGTTGTCCTTTAAGCAAGGACTGCAGAGTTGCTTATAAATCTGTTGAAGGAAAAGAGCTCCTTCTACAGGACTGAGTGGTTCCTCTCTTTCCCTGCACCACTGATTTCCTTTCTTCTTTCCCTTTCTCTCTCCTTTGTAGGTTTAGAGCAGCTCCCTGCTGTTAGCAACTATTCTACTCTCTGTCTTCCCTCACCCTGTCTTACACTCTCTATCTCCCTTTCCAACACAGTACCTGCCACCAAGCTGACAGCCATGACCCGCCCGCAGGCAGGACCCTGCCACAGCAAATATGATCTCATGGTATTCTTTGAGATCTGCGAGCTGGAGGCCAATGGAGAGTGAGTGTCCTGGGGCCCCCCTCACCAAACATCCAGTGCTGGATCTTTACTCTGCTGATGTTTGGAATTATTTAGCAAATTTCCCATGAAGTGAAATTAAGGAATAATGCACATGACCAAATGACTGAAGCTTGTTTTCATGTATGTCTTTCCAGCTACATCCCTGCAGTGGTGGACCACAGAGGGGGAATGCCTTGCCATGGCACATTTCTGCTGCACCAGGTATGTCAATCCCACTGTGAGCAAATCTGGAATATTTTAATGGTACTGAACATAACCACACCTCTTTTTATTTCTTTCCTTTTCTTCATAACAACAGGGCCTTCAGAGGAGAATCACTGTGACCATTGTACATGAGTCAGGAGGTGATATGGAATGGAAGGAAATACGTGAGCTTGTTGTGGGTAAGTTTGTTTTTTAGCCAAACATTGTACCAACAGTGGTCTTACCTCGTGTGTGAGCTGTTCTAACTGAGGCACCTGTGTCTTCCTAGGACGCCTACGCAGCACTCCTGAAGCTGATGAGACCATCATTGACCCCAATATTCTCTCTCTCAACATCTTGTCTGCTGGGTATGTCAGGCCCATGCAAGATGACCGGTATGTACTATCCATTTGATGGAAACGCATTACTTTACAACAGCCAGAGCCTTGCGAATGAAGCACAATACTGGTCCAGGCCATCTTTAATATGTTTCATCAGATTTTGAATCTATATGGTATGTTATGAATACAACATTAGAAATGTCTAGTTTGCATATATGTTTGTTTAACCTAAGGTTGTGACAGCTTTGCTGAATTTGGAAACCACTCTATGGTTCTCACTTTTATGTGAACTTGTCACTTTATTACTGCTGTGGCAGTTCTTGCACTGAAACGTGGCACATGGGCAAATGCATGGCATAGAGAACCAGCTATACATGTCAAAAAGAAAGCATGGCAGAAGAGGCACAACTTGAATGTTTTAACAAACCCTAAAAAAGTTATTTTGTGTTATTATCTTCTTTATTATTTCTGCACAAGTATGCTGTCCTCTTTTTAATTGCAGGAGGCCACACACAAAAATCCAGAGTGACCATGAGCAAAGTGAATCAAAATCACACTTTACCTTGATTTAAGAGTAACTAAATTTGCCACATTTGTAGAAGTGAATTCACTTGTCCATGCTGGCTGTGCGACCCTCCTTGTTAAACTGTGCTTTTTGTTGTTTGATGGTCATCATTGCACCATTCGTGTTGCATCTCACCTTGTTTATCACCTCACCTCTAACTTGTCTCATTTTTCCACCATAATTAGCTCTACTAACCCCAACACTAACCTGCTTATAGACTTAAAGAATCACTCATTTTTACCAAGCAACCTCATTTGACTGTATCTCACTGGTGAATTAAGTTTTCTATTAAATTAACAATACAAATGCATGTCTTCCCAAATTATTCAGCAGTATGTATCACTGCAAGTAGTGTAAAATCACTAACACACCTTAAACTATCTGTACTTGGACTTAGTATGATTTCATACATTGGACATTTGATTTCATCATCACTTTATTGAATCCCTTTATTAACTCTTGATATTTAAGAATCATAAACTGTAGATAACAATGAAGAAAAGTCACTCAAAGTTAATCATGCACTGACCGTTGTCTAATTTGAAGCCTTGAAATGTTGTTTATGGGTGTGTTGTATGATTACAGCCTAGTCTGTTGAATATCAGGGAGAAGGTGCAGCCTGAATGGAACTCACAACTAAAGGAAACAACAACCCAACAGACCAATGTCATTGCTAACATACTGAAATTCACACAGATTTTTGTCACGTCATAAAAGTCACCATCGGACAAAAGAGATTTGGTAGCTCTTTGTGACTGTGACATCTTATAGGAAAATAAACATTTTACTGGGGTTTCCACAAACAAGATGGGCCTTGGTCCTAAGTACTTAAATTGTGTTGTGTAATGTTTTATGTTGTTCTGCGACCAGCCAGTAGAGGGCAGTATGTTTCTCCTGACTCCTGGCCCCCATTATGAAGGTTTTGGCAACTGCTGCTATGTCTTAGGTAACATGTATTCAAGAAATCCAGTAATTACTGGCAGAAAAACACAAAAAATGATTCAGTGGTTTGTCTTTTAACATCCAAATTCACTTACCATTAATGCCACCACTGTATGATGGCTCAATAACTCTGTATCAGAAAGTATGTCTTCACAGTACATTTACAATGTATTATATGGATAAATATCAGTGTAGATTTGGCCAAAATTATTACATCATCCAAATGAAATTTATGAAAACTGTAAAGTACTTTTTTGGCATTTACTTTATAATTTTTGTGACCCTCATTGCTTAATCCCTCTGCTTTCCCAACCACTCTGCAAAAAGCCTAACAATACCAGCAACGCCATCACCCAGACCTGGGTTTACTGAGTTTAAATAAAGCAGCCAAACGCTCCGTGCAGCACTGTCCAGTGGCCCTCCTCGACCGGCCTTTCTTTGACCATGGTGCTGCACCCCTGTGGTTTTCAGCCCTCAATGTTTGTCCTGTTATGGCCTCAATGGCCAAGAATTGGGTTTAGTGGTTCTGCACCAGGTCAGGCTGTGGTCCAGTGTGGTCTCTGCTCAGTCTTGCAGAGACTAACATCAAAGTATATATGGATGCTAACATTTTTTTCCCTCCAGTCCACTAACGGAATGTTGTTTTTTGCTTTTGCAGACAGTTTCTTGATTCGGACATGCCTAGGTATATTATTTTGCCTCTCTTCTCATGCTCTTAAGTTACAAAAACACATCTTTCATCCCTCTAACGTCCTCTACACCCTATTCATTCCTACTCGGCCTCCAGTGATTTCGTTCCCCTCTCTTCTACTCTGCCATTACTGTCAGCAATTCATCTGTGCATCTTTGTTTTCTCCCCCTTGTGAGAAGTGAGGGATGTGATTCTGCATGTCCCCGGTTCTCTTGCTGCGCTGGGTGTGTGTTTGAGCTGTTATCAGGCTGTGGTTTATGATGGACAGGGTCTGCATGGCTCGCTTTGCTTCACGTGGACTGTCCTTTGACTGTGTCTCTGCCGGAGGTGTCGTGGGGCCAGTATCACACTCTCTGTTTCCACTTCAGCAGTTGCTGCAGGAACTTAGACTATATACTTTTAAGGCTGATATTAGAAAGTCTACCAGCATTTGGTCACTCTAGCATTTTGGACAGAAACAGAAATTTAACATGTTGCCGACATTTTAAAAAAGTACCTTTTTACTCTATTGTACTCCAGATTGTTCACAGATGCTAATTTATTTGCATATTGAATTTAAAAGGCAGCGAGTTCACATTCAACATGATTGTACTCCTAATGATTTACAGTGGTCTAACTGAAAGATTTCAGTATAATTGTTTGCCAGTAGAGGGTGGTAGTGATCCATTATTACAACACAGTTCAGTTGAAACAACAAAGGCAAGAATATTCAAAAAATGGTGAAAAACATTTTTAGTGTCATTTTTGGCTTTCCTCTCTTCACTCCGTTTAATAATTTTATATTGTTGACCTTTTAACGAAGCAATATTTTGAATCCATGAATATGTTTTTGTTAGTTACTTCTAATCCCAAGAGACAGAGAGTATTTCCCATCACAGCTACAGAATATTAACAGGAACACTATTACTTAAGTGCTGTAATATGGACCACATCATTTACAGTACCCACTCTGGCACAGGATTCAAATGCAGCTATTAAAATGTAATCCAGTGAACCATTACCTCACCAGTAGCACTTTGCCCAAAATTGCTGCAATGTTGTGAATATTTTTAAATCTTGCTTGTACCTCAGTGAAACTCTGCCAAACACCAGAAACAAACGGCTCCTCACATGTTACGCCAGCAGCATGACTTCAATCCTGGCTCCCGCATTTTTAGGAGGTAGTAAAACACAGAGAAGCACATGTTGGTGTAGTACAAAGAGGAAATTGCTCCCTTGTAGTGTAAGCGAACAGTTTTCTACTACTGGGAAAGAAGTGTGATGTGTGAGTGTGTGTGTTAATGCACTCGCTAATTACTTAAAAAAACAGGCCATCTCTACGCTGAATCCCCTTTATTCACACAGAGCAGCAGTGAGTTCTTTTTACTGCAGTCAACTCAGTCCATTACTGTTTGCTTTCTTTTGGGTGACACATTGTTCACTTTCCCACAAGGTCACCTCAGTCCAAGGCCACTGGGCCCAACATCTGAACCTCATGAAGAGTCCATACAGCCTGTTTTTATGGCTTACAGAAACATTAGTCTCCTTTTACAATTCTTGCTTGGATTATCTTTTTTAAATTTAAGGCCGTACCGGGACGCAGGCCAGAAGAATAACTTGTTTCAGTGTATGATTATTTCCCCTCGGGGGAAATGGGAAAATCGTGTACATTAACGTATGGAGTAAATCAGAGGCGTAACAGAAAGCAGTATTGTTTTGCTTGAGGAATGGCCATGTGCTGTTATTTGACCTTTTTAATGGTAGAACAGGATGAGAGATTGCATCAAGTCAATCAGCACCTTCCACAGGATTTCTCAACGGCCTCCTATGGGTGAGCTGTATGATCCATGGCAGTGTTTACATAATGAGATAACAGTGTGAAAAAAGACAAACACCATCCCAGCCACACAAGCGCACAACCACAACATATTTCCTGACTCTCACTTTCTATTCTTTTGCTGATTTCTTCTTTCTCACAGCATTTCCTTGGGACTTGACCATAGGTATTTCACTGCCCTGTCCCTCATTTCGTCTGGCTGTCTCTCATCCCTCCTTCCTTTTTCTGTACCGATAGTCATCTCAGCTCTCTTTGATTTTCTGTGGTGTTAAACAGATCATCAACTCCGCCAGCCTGTTGCATGCAAAAAGATTTCATTAGCACTTCTGTTGAGCTGAACATTTAAGGAATACTTACTACAATATTTAAATGCTGTACAATGCCAATAGTAGATTGATTATGACAGTTGTTTTTTGTTTGTTTTTTACAAATCATAATATTATTTTCTCAGTGTACCAAATCAAATGTTAGTCTACATCTTTCTGTAAGTGATGTATTTTTAATTATTATTGTTTGGATTTGGATCCTGATTTGTATGTTAACATGAGTTGTTAGGTCGATAGACTTTAGCATGAGTTTAGTTCTGACTGCTAATTTGTTGTTCAGGTAGACTTACATTTTGAATGCTGATTCATTTTCTTGGTTTCTTCTCGCTCGGATCACCTCAGGACCTTCTACCGCTTCGAGGCAGCATGGGATAGCTCCATGCACAACTCCCTGTTACTAAACCGAGTCACTCCATATGGGGAGAAGATCTACATGACCCTCTCTGCCTACTTGGAGGTACAGTACAGTGCCTGCATTCATGAGAGGCAGAAATAGCTCTCACGATATCAGAGGTGATGTGTGAATTACTCCAGAGGATCACTGTTGGAAATCGCTCCTCTTTTATCAATTGCAGATGGAGAACTGCACCCAGCCTGCAGTCATAACCAAAGATATCTGCATGGTGTTTTACTCTCGAGACACAAAGCTCTCAGCCTCCCGCTCTATCCGAAACCTTTTTGGTACTGGAAGCCTGAGAGCCGCGGATGGGTGAGTTCCAACCTTCAAAAAAAAAAAATCATGTAGCTCCTGTGTTCTCTCTGTTGAAGAGCTTGATTTTTTGTTTGTTTGTTTGTTTGTTTGTTTTTCCCCCAGAAACCGTGTAACTGGAGTTTATGAGGTCAGCCTGTGTAACCTGGCAGATGCAGGAAGCCCAGGTGAGAGTCAAGAAAAAGTTAGTATTTTGCACAAAGCTAACCTGTAGAACATTTCTAATCCTGCACCTGCCCACCACAGGTATGCAGAGGAGACGCAGGCGGGTGCTGGACACCTCAGTGGCCTACGTCCGTGGGGAGGAGAACCTTGCTGGGTGGAGGCCGCGTAGTGACAGCCTCATTCTGGATCACCAGTGGGAGCTGGAGAAACTCAGTCTACTTCAAGATGTGAGGGGCATTAGTTACTTTTCTTTTATAGTGCAAGCTACTTTTGGCAGTTATTTATTGAACCTAGATGTACAAAAACATGTGCCTCTAAATCATCTATTTAATGTAAACAGTAACATTTGAACATTTGTAAAGATGGATTGGTTTACATATACTTTACTGTACATATGAAATGCACTTTAAACAGGGCATTTCAACAAAAAGCAAATAAGCCTTCGTCATAAATGTGTCTAAGCATACTGTTATTGAAACTAGGGTTAGAGTCTTCTAAGTAAAGAAGACTCTAACCCTAATTTATTCAAGTTAAGTAATTAGGATTAAGATTAATATAAATAAAATGTCAATAAAAGCTAACAACCTAATTTAAAAGAACACAACATAAAAAGGTTATTAAAGGAAAGTGTAAAAGCCTTTTGTATGATCATATTCACAACATATAAGTCAGAAGTTGGCATTGTGCCACAGAATTTTGAACTAACTGTAACTGTGCTATACACTTCACGTTGCAATGTTTCTTAATTCAAAAACAGGACCGAATAACTCACTAGTGCTCAACTGGCAATATACAATTACCACAAGAAGTGCTGATGTAAAATTTCAAGACAAGAGCTTCAGTTTTGTTGTGATTTAACTGCAGAAAACTGAGACATCCAGGCACTGATCTAAAACCATTTATTTAATGTAGCTATGTAAAGTTTCGCTGGTTTCACAAATACATAAAAACAATACAAATAAGTTAGAATGAAAAAAATAATAAAACTATACAGTACCAATTTTTCCAACCCACTTCCTGTGGCTTAAGTCTTTTCCATATTCTCTCAGGTGGAGAAGACCAAACATTACCTGCTGCTGAGGGAGAAACTGGAGTCTACTCTGCTAATGGGCCAGGAGTCCCTGCTGTCCTGTGTCACTGAGGAGCTCAGTGAGTCTCCTCAGCCCCCTGAACCCGACCACGAGGTCAGCTCCTGCTCTGAAATCACCACTGATAGGCAGAGGGAACTCGCTGCCAAGGTCAGTCATCATTATTTAGTGAATACTGAATTTCAGCTTTGACTTACAGACCAATCACAGCATGCCATCACAACAAAATGATGTAGAAACTAGATAGAGAAAAAATACATCATATAAACACTACAGTAACATCTGGAGTCGCTGTGTTAAGTTATATGTCCACCTCGAAAAAGACAAATTGGATGTGACGTCACAAGAGAGAGCAGCCAAGGTTAAGTTTAACATAATAAATATAGATTCTTTAAGTGCAGTCTTGACTCTGTTTTGTTGCCCTGTTCTATGATCTCTGTCATGCAAGTATGTAGCATAATGTATATGCATTTATGACAAGTCAATATATAGTCAGAGTGCTTACATTTTGATGATATTACAGATCTGATTTTACTTATCTTGTATCTATGACATTTTAAGTTTTCTGTCCTTTTTATACACAGTGCTTGCGGCTGCTCACTCACTCCTTCAACCGAGAATACAGCCATGTGTGTGTCAGTGCCAGCGAAAGCAAGGTAATGCTCAAACACTCAAATTTAAAACTACACATGAAAGGAAATCTGATTAATGTCTGCTGAGCTAGCGTGTATCTGTGTGTTTGTGTGTGTCACAGATCTCAGAGATGTCTGTCACAACGCTAAGAGACTCCCCTTCAGTCTCTGCTCTCAATACAATCACACCCTCCACAACATGCCCTTCTCTGGTTGAGGGTTGCTATGTTAACGCTGAACTCAGGTCAGTCCTACAAAGTACTTATATGGTTATTGTTTTGTATTAATTGTCATCCTAACCCTGGGTAGCCTTTGTTGGGTGTAGCAGTCTGGATTAGCTTTTTTTATTGAATAACATTTTTAAAGTATTTTGGTCACATAAGGTGTAGGGAGGTGCTTTGTTACCAGGGATCATAGACCTTTTGTTTCTTTACTGCAGACCCCCTACGCCTCGCTCTCGTGCCGTCAGCCCCGGTCCTGACACACCGCAGGACGCAGAGGCCAAAAAGTCCATCAATGGAGCCTCTGACACCAAACCCCGGCCCCGCAAATTTGTCCCTGATATCCAAGAGATTAGAGTCAGGTGAGTCTGCCACAGCAACTCCAAAACATCTATCCCTATGTGCTGTGGGGACATCTTTCTTGGTTTCACAGGTGTTGATACTTTGCCTCTGTTTTTGCAGCCCTATTGTGTCAAAGAAGGGTTACATACATTTCTTGGAGCCACACACCAACGGATGGGTGAAGCGTTATGTTGTTGTGCGGCGGCCGTACGTCTACATCTACAACACAGAGAGAGACACTGTGGAGCGGGCCATACTCAACCTCTCCTCTGCCCAGGTGGAGTACAGTGAGGACCAGCAGGCAATGCTGAAGGTTGGTGATTAACCAAACTCTCCAAAATCACCTCTGTCTGATCTCTACTTGGTGCCAAAGTCAGATATGGTATTCTAAACTTTTTTGGCTCCTTCAACAGACCCCAAACACATTTGCCGTGTGTACAGAACATCGTGGGATATTGCTTCAAGCCACTAATGACAAAGAGATGCATGACTGGCTGTATGCGTTTAATCCTCTGCTAGCTGGAACTATCAGGTAAAAAAATAGTTGAATCAGTAAAACCTTTAAATGGAAGATGTAACATTTTAATAAAAACATTTCTTTCTGCCTCTTAGGTCGAAGCTGTCGAGAAGACGAGCCGGACAGATGAGGATGTGACTAAGCAAATATCAAGAGAGAAGGATGAACACAAAGACTAAGATGTACATAGATCCTTGTCCTTATCCCTCCCCTTGTGCTGAGCCCCATCCTCGCCCCCCTCCCCAACACAGTCACCAACAACCATCTTTCCCCTGTACGTTCTCAGTTTATCACTAGTGTCCTCAGCACCTAAAGCGCCCATTTCTTGTCAGGCCTTTGCTGCGGTGTGAGTCTCGTAGTCTGAAGAACCTCTTCATAAAGCTGTCACTGTACTGGAGTTTATTCATAGCTGGACGAATGAAGAAAATGGAGGAAGTAGCAACAGTTTCATATCTCAGATTACATACGTATGGTAATGTACTGTAGTTGTTGTCAGTGACACATCAAGCCTTATACATTTATTCCTTAAAAAATGCAGTGACATTTACTTTTTACCTAAAGCTGCCATGTCAGTGAGGATCACATTGCTACATTTGCATCCGTAAAAATAGGCAAACATGCAGATTCTTCTCTACTCTACTCTACGGCTATACATAATATATACAGTGTCTGAACTGGTTTGCATACAACGTACAGCTATAAAATACATGCTAAAAGAAAAAAAATGACACTTCAGTGTAACTCTTTAGAATAACTCTCTTTTCTTTGTGGTCCATGAATCCTGACATTGAGTAATCTGCCTCCTATTCCTAAAACCTCATTGAAATTTTAGCACACAGCCTGGCAAGGGAATGGCATATCATCATAGACTTCATGTTCTTGTGGCATTTTGATTAGTTTATGTCGTTTTAGCTACTTGTAGGAGCACCATGGGTATCTACATTCACACAAGTAATCAAATATCATCACCAATAATCCTCTCACGTTAATCTCATTCTCTACCTGAATTTTAGTTCTTTTAAAATGTGATATATTTAGATATTTAATAGCTTTATTATTTATTTCTGCATGTATTTATTTACAAAGACATTTATATTTCTAAAGTAGTAGTACCGTGCAATTTCTGCACACCGCACTTTTTAATATGAGTTCCTTAAATGTTTGAATAAAACAACCTTGTCCCCTTGTAGTTAATGCTATTTAAACAATTGAATAACTTAATGATTGGCTACTTTCTTTATGCTGAAGATTACTTGAATAATACTGTCCCCTTTAAGATTAGGATAGTCACACGTGACCTTTGACCCAACTAACATACATCTGAAAAGGTCAATATATTGTTAGGTAGAGAATATTAAGGTGGTATGTCCACCCTGAGCTGCACAAAGCTACCTTGATAAATGATCAGAAGTATAAACTGTTCCTCACAGTACAGAATAAGAAGCTGGTTTTCTGAATGATATGTATATTGATTAAATGTAGTGCCTCTCTTTTCAATCATACTGTACAGTATGCCTCTGCACCAGTTGCTTTCAAACTACATCCTTCATGCTGCTATAATACTGTTCTGGAAGTGTCTGCAGATCATATCACATCACTCTCCTGCTTTTCATCATCATCACTTACATATTCAGACAAAAAAGGTATCATTCATGTTGATGTTACATAATACGGCAGTCAGCTGTCATATTGTATGGAATTTCCACAACACAGAGTATACTTCATGTTTATACATTAAGATCGTCAGGATTGTTAGAACACATATGTCTATATTTGTAAAACAATCATGCTATGAATTGAAAAAAAATCAATGTTGTTGAAGGTCTGTTTTTTATCCCTTCAGCTGATCTTGGATGAACTTTGCAACTGTGCATCTTCTATTGCATTTCATTCAAAGTGACTGAATCTGAAACTGAGCCTGTTCAAATACTAGTGACAGATAAAGCTTGTGAGATGTTGTGTAAAGTTTGAATGATGAGCGTGCCTCAGGTCAGCCAGCCTAGACAGCATGCCCAATGACAGTACTTCATACTAGGACAACATCTCAAAGCATTAAACTGTTATTTTTATCAAAATATTGGCAAAGTAAGTTTTAGCAGGGGATATTATAACAGGCATTAAGTATTTTGTTTTTATTTTAGCTGCTGAGGTAATTGTATACCATACTCTACTATAAGAATATTTCCTGACACTGTAAAGTATTCTCTGTGTTGTGGACATATTTTGAAGTGATCCAATCAAAACATTTTACAGCCCTACATGTGTGCACAACTGTTAGTAGTTGTGGTTAATCAATCTTTGCTTTGTTGTGTAACAAGTTGAGTGATCAATGTTATGATCAAAGTCTACGGCAGACTTTCTCTGCAGAGCCTGCAGTTGTATTTTATCCAGCTATAGCATTGAGGAATACCCTGACGTACTGTACATTACACTGTCTCTAGCACTCCTTTCTGTGTGCGCTCGGGATTGCTCCAGTCTGATCTCTGTGTTGAGATTATTCCTCGTGTTTTCTTTTAATGTGCATCACATTTGAGCCAACCAAAGTTTTGTTGGTGCAGTCACACACACAAAAATCACACTGAATGTACATTGATATTTGAAAATACTTATTCTGCAGGAGTGGCTGTGTTGACTTGTCTTCTGGTTTCACAGTCTGGTTCCTTATTGATTGTAGGTAGGTAACTATCAGGGAACCAAATGGACGTTGTGGGATATACCTGTAATAATCTGTCCACTGATGTGTGGGGGAAGGTTGGTTCCTTACGGCCCTGTTAGGCATTGCATCTTGCACAGAGTAATGCTGTAGTTATTTTACTGTCACACTAACTCTTATATGTACCTTCACCATCATGCTCTGACAGCCTTCACAAAATCTACTTTTTTCTAATCCCTCCCCAGCCCTTTGAAGGAATATCATTTACATTTTTGTGCTTCCACACCTAATCTTTTTTTTTTTTGCACTATCAAATTGCACCGGTACATTTCTTTTTTTTCCTCTTCAAATTATTTTGCATTGTATATAAACATGATTGCTGTGAACAGTGTATTATAAAGTTGCACCCATTTACAAAATCATGAATGGGCAGTAGTTCAGTCAGTGTCTCTGAGTGTTGGAGTTTAGCGTCAAATGTTTGTGTACACTAAACACGTTGTCATATATTAAATAAACATGGAAATTATGCAACACAAAGTGATGGACTCTTCTTCTTTATGTAATCTGCTGCATGTCTCTTTGTACCTGGTGACCAAGCATTTATTGATCATTAACAACCACAAACAAATGCATGAACTGCGGTGTGACCCAGTATTTTGAATCAGTTGGTACACAGCGTTACTTTTCATTTAGTAGACTGTTTATCGGGATTTTAGTGAACGTGCTCCAAACTACGTGCGCCTGCACTGCACCGGGCAGCTCCCTGGCTGTTACCATGGCAGCGGAATCCAGAGTTGCCATGTCCGCATGGGACTGTTTTATAATACTAGATTTCTGTTCATCTTAAATCTTATAAATCCACAACTACTAGACTCTAATTTACATGATTTCTCGGCTCTTCGGCATGACAAAGCATCCTGACTTTGTGGACTTTCAAATTAAGAGTTTAAGTCAGTGAACAGTGTATCCTGCCTGTTACGACAGATAAGCGTTGCAGGTAAAAGGAGACCGAGTGAACGTTGATTTTATTTATATCCTAACATCATATGAATGGAATTCATTAATAAACCACACATTGTATATAAACCAGCTCTCGTGCTGTATTGTTTTGAGCGTCCTGTAACATGTGACAGGCTGCAGGTTTCACTTTGAGACATCTGGCAACCAGCGCAGCGGCGCCTCATCCTGTCACACACACTGGCTAACGTTAGCTGATGATTGACACAGACAGTAATAAACCTCTCCAGGACATCTTCACATCACTTCACAAGGTCAGACACAAAGCCAGGGACTTCAGCCTGCCACGCCACACGAAGGAGAGCATTTCTCACTCATTTTGAGCGCTTAAAGGCAAAATCTTGCTAGCAGAAATAAGTTAGCAGCACTAGCTATCTTTAGCTAAAGTCAACAGACGTTACCTAATGTGATTTAGCGTTAGCTGGCTGAATATCACCTCGGTCTGCTAAAACATTGCCAGGGACGAGACAGGTTGTTTTAATGTTCCAGCTGTGAGTTTCCCACTGATTTGAACTAACTACGTTATAACATGAATCACAGTGAATCAGGCAGCTACCAGACAGCTGGGTTCATACGTGTCACTGCTGCTGCTGACAATGTGGACGTAACGTCAGCTGACACCACGTTAACGCTAAATGCTTAAAGTGTATATTACACCTCTGTGGCCTCTGACATACCTATAAGTTATAACGTTACACTATGTGGTGATAACCGTAGTCGGATTTTGAGTAACTGTAGCTGACACCAGAGAGATTTTGAACCATCAAGACTCATTTCCAGCTGCTATCCTGGAAAGAAAACCTCTATAAATGTCCATCAGCTCTCAAAACACGTTGTAATCAAAGCTCACATGGTGCTGTCCAAATACATGCAACCATCACTAACTAGGGAGAGGTTTAAATAGAGGTTGAGAGTTATTTTCTTTATAAATCCACTGAATTCTGCCTGATTGTAATAAATCTTCACAGGCGTCCTACTAAATGTGTTCTTTCTTCGCAGGAGCATTATGGCCAAAAAAGCTGATGACTTCACCGCGATAGTGGGTCCCACCTTCACTGACCATACCTTTCATCATTACTCAGAGATGAATCTAGACAGGTAGGAAGCTTTGATTTGGGTGGGTCACCTCGTATCAGCCTTTCACTCTGAACCAATGAGGTGATGATTTTGAATGCTTCTAACCCAGTACATGAAATCAGAACATTTCTCTCTAATGTACTCAATGTAATATAGGATCTACATGGACTACAATGCCACTACCCCGCTGGAACCAGAAGTGATCCAGACCATCTCTGAAGCCCTCCAGGATGCCTGGGGAAACCCGAGTAGCAATTACATAGCAGGTGAACAATACTTAAAACTGCATCGAAATGACATTGAATTGATGTTGGAATTAAAAATGCAAGTTGTTAGTGTAAAATTAATTTCCTTTAAGACAAGACAAATGTATTTATATACTATTTTTCATACCCAAAGTGCTTTACAGAGTACACAGGCAAAAATACAAAAAACTAATGATAAAAACAATAAAAGCAAATAGGCAAAAACACACAGAATAAAAACAATAAAATTGATTAATAAATATTTTTTTATTTAAAATTAAAAACAGTGAGCTAATGCTAATTTACCTTAATTTGCGTTCTCACTACCCAGCCAATAATGTTGTATCTCAGCAAGCAACCAATAAAAAAGTACTTTATCTACACATTATTTTTATTTCTAGGTGCTAAAGCCAAGGCAATGATTAATCAGTCCAGAGAGAATGTGGCGAGAATGGTTGGAGGTAAAGCTGAAGACATCATTTTCACATCAGGTGGAACAGAGGTAATCGTTAATGTAGGCTCACTTTTTGATCTGGTTTTATTAAGCTACATCATTCATAGCACATACATCTTCTTTTAGGCCAATAACCTGGTGCTGCACACTGCTGTAGAGCACTTCAGGAGAAGCTGCACTGCTGCACAGCAAGGTGAAGGGCACCAGAATGGAAGCAATGGCCTCCCTCACATTATCGCCTCCAATGTGGAACATGACTCGGTCAAACTGGTAGCTGAGCACCTGCGGAGAGACGGCAAGGCTGGTAGGAGCCCATCCTGTAAAGTTTTATTCAGATTAATACCAGGAGAATAACGTGGATTATTATTTAAACAACTAACCTTACTGCCTCTGATGGATTGTTTGGGTAATTGTGTTTCAGATGTGACCTTTGTGCCTGTCTCCAAGGTGACAGCCCGTGTGGAGGTGGAGGACGTCATTGCTGAGGTGCGTCCCAACACTTGTCTCATCTCTGTCATGCTGGCCAACAACGAGACGGGAGTCATCATGGTAAGAAAGAGATAGAGGCTCCGAAACCTGACGGCTTCTTTTACAGAATTTTTACCAATAAGTGCATCTCTTTGTAGTACTGATAATAGAGAATATTTTCATTATCATAAAAAAAAAGATAATTTTTTGAATGATTAAGTAGCTGATGAAACATCTTCATCTCGTCAGCCAGTCCAAGAGATCTGCCGGAGAGTAAGATCTCTCAACAAGCAGCGTGAGCAGCTCAGGGTCCTGGTCCACACTGATGCTGCTCAGGCTCTGGGCAAAATCCGAGTCGATGCCTGTGACCTGGGAGTGGATTACCTCACCATAGTGGGACACAAGGTCAGGAATCTGTTGTGTAAAATATCTTCATTTGGCATCAGATAGAAAATTGGAGAACATTTCATTGACAGGTTTTGTCGCATTTGTAGTTCTACGCCCCTCGGATTGGTGCTTTGTATGTGAACGGCCCCGGAACGAGAACACCATTGTTTCCAATGCTGTTCGGAGGAGGACAGGAGAGAAACTTCAGACCAGGGTAACACATCGACTCATTTAAGGAATAATCAATAAAGTACAAATAGTGCATGAAACAACGGCCAAGATCAGAGAGCTGTACATCTAAATGTAAGGGTCTACAAGGGTTTTCTCTCTTTCTGAACATTACAGCACAGAAAACACACCAATGATTGCAGGTCTGGGAAAGGTATGTTTCCTGCTCCATATATGTCTTACAGCAATATTTTTGAAGGTTTTAGAACATTTCTCTAGAAGCTTACATAGAATAAGAGGTTATAAAGAGGTTTTATCTTCTTGATTTAATCAATGAATATTTTTGCACACGTGTTGAAAATCCCATAGCAGTTATACCTGTTTGTGATTTGTTGCATTGTGAATAAACCTCTATAATGACTTCTGGTCTCTACGTAGAATGGTACCACTTGCTAATAAGGAACCCTAAATAAGGTAGAAACTAATGGCTTTAATGAATCATCTTTTTATACTTAGCATATACTAATTATATGCCATTACTATGAACACATTTGGGCTTGCACTGGTGTTTAACATTTTTGTTTGGTAATAATGCAGTTATAAATATTGTCAATCTATTAATAATTGCCTAATTAAATTAATTTAATATACTTCTCTGGAAGGCAGGTGGTCATCCAATCAGTCATAGGGATTTTTCACAACCTAGAAACCCAAAATTTCCGTCTTAATGGTAATAATGATTTATATAAGGCCAAAACAATAAGGCCAGTAGTTACAGCTTATAAATCCTATATAAAGGGTGTCTTATCAGAGAGTACTAGAATTGTATTTCACCCATTCCTGCCTTTCACATTTCCCCACCAAACGTGACTCTATACATACATACATTACTGTATTGTAGAGCTACAGGGGATCAACTAAATTATACTACATCATTATGCAATCCAGTACAGTAGCCTTGCAGTAATACATGTATAAAACCTAAGAATGCTAAGACTGTGGCTTGTTGTGTTGTTGAATTGAGAAGTGTTTGGTAATATACTGAATAAAAACAATATCTAATCAATTTCTACATTTAAATTGACCCAGCTGTTATATATGGGACTTTTCCTGGTTAAATAAAGGTTAAAAAAAAAAAAAAATAGTGTTATTATATTGTGTATCATCAGATACACCCATACTACATACTACTTATGTGTTGGTAATGTAATGGTGGGCAACATATGATAGTGTTGTATCATGTTTTAGACTGATCCCACACACATCCCACTTCACATTACTGCATTTTGTTTGTCAAGAATGTTACTTTTTGGAATTCTGTTAGAACACTTTTATAGTTATTATAACCTCATGCAGAATGAATTAGCACTTATTAGTCTAACTAAAACAGATCAAATACTAATGCTATCAAAGATGTCATTTTAAGCATCATTTATATCTACTGATGTTATGTGTCTCTTAGGCTGCAGAACTGGTGACCTCTAATCTGTCAGAATATGAGAGTCATATGCGAAGTACCAAACTTTACTTAGAAGAACGACTAAAGGTACGTTTGTAATGTCACGTTCTCTTGGTGACTGTGAGACTGTAGTTGTAAATCAGTTCATAATGTGATTTGGGTTATTTGAAATATGTTTGTTGTTCACATGACAACCTACATCAGCATTATTCTGTTGCTTACCTTTTACACATTATAAAGGTGTATCATTAGTATGTTTTCCTTTTCAGGCCGTCTTTATAGACAAGATTCACTTCAACAACCATTACCCAGGCTCTGATATCCTCCCTAACACATGTAACGTGTCCATCCTGGGACCAACATTACAAGGTGATGTCATGACTCCTCCGTCTCTGTCCTATGTCTGTTTAGGCCTGCCACTCCAACACAGTGTCCTCTAACCCTACACCAATGTTTATCGGAGACAGTTCATGACCTGCTCAGGGCTATTTGTAAACTACAAAGGCTCTGAATGATTAATCTCTCTCTCTCTCCTGCTTTAGGCTGGAGGGTATTGTCCAACTGTACGAGGCTGCTGGCCAGCGTTGGTGCCGCCTGCCACTCAGACAGTGGAAACAGGTAAAAGAGGGCTATGGTTATGCTTTTGTCAGGACACCATATTGATCGCAGTTACATAACTGGCCTGCGCTGCACTGTGTCTGTCCATCAGGCCCTCCCATATCCTTCTGAGCTGCGGCGTCCCCTCGGAGGTGGCAGCTAATGCCTTGAGGTTGAGCGTGGGCAGGGGGACGACCAAAGCAGATGTGGATGCAGTCGTGGAGGACCTGAGGGATACGGTGCGACTGCTGGAAGGAATGGACTGATGGCATAAGCAGTTATCCTGGAGGTCAACTAAGGATGTGCAGAATTAAAAATAACTCACCATCATGTGTTCATTGTTACATTAACTGATCATGTAAAATGGATGAAATATGTAATATAAATAATAAAAGGGAAGAACTTGAAGTGACCTGGGGGGGTGATGTTATGGAGAGATGACTGTATTCAGCTTCCATCACGTCATGTGAGTAGCCACTCTGCTAATTGGAGGGCAATATGTATGAGTGTTGTTGAATAAATACAATGTTTCTCACTATAAAATGTTCTATGGAGATTATAATCTTGCAGATTTAATAGGTGTTTAGTCATATCCACTGAGATGAATTTTTAAAATAGTTGTAAAAAATAACACTCATTGTAATCCACCATGCCTTGGCCCTGACTTCTCCCATTACTTAAGTTTCCGTGCTGCCTCAGCTCCCCCATCTCCAGTGAAGCGTTGGTGCGTGTGCCAGCATATGGTCACTGCTGCACAAAGGAGAGCAGGAGGCCGTGAGTGGTGCGCCTCCACCCGTCTTTCATTACCTTTCTATCTCACTGGCTCTGACCCCCTCCTCTCTTCCCCAACAACCATGCTGGCCAGCTGGCTGCCGCTCGGGTGTCACTTTCCTGGCTCGGGTGAAGGCAATGAGTGCATGAGTTTTTTGTTATTGTATGAGAGTTGAGCATGAGGGAGAAAGAGATGGTAACTTGCTGGGATCCAAAGCGCTCCAGGGAGCTTGTTCTGCGTGCCATAACCTACTCATAGCAGCCAGGGATGGTGCTTCATCGGGCCATCCAGGCGGCTCGAGCAGGGGATCTCGCCACCCTGAGGGAGCTGGCATCCTCTGGTCACCTCGCACCTGCCATCACTGATGCACAAGGTGCTGGCCCAGTGCACCACGCAGCAAGGTGTGGACGCCTGGAGTGCCTGCAGTTCCTGGTGGGCGAGCTGGGGCTGGCGGCTGATGCCCGGGCCTTGAACAGGGCCACACCGGCACATGATGCAGCAGCCACTGGCCACATCCGGGAACTGCAATGGCTGGTAGACCAAGGAGGCTGCAACACTAAGGTAAGTTTATCCACTGAGAACAATCTCTTCAGAGAGAGAGAGAGAAATCTACCCTCAGATCCTTGGAGAAATGCCACGTCCTGCTTTCCTGGTAATTTCTTGTGACTGGGTCGTGTGTGCGTCCAAATTGAAGCAGTGGCTTTAGATGGTCATCTAACTGATCCGGGGGTGAGGTTACATCACTGCAGTAGTAAAAGGTGCTGTACACTACCTTTTCACATGTGTTACCAGCTCATTACATCATATGGTGCTGACTTACTGGGTATCCATTAGTGTTATGTAGCAAGTGTAATTATGTCCAGATGCCTAAAGGGAGCTCCTGCTGAACCTATCATTAGTGGAGAGTCAAGTCTACCTATGTGTCTGGTTTCTTAAAATGATGCAGGCTCATTTGGGCAAATTTGCTGAACCTTGCCTAAAATGAAAGAACATGTAATGTTTCATCTTATTGTTTCTTGATAATTCCTAAAGGAGACCACCAAACGTTTTAACTAAAGGTCCTCACCAGTATCCCTACTGTAGCTTTGGAGAAGAAATGCACCTGTTTAAGATCTTGCACCTTGGTCTTTGTAATGTTTACCAACAGTAAGCCTATACAGAAGAGGAGTTCAGTTAGTCTTCATCAAGCTGCATCTAAATTCAATCTTGAATGTTTCCAGGATAAGGATGCTGCTGGTGCCACCGGGCTCCACCTCGCAGCCCGGTTCGGTTGTGTGGAGGTCATTAGGTGGCTGCTTTCTGTTGGGGGAGGGGCCGAGGTGGAGACAAACTGTGGGGCTGTACCTGCTCACTACGCCGCAGCCAATGGGGACCTCACCTGTTTAAAACTTCTGGTTCAGCAGGCACCTGGGTGAGTTCACGGCCCTTACTTTCACTCGTTTGCAGCGATGCTAGATGCAAAGCTTCTAGGGATGGCAGTGTTGGTCGGTCCACCGGACTGAACTATCTTGATATCTGTTTGATGGATTGCTATGACATTGTGCACATTCATGGTCCCCAGATGATGAATCATACGGACTTTGGTGAACCCCGGGCTTTTCCTTTTTCACCAACATCAGGATGACAATTGTGGTTTAGAGTGTAATATCTTGACAATTTTAACAGATGGACATTTACAACAGATACTCAGTGTCCCTAGAGGATAACAACTTCGGTGATCCTCTCCTTTTCCATTGCCCCCTCAGGATGAACTGTAATAACTTTGGTAATCTGACTTTTCATGTTGCGCCATCATCTCAGCCTCAGCTGTACTTTGTGTTTAGTGCTTGTTAGCAAATGTTTGCATGCCAACACGCTAAACCAACACGGTGAACATGGTAAATTACTACTAGCTAAACATCAACATGCTGGCATTATCATTGTAAGCACGTTAGCATGCTGATGTGAGCATTCAGCTCTAGTAGAGCCTCACAGACCTGCTGGCATGGCTTTCGACTCTAAAAGTCTATAAGCATAGATTTTATAGAGTGTTTTCTTCAGAATAGTTCCACCTGAATGTCAAGAACTTTCTTTTTGGTCCACATTGGCTGATATTGTTGAAGTTCTTTTCAACCTAGAACTGAACTAGCACCTGGTTACCATAGATGAGTTAAATTGATATAAAGCTTTCACAGAATATTTTTTAAAATCTTTTTAAAAAAGTATTACAGATTCCTCTGTAACCGACTTTAATAGAAAGTTATTTGCTACTGAGCAAGGTTAAAACTTTAACCTCCCACCACTTCAATGTAGCCAGTCTCTGGTTCCCAACATTTGCGTGATTTGCATTCTTACTACTGCCACATGTAAACATATATCCGTTATGTTTAGCTGACTATTTCAACTATAGCTATTTCAAATGTTATCTCTAACTAACATTTTTCTAAGGTTTATCTATTACTTTTAGCAAACTATGTCCACCATATATTTATTACTTTTGGCTAACTACAGCTATTTCAAATGTTATAACTATTGCGACAGTTTACACATTACTCTAGACTATTTCAATTATTTATCCATTACTTATAGTTAAGTATCTCAGCTGTTTAGCTATTACTGTGCGTTTGGCAGTTTTAACTGTTTAGTCATTACTTTTAGCTAACTATTTCAGATTCTCTGCTTGCTCACTAGTTTTCATACTCATCATATATCGGTCACAACTCGTGGTGTTAATGCTGACTGGTGGGTTGGGATGGAGTTTATGTATTGTTCAGTCAGCCTATCATAAGCGGTAACTTACCTATTATTGTGAATATACTGAAGATCAGCATTATCCTAGGCTGTTTATTTTCCTCCTAAGCACAAATATATGCGTATATTCTTTTAAATCACATTAATATTTTCATTTTTGTCATATTAGTTGAGCTACCTAACAATCTTTCCATGTTCCCCCTGTTAACTGCAGAAGTGCCCCTGGTTGGGAATCACTGGGTTAGAGGACCTATCATGCACAGCTATTTTCATAATCACTGATTAAGAAGTTGATCTGCACTACGCCACAAGGATAGCAATAACTAAAAACATTACCACTGTAAGGGTGTCTCTTTACAGATTCATAAACTTAGGGAAAAATATTCAACCTCACAATGAGTTAACATAACTGAAACATTGGATGGAAGTTAATGGTTTAACAAAAACCTGTTAATATTAGGAAACAGGGTCAGAGAAACTGCTACTGAACTTCAATAAATTCAATAAAACAAACTGTGCCACATACCTTAGATAACCAAAGGAATAAAGAGCACCCCCTTTTGTTGACAGTGACTTGCGTTAACAAGAAACACATATTGTACCAGGCACCTTGGAATCTTACTGCGAAACGTACTGTGGGCTCTCTTATTAACCATTATAATAAGTGTGTTGCTATTTGACACACATGACTGTAATATGATAGTTACAGCTTTGGGTGCATATATATGTATGTTCCTTTTGTTGCTATCAGACCGCTGTCCAGTAGATCTCCAATAAGTTATTATGTGTATTTCGTAAATGTGTATGTAAAATCTCATTTGCAGATGATGACTGAATATTCAATATGATCATTCCCTTTTTGATGTGGCTCATAACCAAACAAAATGATTGATGGCATTTATGGAACTTGTGCATAGGGGCAGCTGGACACGAGAAATGTGAATCCCCCCCATATCTCTGCCATCTCCTCAACCTGAGACAGTGGCACTTAGTAAGGACCAGATAAAGATATGTTGCTCTTCCTGCTTCAGCTCCTCGTTACAGGAGAGTTTTGACTTATTTGCATGACACATGGCAGGGTCACACAATCACATGTGACCATCAGTAACATGAATAATACATGCCTAGACAGTCGGTCATATGTCAGCCTTGTGGTAGTGGAAGCACTACAGAATGTATGGTAATGTAAAGGCAGCCCTGCAGAGTCTAACATGATTGATGGACAACAAGGTTTTGATCCTAAGTTTATACCCTATATGTCTGTATGTTTTTGATATAATTACTATATTCACCACATTTCCAATATCTGGAGATGCTCTCAATATACCAAATGTTGACTTACGGACTTATCTGGGTTTGTTGCATTGCACCTGTCATTTCTTAAATATCAATATCAAAGAAGTTAGTTCAAACGTAGTAAGCACAAGAGAATCAACACCTTTTACAACATAGAATCACTGTGTATTATTCATACTTACAGTATGAATTTTAGCTTTAAGTTTGTCCATCACTTCAGGTGCAAAAATAGATCATGTGATATTTTTATTCCCAGAGACAAAAACCACAGATCAGTATCTCTTGTCTACTATTTCTACTAGTAATAATACGTAGGGACAATATCACTTCAAGTTTTTTCACACATTAAAATGTTTAGGAGCATTTTGTTTTGCTGATTTTATTTTAACAACAGTGTCGTTTTTCTGATATTCAGTAGTCAGTTATTTTGTGCATTATTTAAAAAAAACACACCTTTATTTGTACCTGTCCTAATTTATTTCTGAACAACACACTGTTTCAAACCTCTGTAATCACTAAAGGCTCAAAGTTAGCACACACTGTTCATTTAAAAAAACAAAAACCATTTTATCTACATCTTGTGTATGCTTTAAGGCTTCTTTGTAAGATTCTGAATGTCACACTTTACAGCCTGACTGTAATTGTCTCAGCTAAACAGATGCCTATTATGGCTAAAATAAAAATATATCTAATATGTTTTTAACATTGTGAATCATCCACATATAAAATTGGTGTGTTGTATCAGGCAGAATTTTGAGTGTGGTCCTAATACGGACAATGTGTTTTTAATCATTTAATGGCTGACACTAGTAATTTAACCTTGTTCACCCCTGTTGTATGTTGGACTACAGGAGTGTGAACCGCCAGACTGTCATCGGTGCTACTCCGCTCTATCTGGCCTGCCAGGAAGGCCACCTGCACGTTGTGGAGTACCTCGTGAATGTCTGCGGGGCTGACGTCCACCTGAGGGCCCACGATGGCATGACCTGCCTGCATGCTGCTGCTCACATGGGCCACCAAGCTGTGGTGGTGTGGCTGGTCAGTAGAGAAGCGCTACACACACAGCGAGTGTTTCCCAGATGTATTTGTGTTTTTTTTCAGTCACCACTTTAAACCTTTTTTTTATTTTTTTTTTATGAATCCCTAATAGGTGACCTGTACTGATGTCAGCCTTTCCTGGCAGGACAGAGATGGAGCGACTGCTCTGCACTTTGCTGCCAGCAGAGGGCACTATTGCATCTTGGAGAGGCTTCTTCACATGGGTTCAAAGGTCATCAAGGATTACTGGGGAGGGACCCCACTACATGATGCTGCAGAAAATGGAGAGCTGGAGGTTGGACGCAACTTTTTTCTTTTGTTGTTCTCATAGTTTTTTCTCTTATCTTGTAAATAAACTAAACTGTATTCATAAAGCAGTATTTTATACACATTGCTGTTTCTTGGTCTACTTCATTTTCCTATTCCTTCTCACAGTGCTGTAAAATCCTCTTGGCCAATCAAGCAAACCCTGCAGACCAAGATATTGACGGGTTCACAGCTGCAGACTTGGCAGAATACAACGGACACCATGAATGTGCCAGATACCTCTGTGCCATGGAGAAAAATGTAAGCTCTCTCACCTACAGTATATTTTAGTTGACACATTTTCCTGATTTGTGTCCTCTCTTTGTGTCAGTGCTGTCCAGCTGTTTACTTTGGCATGAAAATCAAAGCTAGTTTTGGGGAGTATGGTCAACAGCAAACATCTGGAAGATCTTGGAACCTCGGTGACGCATTTTCTCAATTTGCGACATGTATTTCATGCAGGTCAAGCCTGTCCTCCTTCCAGCGCTGCTCTCCTCCACTCAGCCTGATTGCTTTCCTCTTAGTTTAAGAGGTCTAAGAAAGTGGACGATGATGGCTTTTGTGTTTAATAAGGCATTACATGCGATGATGCCGTGAGTGCGGGAGGAGATTCTCCATTCTCAGTTGCCACAGAGGACTCTCTGGGATTAGCCCTTTTGTTTTGTGCAGAAAGCACGACACTCCTTAATGTGATTGATGAATATTTTAGTGTTAACACCTTGTTTGTGCTAGTGTTGCCTGTTCAAGTCAGGGGTCAATGCAGTAAAAACTGGCCTGCATTTAACTTTAATAGTTAGTTTGCTGGTTGCAGCCTCATTAATCTCACTTTATTTGTTTTTCTTTGAAAAAACTACATAATAATTAGGTTTAGAGGATTACAGTTGATACTGATACTGGAATTTGATCTTGTGGAGTTGATTTTAAATAGGAAACGGAGAAAACTGTTAACTGAAAGAGCCTATGGGGACCCCTCTGTCAGCAGACTTGTTGGACCTTAAAGCCTCACAGCTGTCCACCTGCAGCCTGTTGTTTGTTTACTCCCATCACACTTCACTCGCTGTCTATAGCGCAGACTGCGCAGCGATGTACACAGAGTAACGAAAAGCTGTCGGCCAATTGAAGCCATGAATAAGTCAGCAGAGAAGAGCAGCACTCGTACATGAAGAGGATGATGATAGGGAGGCAGCGAGGCGTTGCTGCTGAGCTCCCCCTTCAGAAATAATCCTCCCATCAACAATGGAGAGCTAATTAGCGCAGGGGCCGCTGCGACGTCGAACGCAGCCGGAGCCGGTGCCAACTAAGGGCCTATCAGTTACCCCTCTCCAGCGGCTCAGGTGGAGGGCCCAGGGGCTGAGCCCGTTATGAGATCCACAAGCTTAAGTTTCAGCGTTTTCACCATTCTGATGCCTGGAACCGGCAACTCTATCCCTCTGTGGACTTGGAGAGCAGGATGTCATTGGCTTCAAACACACGTTTGATTGTGTGTCATGTTTTTTTTCCAGGGAGTTGGAAGTGCTATGATTGTCACCTCTGGATACTGTGTAATGTTGGTAGCAGACAAGAATGATGTATCATGTTTCTTGGCAACGTATGAATTGGACACAAACTCTAGGCTTGATGTGAACAAAGGGGTCACCTGAAGTAGCAGTTAATTGATTTAAATCCTCATAATATTTGGAAAACTGATGAATGATTTGAAACTTGCTGTTCCAGAGGCGAGTTGTACGAGCAGACATGCTTTAATTGCATTTCTGCTGGTGTTTTAGGTTTGTAAAGTGCTGCGTAGATCATGGGTTTCATCGGTTCTTAAGTGTCGGTCGGATAATCTCATTTCCGAGCAGCGACCTAAATGGGTTGGGACATTGACCGGGGAGAGCAGTGTATTTGGCTTCTCCGTGTGTTTGGAACGCTCACAACGAGGTCAGACTCGTTCAGCACTGTCAACCGCTCTTCCTCATCTTGCATCTCAGGAACAGCTGCAATCAAATAAACAGCGTGTGGCGTGAAGTTTACTTCACGCGCATTTGTGGCTTTTGCTCTCCATTCACAGCGATCAGGCCAGAGATACTGTTGTTTGAGAATGGTATTTTTAGAATACTTGGACAGAAGCAACACATGGTCGCCTAATTCATCACTGTGTTTTTTTAGAACATTGTCAAAATATCCGCATTGTTTTTTGCAACAAGAAACAAAACACATGCTTTAATACAGTGGTTCCCAACCTCTTTCCTTAAGGGAGCCCTTTTCTATCATTGAGTAAACTGATGACCCCTGACTATATCATATTTAATGCATAACAATAACAGTACACAACAACTGATAAACTCTACCATTAACCAAAATCGTGAACTACAATAGTGCAATAAGTGCAGGAAGTTTGTGTAAAGAGTGATTTAGATAAATTTTTATCAGATTATTTCCTGTGAATATTACATTACAGATTAGTTTTTCTGATAACTTTATAACCTTTTTTACAATTCTCTTTTGACAAATTCAGTGTTTTCATCTCATTGCTTTCTTAGCTCTTTGGTTACGTACTTTTATAAGGCTGTTGAGTAGAGACTGAAGGCTCTGTGTTAGTAGTTTGTGTTCAGGTCTTCACCGTGCCCTTATGCTGCAAGATATAGGCTAACTGTGTGTCTTTTTAAAGTTTGCATACACCCCTTAAAAGCAAGAAGGCCATGCGACCCTCTGTAAAGCTTTGGCGACCCCTAGTGGGGCCCCGACCCCTAGGTTGGTAACCACTGCTTTCATAGCTTTTTACTTCTCAGCCTATTAAAAGATATAATGAAAATTATCACCAGAGAGCATCTAATGAGCTTATTGTGTTCTTCATAATGGTGCAATAATAATAATTATAACAAAGATATGATTCTTATGAAGCCCTCCATCTTCCTTCACGTCAGATCATTTGATGTGTTAAATCTCCCATAAATTAATAATATATATATACTAATACTATATGTATATTACATGTAGTAATACTCTTTACAAATTAAACTTTAAAAGTATGTAATCCCAACATTTTAATATTCATCGATAGCTGTTGAGCTGCAACAGTTGTTCCATTAATCTATTAGTGATCTACAGAAAATCGCAAGTATTTTGATCATTTGATCATCATCATTTTTCTTTAAGTAATTTTAAGTTAAAATTCACAGTTTATATTGTCTCAGGTTTGAATATTAGCTGATTTTCCTTTTCCTGTCTTTAACTTGGGCTTTGGGAGATTGTTCACTATTTAAACAAAAAGGTTCAATTAACAACGAATCAAGAGAATAATCAACAGATTAATCGGTAATGGTAAAAAATAATTAGATTAATATATAATTTTTCAGAATGTCTTTGCAGCAAGAATGCTAGAATGCATGTATATTGAGTAGGCAGAGGTAATATTCATTAGAAAATGAATTGGTTAATTAGTGGATGGTTTGTCACAGAACTCTTGTTTGTTGTTGTCAGCTTTTCCACATTAACAGTCAAAGCCATCTATTTAAGCTTATGGTGTCGCATTGTGTTTCCACTGTCACATTTCTTCCACCCTCACAATAAAAAAAAGCTTAATGCACTAGCTCCTCCATTCTATTGTCCCAAGTGGAAAAAGCGCATGGATAAAATGTCTCTTTTTCACCTGCTTTGACAAGTCTTCCGCTGATACCTCCCTTCGTGCAACAACATGCCTATTGGTTTGTCCATGCATTAGTGACATTACCGGCCATCCTATCCTTTCCCTTAATTATTAACAGCATTCTCCGATCAGAGTTTATTGTTTATTGCCTGCCGGCCCTTGGCCACTGGCAGAGATGCTGATGATGGTGTCAAACGAGTGGTTGGTGATCTTACGATAGTGTCACATCCTCAACACGGAGCGGCTGCCCCGTATACCTGGCTGCACGAGTCGGTGCCTCTGGAGTTTCACTGTACAGTGAAGTCGCACCGGTGTGCACTGGGAGAATTTCTCAAGGTCAAGGTTAGTAAGTTTTAGGTTGGTTTATTAAACATTTTCACTATTAGTTGTACTATGTATGCTGCTTTTGCTTGTCTTTGCTCCTTTTTGTGCTTTTAGTGCATTCTTTTTTTTGTTGAGCATTTCTTCATAAGTGAGTGACTGGACAGGCTGAGTAATTAGTTTTGTAAAATGAAAGGAAACTTTTGTTTGCTCTGTGAAAGAGGCCCTAGCTGGCAGTTGTTTTGGCAGTGTTTTACCTGTTTTCTGATCAGTTGTGGCCTCTTACGGTTAGGCATGACTAATACTGCCGGCTCATGACCTTAATATATGTTGTCATTGTTGATTTTTGCAAATTGGAGATGATTTTTCTTCCTTTTTTTAAATCTAGCACAGTTTCTAGATATAGTTTTCTGATCCAGTAGTTGTTAAAATGTTCCAGTGTAAAGTAGATAAATATTGTTACTTGTCATGGTCAGCTACAGTGGATGCAAAAAGGCTGTAAATGTTGGCAAAAAACATTGTGTCAGTCACTTGTTAGCCTCTCGAGCATTTACCTCCATGGAGGAAACCTGAGAGTATTTTAACATGTGAGTGGACATGTATTTACACTATAGTGTTCTGTGTATAATGTACACCCGCTGTATACATTCCATGTTGCAATTTATCACCAAGAACGTGAACGTTTCACATGGAAGCAGGTTGTTTTAATGATTGATTTCAGGGCCCAGAATTACAAGACATGTTTTTTAAATACACATGCTGTTCTGAAATACTTCAACTCTCTCATGGCTCGACCCACAGGGACCACGGATTACTGGTGCTGCATGTTCGACAATGAAACAGCGCTGAGTAGCTGTTTCTTAACTCTTGGCTCCTAATCGGTAGTGATCGGGCTCTTTGTGGTCTTTGATAGAGGGAGAGTGGATCCAGGCCAGAACAGGGCTAGTCTATCTATATCTGCGTGGCAATTGTGATGGGGTGCTGATGAAAACCAAATGCTCTCTGGCCACTGGGTCTAATTAAACACACACACACACAAGGGCCGGTTCATCATAGCTTTTAGGACATTGAACTGTTACGAGAAGGGTCACAAAGGAATGGGGCTCCCCCTCCCCTTTTCCCAGCCCCTTGTTTATCTATTTATGGATTGCACAACTTCTGGGAAGTTTATTCCTCCGCCTGAGCAGTGTCATAGCATATTTCGTGCTGTTCGACATCAAAGTGCCGTGTGAGAAGGAAATGGTAAGGACCACCTCATGGACACAAAGCACAACAGCATGCAACAGCATATTAGGGCTGCCTTTGATGTTTTGGTTACTAATAATGTCCTTGGAGAGCTGAATTTGATATGCATTCTGCATGGAGTGCATTAGGACAACGCAGGTTCATTAAAGGGGATCTAAATGTTTCCATACATCCTACATCCTCCCTAGAGTGGTGTGAAATGCTGCCAATTATTCAAGGTTGCTTACTATCCCGTGAGTTTGTCTTTCACAATGCATGTCTTCAGGCTTTAAAATGTTCATTTAAATCTAGACATTTTAAGTAAATTCCATTTACCCTATTTGTTAATTCCTTTTTTACAATTCAAGAATTGTAAAAGCATAGCATAATCTAAATTTTTGATAGATAACATTACTTCCATGCTTAGCCTACTGTAATATACTTGACTTATTTGTTGGGTGCCAGATGGAAACTCCCTTTTCACATCATAATGACCTATAAAAACAATCCAGACAAATACATATATATTCATATAGTGATTGATTACACTTCCCACATCTACCTTTCTATTGCCCACAAACTGCTTGATTTCTACCATACACTGTGTGTTCTTACTTTTTGGTAGAACCAAATAAATATCACTTGCACAACTATAAAAAACCTTGTTTACATTCATTTTTAATAAAAATAAATCTGTTTTATATGCTGTGAAAGCATGCAGAGATACAAAACGTTTGGCTCCATAATGAGTATGAAGTCACATTCAAAGAGACGAACTAGGTTTGTTAACTGGTATTTGCTAAAAAAGGAAAAGCATTTGTGATGTGGTGTTTGAATGATAGCTGGGAACATTTATAAAGAGCTGTCCAACTTTGTTCCAGTAATTTTGTTGTCTTATACATTTTGAGCATTTTTGTAGCAACCCTTACCTCACGATTTTATCTGAAGTTGTACATATCATAATATTTGGTCTTCATAAGTCTTAAATGTCATTATCTGGACTGTGATATTTGCAGACAGCCTGTGCAGATAAGCCCATCGAGGTGATTGCGCCAGTGGGGGAGGAAGTGAAGGTGAAGCCGGCTGTGTTGTTTCAGCGCAGCAGGGAGGACTACTACGGCTGCCTGAGTGAGACATGCAGGGACAGTTACAGCAGTAACACACCCATGGATAGTTTAAAGGTAAAACACTGAGTTTAGTTTATCACCGTGTTCTCCATTCTTCGCAATCTCCTGCTGTAACCCAAAGCAACTGAGCTTGTCTCTGTTTTTTTTGTCCAAATTAGCAACCTGAGAGTGAGGAGTCCCCGCAGGCGAGATACCCTCAGCCACCCTCTACGCCTCCCTTACCTTCTGCTTCGTCCGCACCCGGCCAGCCGGAGAAAACGGCTTCTAACAGAATAGAGCAGGTTCAAATCGCGACATCTGGTGAGAAAAACATATCTTTTTATCTACTGAATCACTCTTCTACCGAAAGTCACTGCTTAGTAACAAAATTTTTTTTATGATTTGTGTTTCAGTTATCAAAGGTTTCAATCAGCCCAAACCCACTGGGAGTGAGATAACTGTCGCTTCTAATAAGACGATGTTGCCTGAGCCAAATCTCCTGGGCGAAAGAAAGCTTCTCGGCGACATGAAATCCATTAAATCCTTGAAACAATCAGGGCTATCAGGAGTTTTCACTGGACAGGCAGTAAGCCTTCTTGTTTTGTACAGCCTTGCTTCTGTAAGTGATTTCTTTCTTCAGCTAAAATGCTGTGTCTGTGCAGAACAAGATGGTGGTCCTGCCCACTGAGGAGGCCAACTTGTCAGACATCGACTACCTGGTGCCCACTCATGATGAGAGAGGCCGTCCCATTGCTGAGTGGAAGAGGCAAGTCATGGTGAGACAGCTGCAGGCCCGGCTGCTGGATGAGGAGGATCAGAGGAGGAAGGTAATGTCTCTTGAAAGATTAAAGATGTTGTTGTTCTGTTGGATCTTGGATCTGTGAATTACAGCAAATAGTACTTTTAATCTAGCCTGACGACAGATCACAGTTTTAGCTCCATTATTTCAGTCTGGAAAACATCTAACCTGAGTCCAAGAGATACATGTTTGATTAAAGCATGGAGAGTGTTTATGATGGAAAATAAAGAACTGAAAGATTAAGTTCCTGGCTTGCAGGTAGACATCAAATAAAGGATTGAAAGTGACACTCTCATAACTGATGTAACCTTTTTTTTCTCTGCAACAGCAACGGCCCGTGTTTCACCTCAGTTTTATTCAGGAGCCGTTTTAAGTGAATACTTTTTGGGTAATTTCTCCAGAGCAGCAGATGTATTTTTCTGGTTTAATGTCCGCTAAACGATCAGTCAATTAAGAGACAAGTCGATTGATAGAAAATTAATTGGCAACTGTTTTGATCACTGATGCAGCCCTAGAAAGTTATATGTTCCCTTATAATCCCCTTCTAAACTAACGCACATTGAGCCTAACCAGACCACAATGAACAAAGCAAAAATTGTTGTTTGATTTTGCGACGCTATTTTAAATGTGCATTACTGAAAACACATCATTTGCTTTTAATTGCTTGTAACAAATCACTAAAGACATAACACATTGCTAGTCATATTTTTGAGGTTTGGATCGCAGTTTTACTATACCATTACCCTTTTCCTCTCACGCCTAAGCCATTTGAAATGTTAGAAAAATTTTCAATACGACATCCCGCATGTTTATCTGCCTCTTCTCTTGCAGGAAAATGGGAACAGATATGCCAAAGTCACCTGGAGGTACTCCCAAGCCCACAACGCCATCCTGGGCCCCTCTGGTGAGCTGCTGGCTGAGGATGACCTCATCTATCTGGAGCAGCAGATTGCCAACGTCTCCATGCAGAGGAACTGTGAAGGCTATGAGCTGGAGCTCGCTCGTCTAGCTGAGGAGCTCAGGCACATCCTGCCAGCTCCCATAGTGAACATTACCGTCAACACACAATTCAGAAACTTCTCGAGTCAAGTTCCTCTGCCTGTATGGTGTGGCCGCATCTCGGGCATCGTAAAGAGCATGTCTCTGCTCATGACCAACCTGACAGATCAGCCCTACTGCAAGATGCCTAATACAGAACTGATCACTGTGTTCTCTCAGACGCCAGACAGACAGAACTCCACCAGGGGACGCCGGGAGAAGATAGAGGATGAAATCCATCAGTTTGGGGTGTCTGTAAGGACTCTGAAATCTAATTTTGAGACGCAGAACTCATCTTTGTCGGATGAGCCGGAAGAGGCCGTCATGTTAACTTCTTCCCTACAGCTTGAGGCCACAGAGTCAGACAAACAGCCTAAAGTGTTAAGTCCAGCCCCTGAAACCGACCAGAACAGTGACTCTGGCATTGACTATGATGAAAATTTTGCAGATGTTCTAGAGACCACCAGCCTGAGAAAGGAGCGTATAGTCGTGCTGTTCTTAGGTCACTGGAAGAAATCTGCCTACACTGTGACGCTGAAGAGCAAGGATGCCGCAGAGAGGAAGATGAGTGGAGGAAACCTGGGGATGGGTGACAAATCCGGGTCAAGTCGTAGGGGCAGCGTGGAGAGTGCCCAGTCAAAGATGATGAACAGTTCCCTGGGACATTTCTTCAAGCAGAGGAGTGCTGTCAACAAGATGCTGGGAAACTGGAGGAACATGATCTCCAGTGTCCCGTCCAGGCAGATACGCAGGTAGGCCTGAAGGACTTTTTATATCGTACTCTATAACAGAATTTCTTCGCACTAGGTGGCATTTATTATCATGTACACTACTCACATTATGCCAAAAATTCACCCAAAGGTTGATCAGTACAGTAATTATACAACACAAGTAAGTGTTACAGTGGACATTTTTTGAGTATTTGAGATGTTGGAACTATGACCACTTTATGAACTGTTGGGATCAAAGTTATCAGTCCATTTAGAAAGATGCATTCATTCATAGACAGAGCTGGTATTGAATAGGTGTTCCTTGCCTGTAACCAATCCCTTCATGAAGTTTAATAAAAAACTAAGTCTTTGAGATATTGTTAAAAGAAAGGGAAAGACATGTTAAAGCTCCACTAATCTTTTCTTTTTATATCAGCAATCGATCAAATGACAATGTATAATGTGCAAGGAGTCACTCAAAGTAACAAACCCACAGAGAACCAGGGAGCTCTTAGCCTATTTTACAGTAGCCTATTGTCTTGGTTCCAGCAGCAGTTGTTTGAAGATACAAGCTCTGATTAACCATCTCTACGCTACATGCTTAGAAACAAACAGCCGACAAGGCTAGCAACTATCTGGTAAAGAAGGTTTTAGCTAGCCAACATTTTCAACATTGGACTTAAATTTGTCAGGTGGCCAGAAACGCAACTTCAAATAAATGATACCATGTCTGCTGAATGTGTTAATAAGCAACAGTTTGCTCACAAACAACTTTGCAAGCTAATGAGCCAGGCTCGTTCAGTTACGCTACCCCCTAGTGGCCAAAAAGTCAATTAACGCAGCTTTAAAATCTAAACTTATTTTTACGTTTGTTCAGTGTGATTTGCTTAAATGTCCAGGATACAACTTACAATATATCCACTGAACAGCATTCAAGTTTTGTTTTGGAATGCTGAAAAAATTGTATTACAGTGGTATTAGTAATAATAGGCGATTGACAGAAAATGTATCAAACATTTTGAAAATCATTTAATCAAGTCATTGAACAAGGACAAAATAAATCCATATATTTAGTGGTGAAGCTTATAGTTGCAGCCTACTGTTAATACATGTTGAATAACCTTTCAGTATTATCCACAGGCTCCACAGACAGCAGGCCCTCTACTCCCCAGAGCACTTCCTGCCTCGTCTGGATGGCGTGCCGGTGGAGTACGACAACCTGACCTTGGATCTCTTCATGCTGGGCTACTTTCACATCCTGGAGCTGGAGCTGCCTGTGGATGAACGCAAAATGAGGCACCTGCTGTGTTTCGAGGTGTTCGACCACGTGGGCAGCTTTCCCTGGGAGATGGTCAGGGACTTCCACAAGGCCGTTATACAGGACATTGAGGCTGGGAACCGCGAGTGGAAGGATGGCTTCGAGGACATTAAAGTGAAGTTCTTTGGAAACACTGTGAGTCAGTCTGAAAGCACTGTGGAAGTGGTGAAACATAGCCTCCCAGAGGTTAGACAGGTCCCCAAAGTCTTTGTGCAGACACCCACACCTGATGAGGGAATGCTACACAAAGGAACTGACATTTCCAGTTTCAGCAATGATGAAATCTGTAAATACATCGACCGTAGTTTTGCTTTTTGGAAAGAGAAAGAGGCAGAGATTTTTGATTTTGAGTAGTTGCTTGTTTAATCTTTTTGATATTTTTGTATTGTTTGCAGTTAGATGACATTAGGGCTGGGTATCAAACCTAAAAACTGTTTCAATTTAGATTTGAATAATTGTAATTGTCAACTATCCAGTACCGAAAGCTAGCACAGAATGTTTAGCCACATCCATAGCGTTGTTTACCTATTTGATCAGATGATACCTGATTTGAATATTAATTTTGTTAATTTTATATTGTATTTTTTGTGTGTTACAAAAATTAAACTCTAATGCATTTCAGAAGTTTGGACTTTGTTAGTGAAACATGTTTGAATGTAGCAATATAAGGTATTTAGCAGATATTTTGGTACTGCTATCAAAACTCAGGAATCTAATTGGCAACATATTTCAAACCGTACCCAGCCCTATAACAAAGCCCTATAACAAAAGCCAGAGTGCAGAGAGTTCTAGTGTGTTTTCCTGAGAGTCAACATCTTTGTTTTGAGATGAATTAAGCTTTAATGGTAAATATTCCTAAAACAGCCTAGAATCAGTGATCTGGCATTATTAAAAAATAAATCATTACACAGATAACTGTGTAATTTAATTTATTGTAAGGCTGGTCTTGATTATTCATTATTATATTATTTTAAGGCACATTTAATCTACCCTTACATATCTTAACCCACTTGTAGGTAAATAGCACTTTGTCTATTATAGTGGTATTATTAATTAATTGTTGTAACATACAACAAAGTTGGTGCTACATCATTTATCTCCTTTGCTAGCTTCCACTTGTTGACTTGTTGAGAAATGCTAAACGTGCCTGTCACAGCAGCTGTGGGTCCCATGCATGTTGTTTGGAATCTGACTTCAGCACAGAGTCACTGTCAGTCCTAAAAATAACCGAACGACAAGCAGCCCTTCCCCAGTGACTTGGCAATAACTTTTCGCCATGCTGCCCACTCCATGTTGATCTAACCAGCTGCTCAGCTACAAACCGCTTTTTTACTGGAAGGATGAGCCATTATTTCCATTCTCTGCTCCTGTGGTGAGTTTGTTGTTGGTTACTTATCTCATCTTACAGTATTTGATGACAGGAAATGTAATTTATTGTTGGCTTTAGAGGAGATTAGAGTCAGACTATTACAATATATCATGAGCCAAAAAGTACTTTTTGTAGTCCTCGTAAGAACACAGTGATGCCACACTTTAAAACAGAAGGCACTTACTACAAGATACTTTTCATTTTTCTGCTCAAATCAAAAAGGTCACAGAGGAGAAACTGTTGTCTAAGTTCTAAACGTCAACACTCAAAATGTATCTAATTTTCTCCTTAGCTCCCTTTAGGCCTCTTTGATTTGCACCGTAGTACAATAAAGCATTTTATTTCACCTTTAATTGTAAAGAAACATATTCTATCATGTTCCACTTTTTAGTATAAGTAGTAAATAACCAATTATTCTAATGTTTTTCTAAATGGCAATTTCTGTAATTGTAAGCAGTTACTTTAAAAATGTCTTAAATGTCATAAAATATTTTGTTATCAGCACTGCAACATTTGAATTGTTATAAGATACATGTTATAAAAAGATTTTATTCTTATTTATGTATTTGTTTCTGCACTTACAGTTAAGCTCTAAACTCAGTTTCTGACCATCCCTGCTGAAAGACGATTTGACCCACAACTGTTGACGATGGTGCGCAACGTGGATGACCTGGACTTCTGCCTATCCTCCCATCCTCAGAGCATCCTGGAGGGCTTGCGCTCCCTCTGCTCCCAACCCAAACTGGTGGATGTAACACTGAGCGCAGGCGGCCGGGACTTCCCCTGTCACCGAGGCGTGTTGGCACTCTGCAGCACGTACTTCCACAGCATGTTCTCAGGGGACTTTGTAGAGAGCATAGCTGCGCGTGTGGAACTTCACGATGTTGATCCTGATATACTCAGCTGCTTGCTGGACTTTGCCTACACAGGCAAACTGACCATCAACCAGAGCAACGTGGAGGGGTTGATCTGCACCTCCAGCCAGCTGCAGTTCCAGACAGTGAGAGCCGTGTGCAGCCGGTACCTTCAACACCAGATCGATGCGACCAACTGCCTGGGAATCCTTGAGTTTGGGGCGATCCATGGCTGCCCTGAGGTGATGGCCAAAGCGTGGGCCTTCCTCTTGGAGAACTTTGAGGCTGTACAACAAGGCGAGGAGTTTCTACTGTTGGGAAAAGACAGGTTGGTCACTTGCCTCTCAGACGAAGGACTACAAATCCGGTCAGAGTGTACCCGTGTGGAGGCCATCCTGAAATGGGTCAGGCACCACAAGGAGCCTCGGCTCTGCCACCTCCCTGAACTCCTCACCTTGTCCCGTCTTTCCCTGCTCAGCCTGGACTACCTGGCTGACACCCTGCTGAAGGACAGTCTGGTGCAGGCCTCTACCAGCTGCAGAGAGGCAGTGGAAAAAATTCACAGACAGGTCAGTGAGTTCACACTTCCTCCTTCTATTCTCTCTTATCTTTGTTTGTTCAATTTGAGTAGATTTCCAAAAGCAGTCATAACTTTTTCCTATTCTAGAAAATGGATTTGGCACCAGAATATATGGACAGACTTAACTCTCAGAGTCCGCAACCTAACCTGCAAGAAGTGCTATTTGTGATGGGAGGTCGTTCACTGGATGACTCGGATGATGAAGATGACTCAGATGAAGATGAAGACCGAGACCCGAGGCTACAAAGGCTGCTGCTCAGAAACTGCGCCTTCTACAACACGACGACAAGTACAAAAAATTTTTGCACGTATCAAAATGTTCAGAATCCATTTTTACAACTGAACTTTATTGGGAAATATCCGTCTGATTCCTCGAAAAAAGTGTTTGGCAGATGTGTCGTAAGTTGTTAAATGTAGCGTTGACAGAAAAACGGCCCTGCAGGAATGCAGTCTGGATGTGACAAAATTGGATCATCTTCTCAGCTCCTCAAATGAGCGTTTTATTGTGCAGAGCTGGAAGAAGGCATGTTTGTCTGTGTTTTTTATGTGATGGGATGTTAAGGAAAAGATTGCTGCATATCAATCTAAGATTTCTGGTTTTTATGTTATGGCAGTGACGACATAAGCCACAGTGCTGAGGGCAGTGCCGGAAAAGTTAAATTTTTTAACAGATTCTTTCTTTTTTGACCTAACTTTGACTTTCACTTCAATGGCCCTTGAGGACATTTGTGACATATTTTCCTGGTCATTTGCATGCAGTATTTGTAAAAACTTTCATCTAGTTTCCCTCACACTCTAAATGATGCTTTTTCTCTACAGAACAGTGGCATGAGCTCCCTAATTTCCCCAACCCTAACAAGTGGGGTTACTCCATGGTCTCCTTAAACAATGATGTGTATGTAACAGGTGAGTAATGTTAAAACACAGAAACCTAAGGGGTAAAAGGAAAAGAAGCAATGATAGACAGTTGTGAGCAGAACTCTCTCAGAACTTTCTCTTGTGGGGAATGTGAAACGTTGTCAGACTTTTGACAAAGTGCTCTTGTCTGTCTGACAGGGGGCTCGCGAGGTTCGAATACCAACACCTGGTCCACCACAGAGACCTGGAAGTACATCACAAGAGAGGGGACGTGGGTTACTGTGGCACCCATGCTCCGGCCTCGGACTAACCACACGTCGGCCACGCTCAACGGGGAGATTTACGTCATAGGAGGTAAGAAAATAAATACAGTCCTGCATGTGGTGCCTTAAACCTGCAGTGCAATGGAAAACTTTTATCAATTCAGGTAGCTCATCTGGTGATAGTTTGTCAGAATTCGCTTGCATATATATCTTCTTTGTGGTCGAATAGTTTCAAATATGGTCAGGTTGTAAGTACAAGGTAGTTTTAGATGTGTGGTGTGGTGGTGATGGTGTGTGCTGCCGCAAACACACATCTTTAAATTTAAGTATTTGTTTACATTTATGAGACCACGACTCATCTCTAACTCTTCTTATATTTCCCTCCTTCAGGTACAACAGCAGACCGTGTTGAAGTTGAGCATTATGACCCTTACAACAACACCTGGGCCATGACGTGCCCCGCCTTAAAATATGTGACTAACTTCACCGCCACAGCATGTCACGGGAAGCTCTATGTGATTGGCTCGTGTGCTATGAAGTACAATGCTTTGACCATGCAGTGCTACAACCCTGTTATAGGTAAGAAAACCTCCTGGTGGTGCATTCATTTGTCGCTACATTTCCAATGTCGCCATTTTAAGGCTTGGATATTTTTATTTTTATTCCTGTTTTCCCATGATATGTCAGTTTTTCATTTAGTTTTAGTTTTAGTTAGACAGTTTCTTAAAGAGCTATTTATCATAATAGCATTTTAACCAAATATCTGTTGCTTCCGTGTACAACTTCTTTAGAGAAATTACAGAGATAAAGTACCATACATCTTCATATTTGTATAGTATAGTATTTGTTGCAACACCAAGTTTTTCCTCTGTATATGTGAGTTGGTGTATGTGTGATTTTTTGTCTTTCCAATTTTGGGTAAATATTAAGAGTTTATCATTATTGATCAATCCTTGACGATAAGGCAGTTTTGTTTTTACCACAAAATTTGCAGTTTGGATTAAGGAGTAAGGATTTATTTAATAGTGTTGCCTCATTGGGGCATGATGGCGCTTTTTTTATTCTTCTAAATCATATATGTTTACATGTTTTGTTTTTATAGATAGCTGGATCAGCATATGTTCACCCTTCATCCCAAAGTATTTGTCCTCTCCTCGTTCTGTCTGTGTGGATGGAACTATATATCTGGTTGCTGACAACACTAAGAAAGTCTACTCTTATGATCCAGAGGTGAACATGTGGCAGAAGGTAGGCTTACATATCACTGCTGACTGCAGTCATAATACAGTAATACAATCCTTTGTTAACATGATTATAGCAAAAGTAATCCGTTTTATTCTCCTGTTTTGTTGCCTTTAGCAATGTGTTGACTTTTCCCTCTCTTCAGGTCCAGCTTCTCCACATGCTCCATGAGAATGGTGGCCTGGTAACGCTGGATGGGAAGCTGTTTGTCACCGGAGGCCACTGGAAAGGCATGGAGGGGGACTACGGGGTGGAAGTGGAGATTTACAACCGAACGTCCAACACCTGGGAGGTGGAGTGCTTCCTGCCAAGACTTTGGTTCTACAGCGGAGTATGCACCATCTTCCTTGATCCGTCCCAGTGGCCTGAGCTTTTCCCCACAGACTCAACATAACGGCCTGGGACTCAAAGAGTTCACAGAGACATGTTTCTATCATATCTATGGTACAATGCAAATGGCATGTTTTTCCCAGGATGTCATTGTGGCCTAGAATAGTGCGTTACAAGATCCTCAGATGGTTGTTTTACACCATTGCTTGGCTGCTCAGCAGGTGTTTATTTATACTTTGTATCATGTGTTTGAGATCTGATTTCCTTTTTGTGTTAATGGATGGTTCTTGTGAGTCATTAAATCTTTGTAGAAATAGTTTTTGGCTTACTGTTTTGATGATGATGATGATGATTATTATGATTGTTATTGGTTTTGGAAGTAGAAATGCTTGAGTTATTAATAAAATGTGTTCCTGGTTACCCAGATGTAACTCCTCCTGTTCACTTTGCCTTTAGCCTGATGATGATTAACCCATCGGAATCCTGTAGCTTGGCTCATGGCGTCTGTCCTGCCATGGAAACACCCAAGCCAGCATTCTATTTCTATGGCAACGGCCCGGAAGAGCGTGGTCGCCTTGGTAACGTGGACTGGGATTAGATTGGTGCTACTTGCAGTCGCTCCTTAAGTGCTAAAAAGTTCTGTCAGTGAGTTCTTTTTCAGCTCTCGCCTTTTCTATATGCAGGCACCAGTTCAGGTCGACATTTCTTTATTTCGAATTACATTATTTTAATGACTAGTTTAGGTTTGTGCTTCGTTTGACTCAACACTTCTCTCTATATGAAGTTTTATTAGCTTACATTATAGCAAGCTAACGTTAGCTAGAGCAGAGTTTCTGTCTCGTCAAATGAAACCATTTAACGTTACTAACTCACATTTTAGTGATAAAGCTGGGACAGTTTTGCAATGAGTTCTCAACGGGAGCAAGGTGCACACTCACCTAGACTGGAGGCTGTGATTCAGGTTGGTAACATAGTTACTCTTAGTTAACTTAGCGTCTTTCATATTTGAACAGGTTTTTTTTTTCAGAAATACACTTTGACATGTCAGAGTAGGAAAAGCAAAGATGTGAATAATGAAATTAAACATGTAGCTGCTTCACTTTCACGGTCCTGGTACTGTCACAGTTACACCTGTAACATCTAACGTTACTATGAAAAGTCAAAATGTCTGCTGTGAGAAAGCTCTTATGAAAACAGTGGTGGAAGAAGTAAGTTACTGAGAGTAACAATAAACAGTCTAGAAATACTATTTAACTGCGTAAAAAGTAAAAGTCAGCTATCAAAAATGTACTTGAATCAAAGTACAAAATTATTAAGTATTAAGTACCAATAGTAAACTTACTCATTATGCAGAATGTATTGTTTAATTGTATTATAATTATTGATTAAATCATGTAAGCATCACTGTAACTAGTTACTGGACAGTCCTAATGTATTTGTTAATTATATCGGTTATTAATAATCAGAATCTGCAAAGTAACCAGCATCTACAGACTTAATGTAAGTGGGGTAATTGCCTCTGAAATGTAGTGAAGTGGAAGTATAAAACAGCAGAAAATGCAAATAGAAATGGAAGTACGGTACTTGAGGAAATCTTCTTACTTAGTTACTTTCCATACTTGTTGAAGGAAAACCTACAAACACAGTACTAAAGTGATGAAACAGTGCTCAGTGAATAAATCCCCATAATGGATAAGTTAGGATTTCAGTGCATTTTGTTCTCCAGTGGTGGAAAGTAACTAAGTACATTTACTCCAGTAGTGCAACTTATAGGTACTTCTACTTTACTTGAGAGTTTCTATTACTTCATACCTCTATTCCACTACATTTCAGAGGCAAATATTGCTCTTCCAAATCTATCTCTTAGTTACAGTTACTTTACAGATCACTGGTTTTCATACAAAACATATAAAATATTCCACATTGTTGTTGAATATAAGTAAGTTGGCCCTTTCCTGCTCAGTTATGTGATGTGTTGGGCTGGTATGATTGTAGAAGTTGGAGGAGTCCTTGCTTCACTCTGACGGCAGCTCAGGAGAGAGGAATCTGACACTACGAGGTGATGGAGAGGAGTCCAGTATCGCGCCTACACCCGTTTCCACCCGCATCCGCCAGATCATCACCCGCAACCTGGCGGAGCAGCCAGCTGGTATGGAAGAGAGCTTTAATTGAAATGCACAGACAAAAGCAGTGATCACAATCACTACAAACAATTCTTCTGCTTTGCTAGATCATGTTATCATGATAGCACAAGTGGTAAGATTGACACTTCTGCACGCATGATCTGTTTCCTAATCCCAGGTGAGAGCTCTGAGGTCAGCGAGCTGGAGGAGAGCAGGGCCCTGAGGGAGCAGCTGTCTCCCGGCCAGATGGACCGTGACCAGCCGCTAGTCAAGCAGGCCAGTCTCACAGACAGGGTAGGAGTGACACAGGGCAGCAGCGCATTCTCAGGTCAAGGTCAACCTCTGGAACATTATTTACACTTTTAGCATTCGTTGTAACCATGCTATTCTGGCAGAACATTTATTCTATAATGGAAAGTAAATAAAAAATGATATAACAAAGCAAATGGGACGCACAGGTGATATCACCTTCAGTAGGTAAGTACATCTGATACACATTATCCTCTATTTATTCTTGATTTTACCAGCAATACACAAGAAATGTAGCCTTTTTGTGATCATCATAATCACAGTCTCGACATGCATAACCACGATGTGCTAAGTAGCTGACACATTGTTTAGAATGTCAGATGTTTACACAAATCTTACAGGAGTTGGAGATTTGTCAAATTTTGTTTGGAGATGAGATCAAGAAGGTCAGTCACACTGGAGCATTGACAGCAAAAGAGCTACACACGTTTGAAATGGAATATGGTTACGGTAAACATCAGTGTACCACCACTCTTTCCAGCAGGGAAAGCCTTCTGGGGCTGAGCAAACAAACAGTGTGGGAAGGTTATAACAGCTTTGCATGTACTGTAGTGAAAACTGAGTTGGAAAAATGTCGGAATACACATGTACAGGCTCGTGACTGAATTAATTTTACTTGGCACATATTTTATGTCAGACATCTTTGTTTAACTGCTGTAGAATTGCAGTTTACATATTACAGTAAGTACTCTTTGAGCATCCATTGTGCGTGTGTGTGTGTGTGCGTGTGTGGATGCATGTGCGTGTGTGTATGTGTTTGTAAGAGTAAATAAGAGAGGGGAGTGTGGTTCATGAAGGGTTTCCTTGTGGTCTGTTCAGGTAGACTCAGACCCCCTGTGCTCACGAGGACCGGCGTCTCCCTTCATAGCCCCCCCATGGTTGCCCCTCCATGTAGTGGCTGCTGTTTTTGGGGGGAAATTGTGAAGGTCACTGGCCTCCTCCCTTGAGACTGCTGAAGAAAAAGCTCATTTTTCGTGTTGCACAAAGCAGCCATTTGTGATAACACTACACTCATTCTGCTGCTTAAATCTAATGAACTCCCACTGCTTGCCTTACTCTTGGAACTTATTTTAAAACCGAGGCTATAAATATAACTTAATTAGCTTGGCAGGTATATATAGCATATTTATTTTGTTGATATTTTTAGATGTGTGAAAAGGCATTAAACAGAAGGAAACATATGCAAGTGTTGATGCTCACACCACTGAGTAGCAATTTGAAGGGCGGAGGGGTTCAGGTTTAGCAAGAGACCTACCCTTTTTTTACAAAGATCAGAGAAATTATAACTGTAAACACAGCTGAATGTTTTATGCAGTGGTGTCTCACAAGGCAAGAGGTTCATTACAGGACTCGTGTTGTGACTTGTCTTAAGGCTCCTGCCTCTCCTTACTTTTTTCCCTGCAGAACAGCATGATTGTTTGGCAGCTTTGCTGTGATGTGATGTTAATGCAGCGTGATAATCAATGCCCTAGAGCCAAATTCACTGCCTTGGCTGTGGCATCCATGTGGAGTTAACATTTAGGCCAAGAATCTTACCTGCATATGGCTTTCTCCCTCAACATTTACTGCAGAAGGGATCATATTACTGAATTTATCATATAGTATGATTCAATTTGCCAGTATATGTTGGGGCCCATATCAGTATGCCTTACCTGCTCTTTGGAAAGCGGCCAGACACTTTCAAATCTCAGTAGGTAACAGTAGGGTTGAGCATTTTTGTATAGATATTTCCCTTTGGTGGTATCATATGATGATGATGTAAAATCTAATTGTTGAAATTAATAATTAAACAAAAAGACTAATTTAGTTACGATTAGGGTTAGTTTTTCTTGTCAACTTTCTCCTATGTGCTAGGCCATCATCTCAATGACTAAAAACATCTTAAAGGACCAGTGTGTAGGATTTAGTGGCATCAAGTGGTGAAGTTGCAGATTGACTAATTGAACACCACTCACGTCTGTATTTGACAACGTGGGAATGGGAAGGGACTGTGAAGTGTGTAGGAGAAACTATGATGGCCAAAATAAATGAAGGCCCTATCTGCAGCCAGTTCTTGGTTTGTCCATTCTGGGCTACTGTAGACAAATGGCGGTTCAACATAGCGGATTCCATAGGAGACCTGCAGGATCTGTATATAAAAATGGCTCATTCCTATATTCAAGTGATTATACACTAATTAAAATATACCTATAATATTATACGTTCCATTTCTGCCAATAGATCCTTTAAATGTTACACACTGGATTTTATGGTAACTTAGGTAGCTAATTACATGACTTCGTTAGTTTAGCTAGCTAGTGACCAGCGTTTTGCTAATATTAGCTATTAACTTAAGTGACTTAAGTGTAATTTATTTGCTTTTATCTTTTACCCATCTTTAAAATTTGGTTGTCTTTTCAACATAGCCTAGCACATAATAATATAACAATATTTAAGGATAGGAAAAGGAAAGGATAAAGTTGATCGTTGTTCTGACGGACGATTGGCACTTAGGAAGGATCAATTCTGCACTCATTCTGTCGAGGATAAGCAAACAAAGCCAGCTGCAGTACCCTGTCCCCAGAGCAGTTTTTGGTTGCATGTGTTGCTGAAAAGCACTCAGCATGGTGGGGACCAGGTATCACAGTGCACATACAGTAACAGCCATCTTACAGTTGCAGCTCACAGCTGGAGTATGCCCTCCTGTCAGTTCCAAGGGTCAAACAACCAGCCCTTGTAATTACTTACAGGCCAAATTGCTCTATGCCTTTTGTGATCAGGTTGATACTAGGTGACCAGCCATTTTTCATTTCAGTTTGTCAGGCATGGGATGGACCAACCCAAAGAAACCTTAAAGCCAGCAGCAGGAAGGTGTAAAGGTCCAGTGTGTAACATTTAGGAGAATGTATTGTCGAAATGGAATATAATATTCATAGGTATGTTTTCATTAGTGTACAATCACCAAAGACTCACAATGAGTTTTAGAACGTTGCAGGGGAAAATTGCAGCGGTGTGAACTTGCCCCACTCAGCTTGTCAATTCTCCAGTGGCTGGTTTTTAGAACATAAAACAATCTGTTTCAACAGCCAATAAGCACAAAGCAAAGTCAGCTGATCAAGTCAGTTACAAACTCATCTGGTTGAAATGGCAGTTTGGATGGAGAAAAGAGGATCACTATGTCAGTTTGTTTAAGGAACAGCCATGTCTGTATGACACAAGCCTTAAAATGTTTTCTACATCAGTAAATCAGCACATTTGGTGACAAGGGAGTGTCCACTCCTTGCTTCACTTCTTCTTCTCAAATGTGATCTAATGTGTTGATTAGTGAGCTTTAGAGGTACTGGTAGTGGCTGATTGTTTTTTTTTTACTTTGGGCAGAGACTGTTTTCCCTGTTTCCAGTCTTTGTGCTAAGCTAAGCTAACTGGCTGTTGGTTATCTCTTCATATTTATTTTTATATTTACTGTACAGATTATTTTCTTATCTAACTCTTGGCAAGAGAGCTAATAAGAATATTTCCCAAAATGTTTACTCTTCCTTTAAAGTATTTTGTTTTTCAGTTTGAAACAAGGTTGTCCCCTTTGACACTTCTTCTTGGAAGATGAAATATGATGCCCAACTACCAAAAGTTTCTTTCTGAAATCCATCTGATGCTCATAGTCTCAGAATGAATCAGGCCCACCATTGAAGGAGGACCATACTTAGATGTCCCAAATTCTAATTCTTCCTGAGCTTTCCTTAAGTCTCTTGACCTGACAGAGGACCATTAACGCAATGCTGGTGAAGTCACACCTGGACTCTGAAAGCCTTCCTCTGTGTCTCTGTTAAGTCATTCAGCGTGATCTCTGGTGACCCCAGAAAATTGCACCTGAACCAGGATAGCCCCTGACCCAGTTTGTGAGTTGGATGGCCTCAGGAGGTTGGAGAATTCGGGGTCGGGGTGATTTCTGAACCCTCTGTGTTGCTTTTGGAGCCTTGCCAGTGTGCCTTTTCTCAGACATAGACATCCATCCCCTACTGCCTGAACACTTAGCGAGTGGCTGCACAATACTGCAGTGTGGCAGTGAGTTGGATAAAGATAAACTCTTGCTGAATGATTCCTGACACCAACTGCCATTTGCGAGCGCCCTCTGAAATCTTGAATCCCCTGGGTCTCTGCATAAAAACTCTGTCAAACATAGTTGAAGCAGATAGAAGAGAAGAAGTCTGTTTTGAGGGATTGTGTTACTGTCCCCTTTTACCCTGCTACCCCTCTCTGTTTCAAGTTTGTTTTTCCTGCTGGCACAAACCCTTTAATTCCGGCTGCAGTTTGAATGGAACACTGCCAAAAAGCCTGACTATCATGAAATTGTAAAAATTAATTGCCTTCCCCAGAGAAAATATGCTTAAAAGCCCATCCCAGTGCTCAATTTCTGATGAAAGTATTCCATTAAACCTTTTCAGCATTTGACATTAGGCTACTCACGTTACCTGACTTTAAAGTCAAACATTAAGCGCACTTTTCAGATCTTTTTCACATGTCAAGACTGCCTGCTCAGATGTGAAGTTGAACTGACTGAGTGGGGTTTCTGTGTGTGTAGGCTTTGTACAGCGTTGTCCTTGCTGGGGGGCGTTGTGTTAAGTGCTGCAAGGCCAGCCACATGCTTGTGAGTACACAGCATGTATTATTAGTTTGGCTGTATTTACACAGATCACTTGTGTCCCCTGTATGCCATCACAGCAGCTGTCCCCATAACCAAAAAGTTCACCCCATGGTAACACACTCAGCAGCTCTCCCTCCTCACTTCCATTCTCCCTGTTTGTTATCCCACATTGTGTAATTACCGTCAGTGATGATACATAAACAGCTTTCACAATCAGCTGGGGCTCTTTCACGGAGTCAGCACTCAGGGGGTAATGTGAGGGGAAAGGGGAACGGGTATGTTGTTGAAGTAGGATAGTAAGTTTTTTGGGCAGCTTGGGGGCGATGGACATCCGCTCCAGCTGTGTTTAGGAATCTGACAGATAGTGCACTCCATTAATTCCCTTTATTAAGCCTCTGGGCCCAGGCCAAGCCAGGGAAAACGATTGCAGCTGTAACCCTTCACATGCTGGCTGGACTGCGTACTGATGGCCAGATTTTGTCCTGAGTAAGTCAGAGATAGAAAGAAAGAGGGACTGAGGATGTGGACTAGTTGCTGCATATGCCTGAAAATGTATCTCTGTATAGATGAACAGAAGTGAATCCACAATGCCTGTGTAATATAGTGAGAGAGGAAAAAATGACTTCTGAATTTCTAAGATATTTTACAAAACCCTGTTAAAACATTAGATAAACTGGTGAGTTATCAGATCTCCAAATGTTGTGACATTAGGTCAGTGAGAGAATATTGTGATCATAACTTGGTAACTGAAATGGATTGGATCTTGATCTACCACATGAGCAAGGCAGCAAGTTTTGGCCCAAACACCAAAGCCTTCACAAGGGCCTTGAAAATGATTCTCTTGTTGCTTGTTGGCAGATGAATCAAAGCAAGATTATCCCTTGATGTTGTTTGAAATATTTATCAAAAGAGACAATACAAGGAGTGGCACAAATCATAAATATCAAGAAATATAAAAAGCTAATTCAAAGCACATTTTAAGAGGCTGAAAAATCTTTTACTTTGGAAACATAAGCAGGGCTCAAGAAACAGATACTTGGTAATGAAAAAAAAAGAAAAGGAACCATAGCAACCATATGGAGGCATAAAACATACCATGACAAAAAGGCTGTTTTTGTATAAATTGAATCTTGAACATTATTGCAAAATGGCAGTAGATGACCTCAAAGAGTCAGGCTACATTGGGATTAGGCTCAGCCCACTTTAGGGGGCCGCGGAGGCTGCTCGAGAGTGATTGTACTCTAAGGCAGATCGTAAATAGCAAGGGTGTTCAGTGAGCACACTTCTGGGCCCCCAGTAAGCCCTGTAAGCCCCTGAGTTAGGGCAGATGGAGGACTGGGATTACTCGCTTCTCTCTTTTGCCTTTTTACAGTCACCAATGGATGGGCGTGTTGTGAAGAACAATGAGTTCAAGCTAACTTGGAGATGAGGGTGATGAGATTAAATGATGCAAGCAGAGCAAAGGAGTAAATGGTGGGGGGGGGGTCTCCACAACAGACTGCTATGCGCCCACTTGGGAGCTTCTTGCACGGAGCATGGCTAATCTAGAGCAGCCCCCGGCCTCCTGCTTTACAGCTGACCGGGGAGAAACAATAAAAAAGCGTCCCCTCAGTAGTGTGTGAAGCAGGGGCGAGGCGCTGGCAAGAAGCCCACACACTGCAGTTATGTATGAAATGTATGAAAAAGTGTAAACAACCCTCCTCATACGGGCAGGGCGGGGTTCTGTACCAGTTGCTAGGGATACCTGGTCACTGAGTGCACAGGAAGGTAGGGAGGGCGTAGTCAACAGCAGTGACAGTTGATGGAAGTAACTACACATAGACATAGGGGCAAATTGTGACATACAAATGTGCAACCTTTTTGTACTTTGCATGACCTTACAGCTCTAGGGAGGTGGGAATGTCTCTGCAATATGTGTTTTCTTTTATTTTAGTTTCCCATAGTTCAGAAAACACAAGAAGTCAAGCTCAAGATGAGAAAAGTTACAGCTCTATTCCAGACTAGGTTGTGACATGACATTGCCCTTCCTGACGGCTTGCAGCTCCAGAAACCCAACTAATTTTATTTGTTTATTTTTTGGTTTGGGGATCAACGCTGTTAAAGGTGCCCTTTGGGAGTTTTCTTTCAAGCAAACAAAATTATGTTTACATTCAATGCAACGCACCAAAACATATTGTGTGTATCCTTGAAGCCTGACAGACATGTTGAATGCATTTCCGTCCTCGTAAAACGTTTACAAAGCTGATATTACAATTATTTTAAATGACTGTTTACTGGCTAGCAGTCTTCTGTGTTTCCTCTGTTGGTGCATTGCTACGCCTCTCTGTGATTTACCGCCGGCAACTGTTGATTACCAGACTAGTGTGAAACTGGCGGCAGGACTGTGTATCGCGCCAGCCGGGTGCTCGTGTATGTGCATGCACTCGAGCAAACAAAACAGGGACTCACTCATACAAAATATTGCTCCACAACACTTTTAAAGTATAATATCATTTATCTGAATCCTGTATTATTGCATAATCATAAAACTATTAGTAACGTTTATATTGTGATCACTTGGTGTATTTTTACAGAGAGGTTATAGTGGTGGGTGGTCAACTTGGTCCCATTTCTCAGTTTTGCACCAGCAGCATCCATATATGGGTTAATTTCGGCTATTGTGTTGACTGTGCTCCCTCTGGGGCAGAGTCTTATCACTGGCAAATATGTGGAAATCACTGATTAGGTTTGTGTTTTGATGAGTTACAGTGGTGTAGTACACTGTGGTCTCAGTTGTACTCCAGTCCCCTTCCCCAAAGTTGTAAAGAGACCCCTCTATAAAGCTCCACATGTAGATTGTGCTCAAGTGCTGTAATAAACCTTGTGTGCTATGGCCATGTATTCTAGGTGTATTTATAAAGTACATGCTTGTTAGTATGTCAGTGTTATTGATATAGTTGTGCCAAAATACTTGAAAAGATGCATAATCACTAATGCTTCACGCACAGCTGTTTCCAGGAGTCCCTTTAAACACAGCTGCTGCAGTTTTGTGTGTTTCAAACACTCCGCCCATGTTGTTCCTCCCTTCTCAGTCCCTAAAGCTGTCACCTCAACAACGGGCAGTAAAAGAAGCTTTTGTGCTCTCCTGGTCCTTGGAGAAAAACACCAAAAGCACAGAGCCAAGTGCATGATCGCCGTTAGCGTGGTTTGTAGTATAAAATTCTGAAAAGGGCATTTGAAAATGTGTTAATAATGGTGGCAAAGTGGCTGGGTTCAGTGTTGAACAGTGAGACTATTGTCTTGGCTCTCTTGGAGCCTGCTGGAGAGATTAACCACCCAGAGAAGAGATGAGGTACAGAAGAGAGGTGGGAGGGAGTGGGTCGCAGGGTTGATTTGAAGGGCTTGGATGGTGGTTTGGAGTGTGTTGCAGGGAGGGCGCTCCCTCGCTCTCGCTCTCTTCCTCTCTTTTTAAATGAGAAGTCGGCAAGGGCAGCTGGAGGCACGCAGTGTGTTGTAGTGCTCTAGGGCCATGTGGTTTGTATTAGTGAGGACAGGGTGTCTGGCACCAGCATAGAGAGTGGGTGGTGCAGAGGGAGTTTAGGTTGTGTGAGGTTGAGAGGTTACAGGACATTTGGATTTCAGATATGGGAGAGGATATGAGATTCCACAATGAGAAAGACCAGTACATTTGTATATCTTGCACTCGACAGATACAGCCATCATGCATAAACAATATACTTACATACTGTACTTGGATATTCCATAGACTGACAGTAATACTATAACCCCTCACCCCATATTTAAGTCTAGCCACTGTTTGTCCAACCCTCACGCTGAATTAATACTGATTGTCTCCAGATTGGTGTAGTCAATCAAATGTTGACTATTACAGGGTTTCTGTTCTTGTGGGGAACATACTATGCACATATTCAATCTCATCAGTATTGATATCATTAAATCATGTGATGACAGTAATTACCACTCAAGAGTGCTGTATTGTAAGATGTTCTTTTTGGCCTATACCCCTCTGTCCAAATACCCTATGGAAAGCTCCCATGCATTAACTTTATTTTTTTCACAAACACAACCCACAGTGAACTGTTTAAAAACTGCTGAATGACTCGTCTGAATGCAAACTTATCCTTCACCCTGTGGATGGTGCAATAGACATACGGTTCAGAATAATGCAGCCCAGTACAGCAACAGCCAAAAAATGGCAGTAAAACAGAAAACAGAAAACAGAATACAAGCTTGCAGGCCTGTTGCAATGGATCTCATTAGACTATACAAATGTATCTTACTCATAACAGTGCAGAGAACATGTGTACTGTGTATTGTAATGTGCAATATCCTGTCACATTGTCAAACTCGTTAAAGCGCATTTGTTACCACTCCATCCAGCTTGATCAGATGCTGATGCTGCAGTCAGCAGTGGATTCAGACCAGGACAGTGTATCACCAGGATCCCTGCAATTGCAGAACAAGGAGAGAGCTTACAGGCAAAAACTGAGGGTCTACCAGGAGGCCCAGCAGAGACAAGCCCAACTTGTTCAGAAGCTGCAAACCAAGGTAAACAGAAATGGTCACTATTCTTAAATTGTAATGAAATGAAAAATGTAAAAAGGTTCCTTTGGCTTTAACTGTGCACCTTTTGTTTGTTGTATACGAGGTTCTACAGTACAAGAAGAGGTGTGGGGAACTGGAAGAGCAGGTGCTGGAGAAGACCTCTGAGTCTGAGAAGATGAGATTGTTGGTATGTCAAGACTGTAGCATCACCTTCAAGGATCAGTGTTGCTTAGATATACTGTAAATATTCAAGTCTTAAGTCTAAAGGGCCTGCTAGGGTCCTCTAGAGGCCATCTACTGACATTGCCCTGTTAGCATTAAACCCTCAATAAGCTGGGGTAGTGTAGTCCAATAGATAGATTCTTTCTGCTGACAAAGAGGATGGTGGCAGGGTGGTAAAATTATTATTTATTATCATTATTGCCTAACACAGTATGTTACAATATTTACAAAAATATTCTAAATTGTGTTAAAGGATTGAACTCGTGTTTTTTGTTCAAGTAGTTATAATTGGTTCAGACATGAGTACTATAAACCATTATATATCCAAGAATTATGTTGCAATACAATTCTATCCTTTATGTTCATTTGTTCGAATCCAGTTGTTTATACAAGCAATGAAAGGCATTTTAACAACCAGCAAAGGAATCATGCGGAAATGAAAAGTAAAACATGTCCTGAATACGATTTTATTCAAAAGTATTTAGTTCATCCAAATATTATTCTTGGCTGAGTGGCCTCCACCGAGAATTTGGATTAGCAGATTTCCACCATAATTATGTTGCTTTATACATATTAGGTACCTGCAAATTACTACTGCTAGCATATACTGGAGTGTTATCAGGATGCCAGCAGTGGTGGTGTGTATGTGTTTGTGTGCGTGTTCAGCTGCAGGCCCACCTGGACTCAGCCCAGCGTCAGCAGCGGGCAGAGCAGGATCTCAATATGGTAATGAGGAATAAGACTGCTCAGCTCGAGGAGGAGCAGAAGAGGTGAGTGATGGGCACCATGCTGTAAAGGTAGTCAGGTCCAATACAGAAACTTGTAAGGCTTCTGTACTCGTAAGTTATAAATATTATGGACTGCAGAAAGTTTGGAATCCAGAAATCAGACAACCTACAGCAGCAGGGAGTCTCTATCTGGGCGCAGACTTAGAGCAGTAAATTCATGGATAAGCCTGTAAGAAATTTGCTCCCGTTTTTCTTCCTCTGTTTCTTGTTCAGAAGCAGAAATCAAAAGACATAGACATATTTCTGTGAAATGCGTGGAGCAGAGATATTCCCAGCATTTCCTTGAGCTTTCCTGCTGTTTTCCCCTGCCCCTGCTGCAGGGCGAAGGCAGAACCTGCCCTTGGCAGATAATCTCAGCATCCAGTTTGTCAGGGAAAATTAGTGGTACTATTGGCTCTCTTCTCTAAAGCATTTTAACGATGCTTCACATTAAGTATGGGCCAACCTCTGCAGCTGAGGCCAGGTTTTAATGCCCTATGATTTATGCAGTTATGGAACTTTATTTGAAATGCCCTTGGCAGAAGCTTTGCCAGGACCTGATAATTTTTACTAAAATATCACTCACTGTAGAGTTACCAAGCTCTATCCACTTAAGCACTTTTTAATGTAAATGTAGTGTAGAGATTAAGTCTCCAATCCATTTATATGTTTTTGCTTATTATTGCGATTACTGATCCCTTTTTTCCTATGTCTCAGTTCCCTTTCAACACAATATCATCCCATACATGCAAACATGGGTTTGGCTTCCCCTCAGACCAAACCTAACCAAACATAGCAGTGTGGCATGCTTTACTGTAACAGGGTGTGTGTTTAGTGTGAGAATGATGTAAACATTTTTGTAAATGACTATACAAGCAGATCTGGTTGAAATTAAATCTAAGTTGACACAGACGTTATAAAACTGTCACACATGTTCACCCTGTAAGTGTGGTTGGCAAGGGTGGATCTAAAAGCTGCAGATGTAAGAGTGAAATGCTGGCCATGTGAATGTGATGAAGTTTGGGTGCTGTGGAGGGGTTACAGGAGGGTGTCGTGACAGTTGTTTGTCAGGGGAGAAGTCCAAAATGTCCTCTCAGTGTCACAGCGCTTGTTATTTACAGGTGTGCCAGCCTCAGCCAAGTCAACTCTATGCTGCGGGAACAACTGGAGCAGGCAGGCACTGTCAACCATGGACTGACAGAGAGCTTGTGGAAGGCTCGTGGAGACGTGGAGTTGTGTGATACCCGTCTGCGCAGAGAGCAAGAGGTGAGAAAAACCACAAAAATGAAGTGCTTGAGTCAGAAAATCAACAGGGAAAGCTCAAGTTTATCCCTTTCTGCACATAGATTGTGCAATTAAACTCCTGTTGAGTTCACATGGGGTAGGAATTCCATTCATAGCCAGTTTTGTCAATTCATTCTCATTCCCTGTTCGTTTCACTGCTATGATTTTTGAGTTGTTGTTTCCTGTGAAAACATTCCAACTGCTGAGGGGGAGGAAAATTTTGTGCAAACAATCTGGCGTTCGTGCTGTAAATGGGCTACATCTGTTGATTCAGGGAAATCCAATTATTTGTATGTGTGCCAGTGTGCCAGAGCCCAGGAGTTCCAGCATTGCATCTGTTTGGGATCACAATAAAATGAGAGGTGCCATCATTTGCTGTAAGCAACCCCTGCCACCCACCCTCCAGTCTCTAGACCCCTTGTTGTCTGCTTCCCTCTGCAGACGTGCGCCTCCCGGCTGAGCCGCGAACAGGCTCGTGTCAGAGCACTATGGCGCCAGGCCGCTTCCCTGCGGAGCACTTTCACCCAGCTAAGGACTTTCACTGACAGGTGAGTGTGGCACACTGCCAGAATCCCTCCAGCGACTCAGGATTCCACAAGACCCCCACCTCTCTTGTGTCTCACACTCACGACTGCAACCACAATCCATCTCTCTCAGCCAAGGATCAAAGTGGAACAGGTCAACAGGGTCGCCTGTCTCCCTGCTTATTGTCCTCACTGGGGGCACCGATGGCTTAAGGTGTCTAGCCTCACTGTTGAAATCATCCATCAGGACAAAGCTTGAGCTCTATAAGACATGGCTTATATCATGTTGAACCACTGTGAGCACTATTGAAGAGTAATTTGCTTTAATAATGATTGCTCAGCTCATAGACAGCTGTGATCATGTCAGAGGCTGTACTGTAACTTAAACTGAACACACTTCAAAGTGAGCCCTGATCCCAGAGCTTAACCACTACAGACATCCTTCCCTTTCAAACAGAAACAGGCAGTTTTTTAATTAGACTAATGGCTCACAACTGTATGAACAAAAACAGCATGTCATATTTTCTTACCCTTTTGGATCTTTCATATTCATTCTATAAATCTCAATGCACATTATTCTGTTCACCAGGACTCTGTCCGATATGCGCGGGGAGTGTGTCTCTGCCAGCCGGCAGCTGCATGTTGCCTGCATGAACTTAGAGGCCAAAGTAACGCAGGAGAGCACCTCTAGTGGTGTGGAGACGTCAGCACTGGAGAGGCAGCTGAAAGACAAGTTGAAAGAAGCCATGCAGCTTCAGGGTCGCTGGGATGCAGAGAAAGTCGAACTTAACTCGAGGTAAAGTCATCTCCAAATCCATCTGGGCCTGTTTTTCTTAAAGAGTTTGTTTCATGTCTTTTGAAATTGACACAAGACATAGCTTTAAACTGCATTTGATGCTGGTTTCAGTGATAACACATTGAAGCAACTAAGAAAACCCTCAATTTATCTCTCAACAGTTGATACATTTTTCTCCATGACTTTGGGTCTCTATAACTACTAATGTAAGTTCAATTGTTCAATTAAGAACATTTTAGGTCTTAAGTTGTCTCTTCCTGATCCCACCTCAGCTCAACTGACTGACAGCACAAACCCTACGCCCATATTTTTCTACAGTCTCTCGATTGATCTAGCTGTCCAGCACTGTCAGGAATAAAAAGACATCAAAAATTCTTGGCCTGAGGTCACCTATAGCACAATCGTTTGATCAATTTCAAAATTTACATTCTTCCTATGATTGAAAGGAATGCCAAATTTAATCCCTTAGATGGAACCCCAGAACTTTACATAGGCTTTGATCATTAAAATCCTGCCCATCAAGCCATTTCTCTTGTTCTGATACAGAAGAATTAAGTCTTTTGTACCATCTCCTTTGCACTTCAGTCAGAAGACTGCAGGAATGTCAGTGCCTTTGTGTTCTGGATCTTAGCTGGCTTTTGATCTTATCAAAAGTCATTGTTAATCCCATGATTCTGTGCAGAGAATATGATAGTGTTGATGGTGTACTAGAGGAGGTGGACATGCCAGTCTTGTTTCTTCAACGTCTCAGGGAACTGTGTGTTTATGATTTTATTTTCTGTCCATTTACGTGCATTTTGATCTATGCAGAATCCTGGAACTGACTGACACGGTGAAGTACCTCCGCAGCCAGAGCAGTGAGAAGGATGCCAGCCTCAACACCATGCAGATCAGTCTGGACAGGATGGTGGGACCTTGGGAATCATGATTGGGAGGTGGCAGATAGAGGGGTGGTTAAGGGGACTAAACTGCCTATAGTCTGGACCTTAGGCTTGATAAACTCCACGACTTCCTTGTCTAGAAGGCTGCCATCTGGGGAATGTCAGGCTTGCTCTATGTGTACTGCTTATCTGACCATAATGGTTTCCTGCTCAGGAGACGAGGAGAACAGAGGATAAAGCAGAGATGGAGGTCCTCCACACAGAGATCCAAGCCCTCCAAAAGATTTTATGCCACATCCAGCAGGTCAGAACAAACGCACTGAGCTACATCATGCATTCGGTTAGCACATAAGAAGTTTAATGTTTTTCGTTCTTCATTATACCTGCTGTGTTCAGTTGGTTGGCAGCGAGGGTGATAGCAGCGGATCTGAAAGTGTGTCCTCCTCGCCTCTTCATGGCCGGTCTCCTCTGAGGAACACTACCCTGATGGCTGTGCAGAGTGCTCTCTCCAAGCACCAAAAACAAACACAGGTCCAATAAAAACTGCTCTTTCCTTCTTGTAGATGTTTTAGGACAGTGGCTCCCAATCTGAGGGTAGGAACGGCTCAAGAGGTCCCAAAAGAAATCTAAGAGATCCCAAAGAAAATATATATATACATTTCCAAATTATTATTTTTTTCTATTTTTGCCTTTTTTCTTGTAAAATACAGTTTTTTCAACTCTCCAGGCACGTAAAGTCCTACAGCTGAGACAATCTGAAAAGGAAAAGTCATTCTGTGGTTGAACTGCTCATGTATACACTAATGTCATAACCCCTTAACGACTGGTCACAAGTAGATATAGCCTAATTTTAAGAGGTCAGAAGCCAAAAATGTTGGGAACCACTGTTTTACTGTTTTATACAGATAATATATATAACACTTTGTCATGACATTTCACCCAAGTTTCTCTGCCTACACCCACACACAAACACCGCACCCGTGTTCAAACCACAGGACCTGCATGGGCGTCTGGATGCCGCTCTGGAGCAAGTGGACACACTGCGGGATCACCTGCAGGAGAGGGACGCTGAGAGGAGAGAGCTGGAGCAGAGTATCCAGGAAGTAAGGAGGGAAAGTCAGGAGGCTAAAAAAGCTCTGGAGGAAAGCCTCAGAGACAGCAACAGATATCACTGCTCTCTGGAGCTCATCTCCAGGTACTTCCTGATCCTGCAGTTACCCGTTTCCTGGACTGTGTCGATGCTTCAAGACTGTAGATTAAAAAGAATTGTATTGTTTTTCATATTTGCTAGACTTTGTTTTGTTATTTGTGAAATTGCCATTAGGACTAAATGTTGTTTTTGGAAAAATACAAATGTTATAATGATTATGATGATGATGACAAATATTATAGTTTGGTTTTGTGTTTAATTAGGCAGATAATTTTCATTAAACATCTCCAAAAACAATATTTATGCAACATTATACAAGAAGTAAAGAAGAAAACCAAGTGTTCTAATAATTATGATGTAGATAATCATTGTGCAGCAACTGACCTCAGCATACTCTCTCTCTTTCTTTTCCTCTGCCTCTCTCTACCTCTGTGCCTCACAGCGAGAAAGGCAGCTTGGAGAAGCTGCTGTCAGAGGTGCAGCAGGAGGTGGACTCCCAGAGTGCTGAGCTGGAGGTACTGCGGGGCTCATCGCTGGAGCTCCAGAGACAGCGGGACCTCCTGAGGCAGCAGAGGGAGGATCTGGAGATGCAGCTGTCACGCCAGCGCACAGAGGCCCAAAGAGGGTACAGCATGAGCAAGGCAGAATGACCGTTACACAACACACACACACCCCGTCACCCGTGATTGTTTTCAAGCTCCGTTTGTTTAGAGTTCAGATCAGTAACACATGTCATTCTCCGGCCGGCAATTCACCCAGATGACATTTGGATGAAAATGTAAATGATTTACATTGCATTACTGCACTCATGCAAGAAGAAAACGTCTTTTTTTCCTCTTTTTGAGGCTTTCTTTTGCTTAAAAAAATTTGATTAGCTGAGAATTGGAGCAGGACATGCAATACAGCAAAAAAGTAACTCCCTCAGTGTTATGGCCTTTGGCACCAACATTTCTTCATCTTTCAAAGTGGAGATGGATTACTGTTAAGGGATTTTGTTTATATAAATAATCTGCATGTGTGTGAGACAAAGAAACAGCATGAGAGAGTCACGTATGTGTTACATTTTGTGTTGCAGCGAGAGGAGTCTGGAGGAGCTTGAAGGGAAGCACTCAGATCTTCGTAGGGAGCTTGTGACAGTAAAGGAGGCTCTGAGTCAAATCACCCTGCAGAAGGAGGTGCTGGAGGATGATAAGGCCAGCCTCGCTCTGGCTCTCAGCAAGGTAAACTGCTTTGTTCTGCACCAGGTAGCCTGATCTGTATTACTAGATTCTCACTAGGGGGTTTAAATCCTCCTAATATTTGTGATTCACTCCACAGATGGAGTCCCAGAGTGCTGCACATGAGTTAGCCCTCACCAAACTGCAGAACCAAGAGGCTGCTCTAAAAGACTCTCTTGCCAAAATGGCTGCCCTGAGCGAAGGCTTAGCCAAAGACAAGGTGGAACTCAATCGTATTCTGCTGCAGGTCAGTAGCTGCGCAGTTTGCCCTGTACATTGATGGAAGGCAGAGTTGAACAGAACAGATGTGAAATATTTCTGTTTCCCCTTCCAGACGGAAGGTGAGAAGGCAGAGCTTGCTGAACGTAGACGGGAAGCTGAAGTAGAACGGGCAGCGGCCAGGGAGGATACAGCACGGGTGCAACAGGAGATGATGAATCTGCTTGCTGAGAAACAAGCCCTGGAGAGCTCCCGCAGCCACTTGCAGGATCTCTGCCAGAAGCTAGAAGCTGAGCTGAGCCTGCTGCAGAAGGAGAACGCTCAGGCCCTGGAGCAGCACTCCCAGGTCAGAGGCCCCTGGCCATTTACACACTTCAGCCTCTATCCTCCCAGCTCCCACCACCTGGGAGAACTGTGTTGATGTTATTAATGGCTTTCAGCAGGTTTGTTTAGCATGTTGTCACATTAAAATGTATTGGAGGTACTGGACACATCTGCCATGGTTTTATCTGTCAAATGGGATATGGAGAGCAGTTTGAGCTACACTCTGTTTTATGAGCAACTTGGGAAATAACAAGCAGGGGATGAACAAATGTGAACTGGAAAAGATAAATAGATAGACATCTAATATCCAGTGGGGGTTCGTGAAAGACCCAATAAATTAACACCTAAAGTGTTCCCACTCTCCCCTTAGCAGATCCAGAATTCGCTATTTCGTCCCCTAAAGAATGAAAGGAATCCTCCCCTATTTTGTTATCTGTTCTGAATGTGAAACTAGGATATCCGTGTTGATCTCAGCTAGAATATAACAAACCTAAACAATTTGACAAATTCCATCCAAACATTTTTAGATAGCTTATCTGTGAAAATAAATCAGCCGTGTATAAAACAAGCCCTGGTGTGGCCTCCATCGTGCTAAGCTCATGTTTCATCCCCTTATTGGGCACCACTCACATCCATAACATTGATGTAATTCATCCACTTTAATATTTACCTAAGGAGAGGCTGAAAGACATCATGTGCTAATATTTAGTTAGTGTGAGTTCATTTTAGTTTGGTTTAAAATCAAATTACAATGATTGTTGCTTTTCAAACAATCCGTTGCAGTGAAATATTAGAAGTTGCAGGGGCCCGTTATAGACTCAAACATTGTGTGACGGTGTGCTAGTGTGTTAGTGCCTTGAAGGCACAGTTTATCAGGGAAATACCATTTTGAGATCCGAAAGTTAATAGTTAACATTTATTTCTGTTTCAGAATACAGCTTTAACATTATTTGGCTCCAGGAGAATAACCCATGGACAGTTTGAACGTTTTGGGAAATAAGCTCATTAGCTTTCTTGCTCAGTGTTAGATGAAAAGATTAATACCACTTCCATGTCAGTAAGCTAAATATTAAGCAGAAGTTTAGCTTGGTTAGTTTAGTTTAGCATAAAATACTGGTAGATAGGGGGAAACAGCTAGCCTTATGCTGTCCAAAGTTTTTAAAAAAAATCTGCCTACCAGCAGCTCTAAAGCTCACTAATTAACACGTCATACCTCATTTGTTTAATTTGCACACAAACAGTAACGTAAAGATGAGGCTGTGGTTTTATGAGGGGTTTACGTGCTGGAATTGTTTCTTGGCTAAGCCGGTGGAGTCCTATTGTGATGGGGAGGTTGCCAGGCAAGCAGTGGAGACATCAGAAAGGCAAAAAATTGGTTGTACACGTAACCCGTCATTAAACTGCAACATGTCGTTTTTACACGTTGATTTTTGTAAACAAATAAGATATAACATGCTGATAGGCTGATTTGCCTTTGGGCAGAGCCAGGCAAATTTTATTCTGCTTGCTTCTAGTCTTCATGCTAAGCTAAGCTAATCGCCTGCTGGCTCTGGCTTTATATTTAGTGTACAGACATAAAAGTAGTATCAATATGTGTATTTCACAAAATTTTGAGATATTACATAAAATGACTCCAGTTGATTGTGAATGCCTCAAATAATGTTTCACATGTGCAAACCTATGTTTGGATTTAAGTGTCATTTCCATTTTAAATTGGCCGCTGAATTCAGTGCATTTCTACAGTGAAAGATGAATCCCAGGACAATCCTCTCCTCAGTACTTTCATACAACAATCTGTTGTTGGAGTTTTAATAAATGCTGATTAAAATTCTACATCAACTGCACATGTTCCCAGTTCATTATTTTTGTTGCTAGATAGAGGTCCTGTGGTGTGTCAAAGTGATTTAAGTAGTAACCGGGAAAAAATCATAACCCCACTAATCATTTTTGTTTTGCTTCAGGCAGTGCATTTGTTATGGCCTTGCAATTACTATACACTGTCATGAATCACTTAAAGTTTGTTTAATTTATGCTTCATAACAGCAAAAAAAAGGGGTACTGAGAGTTCAATATTAGTTCATGAAATGTGGCTGCATTAAGTGTAGAGGTTGGGTTCATTCTCAATCCAACAGATACACATTACCAACCATAACGTAACTGTTAATATAGGAGTTCCTTCTGCTGCACACACTCCTACTCATGAAAAATGTGTTCCACAGTTATGGCAATACAGCTATGAAGTGTGTATGTTGTAGTTTGAATGCATATGATGATTTAGCGTATACTCCTTTTTTGCCTGCTTGAAGCAACAAGTATAAATTAATTGCTTGATGGTATTTTTTTATTTGTGTATATCGGTCTCCAGGTCAACAGGCAGATGCAGACTGTGTCAGAGGAGCTTTGTGCGTGCAGGAAGGAGCTTGAGACACAGACCACAGCCCTAAAGAGAGCTACCCATGACAGGGAGGAGCTGGCCAAGGACAAGGCTGCTCTGGACGTCAAGCTAAACTCCGCTGACCGAAACGCCTGTGGTCTCACGCAGGAGTTGGGTGCACTTAGGTCTGAGTGTGTTTGTGCATGTGTGTGTGTGTTTGTTTGTGTGGTTTGACCTCTAAAATGTTTTGGGACCAATTTTAGTTTTAAAACCAGTTTTCCCAGTTTGTTTTTTTAGAGTTGCATTCAGCACAAGCTACAGTAAATTGTTTCTCTCTTCATCGGTTAAGGTCAGGGTCACGGTTGGGTTTAGGGACGTATCGGTTATGGTTAGGTTAAGAGTGTAAGGAATGAATGTAAGTCAGTCTCCTCAAAGGCATCATAAACAACCCAGTGTGTGTGTGTGTGTGTGTGTGTGTGTATGTATGTGTCAGGCCAACTGCCAATGTGTATTTAAGGTCATTTTAACTTTTTAAGCAAATTTTACTTTCTAAAGTGCAGCCAGTCACATGTAACAAGAGTCTTTAAGTAACATGGTTTTATTTGGAAACTTTGCTCATGATGGATCATTGGATTTTATGACCTTCTACACCTAGTGGTTCAAAGGTCTTTTTTCAGAGCTCCAACCACTTTACCGCTGTGTTCCAGAGCAGAGAAGGAGTCCCTGGAGACGGCTCTGTTTGAGAGCCAGGAGCTTGCCTCGTCTCTGGAGGCCGAGTGCACCAGGATGGCGGGGGAGAGGCGCAGCTTGCTCCTGGCTAACGAGGCCTTGACGCGTGAGTAGCCCCCTCCCTCAGAGACCTCACTGTCCTCTGTGCCAAGCCCCCTGGCCATGAAGCCTTTCCAACAGCCCACTAGAGATCCATATTTCAGCTGTGAGCTCTGCAACAGCTGGGCTGCAGGATCACTGGAGCTGCTTTCTCAGCTGACCAGGGTCCCACCAGTCCGCACAAACACACATGGATCAGATAAGTGGTGTTAGGCTAGCATGTTCCACATAAAGACATGCATGAGTATCCCCGGTAATTGTAAATAAAATCTTGCTGATCCTGATCTGTCTAATATATGAGTGGAATTCTGATAGAGATTGCATGCATCTGTGCAGGTGATGGTGCTCGGATGCGTGTGGATGCTGAGCGCCAGTCTGCACTAGCTGAGCGAGAGCGGAGTCAGTTGGAGGAGAAGCTGGCCCATGTAGAGAGGAATGCCCTGCTGACCCTGAACAGCAAAGCGCGAATTCACAGAGAGCAGCTTGAAGCTGAGCGCCGACAAAAGGTACAGTAAGACTTGTGTAGTTATGTTGGCTGGACAAATTTAAAATTGGATGATCTGTTAACTCATCAGGGGTGTGTGTGTTTGGTGGTTGCCAGGAGCAGCAGTATGCAGACCTGATGGTTCAGCGGGAGCAGTCTGAGGAGCAGCTGCGCAGACAGTGTGAGGAGCTGCATGTGCAAAGCCAGAAGGAGCTGCAGCAGGTGCAAGAGGAGCTGACAAGGCTGCAGCAGGACTTCAACCAAAGCCTCCTGCAGGCTGAGAGTGAAAAGCAGCAGGTGTGTGAGCTGCTTTAAGTTTGTTATGGTTTTTTAGATTATTTATGAACCTTAAAATGTTCCCATCCTTAGATCTGTCAGTTAACAGTGTGTGTCCATCAAAAGCCATAGCCATTAAATGACCCTGACCTCTCAGTCTGTTGTGACCAGGCTTTATCCCAGAAGGAGGCGGAGAAGGCAGCCCTTATGGAGAAGCTGGCCGCCATGCAGCAGGACTTGGCCACAGCAGGCATGGAGCTTGAGCGCATGCAGAGAGAGGCAATTAGCAAACAGGAGCAGGATAAGGTAAAATACTGTATGGTTGGGTCAGATAGGCTCTGGTCCCTTTTCTTGTTCTTTACATTTAACTCTGTGTTCCAGAATGCAAGGGCTGTCCTTCAGTCTGAGCTGAAAGACTTGCAGGCTCAATTTGAAGAGTCCTTGAACTCCCATGACAATATCAAGAAGAGTCTAACTGAGCAGGTCAGAGAGTTGAACCAACACAGAGAACACACACAACAGGAGGTAAGAACCTTTCAAAAACATTTATTTTCTGCCTTTCTTTTTAACATAAAAAACATGCTTGTCTCTTTAGTGGTACCACTGAATAATAATATCTGTTGCTATGATGACTCATACAGGACTAATGTCGAGCTTAAGTCAATGTTAGGATGTAGACATGGACAGGGAAATATAAACAAATCATAGAATATATAGGGTGGATGTCACCAGAGGTGGTTTGTACAGTAGGATCATAGAAATGGATAGGAAATTACAGGCCTGTTTGGCTTGGCATAGGATGGGAGACCACGGATCTGCCTCTAGTGTGAGGGGGAGTTTGCACCAATTAGTCCTAGTGTGAGGGAGAGCCATTTACCATAGGCCGCTGTTGACGTTGGCCGATGCCACAGAGCTTTACTAGCATCAGGGTGCCATCAGGTGCAGAGCACGCAGGGCCAAATCCTACAAGAAGAGGTGGTGTCCACTCTTAAAGACTCCCGCTCAGCACTCGCTCTCTGAGTCTTTTTTTTCCTGTCAGCTCCACTGGAGGAAAATTTAGTTGCATTGACCTTAATATAAACATAAAAACGCAATTAGAGACTATAATTCTGGCCCGGTGACACACCTCTCCGAGCCAAATGAGAGCCGTAAATCTCATCTCTTGGGGTTGCTTGAGGTCAGGATTCCAGGCACGGGGTCGATGGGCGTTTTAGTGAAATAACAAGCTCACAGTCACCTCATTAAGATGTAACTGCAGAGTTGTAAGGGCCTCACCATGCCTTGATTTAAAAGCTTGGTTTCCCTGGAAAAGGGAATTGTTTATGTGTGGGACTTTTTGGTTTCAATAAAAAAGCTAAATGAGGATCATCCTGTCTTCCCTCTGTCTCCTTAGTCTTGTCAAAGTATAGTGAATGAGGCTGTATGGAGCCAGAGCAGAAAGAGTTTTGAGGTTTGGACAGCCCTCCCTACCATATATCAAGTCAAGCCTCAGCGACACTGTCATATTTGGCCGCCACCCCTGCTCGTTTCCTTGTTTGATTATTTTCACTCATCCCATCTCAGGATTCTCATGTCAGCCAGTGACAAAGCAGGAGTGAGAGTGTGTGACAGAGATCTAGTGAGCAAGCAAGGGGAGAGAGGGAGAAAGGGATGGGGGGAGGATACGGTCCCTGGTACCATAATATGAAATCAAAGTTTGAGTTAGCCCCTTGTGTAAATAAGCCAGTGGGGGAGTGTTTATTTTTTCCCTAGCAGCAGCGAGAGGCTGGCTCCACTGGGACTCCAGGTCCCCCTCTCCCATCCACATAACACAACACTGCTGCCCTCATATTCTCTGCCCCTCTCTTCCATCACCCCCCTCAAAATAATCAGATAAAATAAAGTATAATTGGCCAGATCAGCACGGGCTTGTTTTTTCTCACATTAGAGTTTATGAGAAAGAACCATCTTGTGTGGCCTCTGAGCATAACACTCCTCCTCATTCTGCTCCTCGCCCCCCCTCTCCTCTCCCACCACCTCTGGGGGGGCTGGCTGCTGTTTATCATGTTGCTCTCTGTGGATCCTTTACGCTGCAAGCCACAGTAAGGAGATGGGGAGAGACAGCACCTGGCTACAGGCCCAACTGGCTCATATCCATGCCCAGATAAGCTCTGTCCTCCCTATTTCTCTCACTACACACATGTTGCAGTAAAACAGAATATAGGTCATACAGTATCTTGAGAGTGTACACATACCACTTAAAATAGGAGATGTTAAGGCTTAGCTTTCAAACATTAAAGCCCTACTGCATTATCTGATCCAAAGTCAGTATTACTTTATGAAGAAATACTGTATGTATGGACTTGTATGCTGAAGGAGTTTTCCTATTTGATTTTGATGATTATGTACATGTTTGAGCTTTTGATGTACTGTAGGTAACATCCTAATAGATGTTTTGAGAATATATAGACTTCTGTGTGTGTTGGGTTATTGAATTTATACTGAAAACCATTTATATTAAGACAAGTTTTTAAAGAAGTTGAAGGCAGATTTGTCTTTTGTAAGTCCTTTGAACTTATATCACCAAATAAATTCTAGATTGGGTTGACAGCCAATCAAGAAACCAGGAACAAGAAACAAATGTGGGCGTTTATCTATTAACCTTATGAATAAGAGGTTTAGTCTTTATCTATAAGACCTCCTAATTTACCCTATTTGATGTACCATTTCTTTCACTCTCCATAATGTGGACATGAAGTTAGAAGGCCTTCGTCAGCAGCTGCAGGAGGCAGAGGATGGACTTATTAAAGTGCAAAGGGAGCTGATTGAGGCTCACAGAGAGCTCCAGGAGTGTGCCCAGGATCGGGACAAGCAAAGAAAAGAAGCTCTGGACCTGAGAAGGCTCTTGGGTGATGAGACCAGAGAGAAAGAGGCCATCCAAGCCTCTAACCAGGAACTAAGAGCTTTCGTCAAAAGAGCAGAGAGTGACAACAGCAGGTACAGCTGTCACATGGAACTGCAGGTTTCCCGTGACTTCAGTTGTGATCTTTTAGCAGCAATGGGTATTATTCATGTTTTCTGTCTTGTTAACTTTAAACATATCTTAACAAGTTTGAGGCGAGCTGTGGAGGAGAGGGAGCAGAAAGTGGCCGTCTTAGAGGATTGTAAGAGCTCGATGCACCAGGAGGCAACCACTCTACGGAGCAGTATGAGAGAGCTGGAGAAGTCTCGCCTGCAGGCACGCAGAGAGCTACAGGAGCTGCGCAGACAGGTGAGAGATTATTGACTTAACTGCTTTCCATCTGATTTATTTTAAATAAAGCATTACCTTCAAGTAGTATGTGCTATGTTAACATGAGCAGGTAAAGGTCCTCGAAGGCGAGAACGGCCGGCAGAAACAGGAGCTGCGAGAGCTGCAAGCCCGGGTATGTCAGGAGGAGCAGAAGGAGGAGGAGGCACGTCGTGAGGCTTTCACTCTCAAGCAGAGAGTGCTGGAGTGCGAGGCTGGCAGAGAAGCAGCGCTGAATGAGGTAGAAGGCTTCCGGGACTTAGTCCGTTAACAACATGTTAGAGCAAACATTCCACCTTTGCATACATACTTGAAGAATACATGCTGTACTAATGCAGAGACAGAGAATGTGAACCATAACACTGTATATTCTACTGTAACAGAAATGGGCTGTCTGGAGTTTTACTTCAAAATCTAAATATGATTATGACAATACTTTATTAAAGAAAAATCTATTTCATTAGTACCAGAAATTAAAAAAACT
>NW_023339674.1:23262942-23311022 GCF_004916995.1 Morone saxatilis | reverse complement strand
TAGGCTTGGTATTCTATGAAATAGGGTTTTTAACCCCATTTTTAGGGTCACCAAATTCTTATGACTGCAACAGAAAGTGTCAAGTGAATGTATGGCATACATCAATTTCCAAGAGCAAGAAGGCAACTGCAAAGGGGTTTCTCAATATTATGATATATTTGGAGCCTGATTAATGTCTCTTTTTTTTTTAAAAATACAACCAACATCTAAACACCAGTCTTTGAAATATCCTGTGACATTGTCTAGGTTGAGAAGCTATGCTATAAAGGGGTAAGGAAGGTCACAATTGTAGTATGTTCTATGCCTCATCGATGATTCTTAATACCTTTTAACCTCTCAGGATACAGTTTAGAAGATATTTTCTGAAACCCTATCAATGAACTTGACAAACTTGTCATCTCAAGAACATGAACCATTTATAGAAACCATGTCCCTATTATTTACACATTCAAGTGTCATTAGATAATGCTTAGGGCATGTTTCTTCAGCAATTACACTGCACTGTTGTTGATCACTGTTTTTCACTACTGTAGTTAGAAGTACTGGGATTTGATAGTCTGGTTATATTTATATTTTTACATGTACAAAAAAAACTGTAGCCCCTAGTTATGGCCTGTTTACTACTTATGACATGCATAACTTTTTCTTGTGCCTAGGTTGCAGGTCTGCAGTGCCGTGTAGTGGAACTGGAGACAGCGGAGCATCGGAACCGAGAGCTGCTGCAGGAAAGAGAAGCTTATGAGCAGCAGTGTGAGCAGAGGCACAGAGACACAGCTGACCAGCTGGGGGAAGCACTAGAAGACGCCAGGATCCAGGTGAAGGAACTCTCTGTGCAGGTTGGCCTGGCTGAAAGCAAGGTCCAGGGCCTGGAAGAGCAGCTGGGCCTGGCCGATGCCAAACGCAGGGACTTAGAGCTCAAGTTGGCGGGGTTGTATTCAGCTCTCCGCCGCACTGTTGGCACCCGCTGTGCAAGGCTTCTAGGCACACCTGGGTCCCGTAGACGCTCTCCCTCTCCCTGGAGAAACCACCTGCAAGTAAAAGGTATGGCCATGTGCTTTCATAATGAGGTGTCATAGTGCCATTTTTTGCTATTAATGAGTGTGTTCCCTGATTAGGGGGAGACAGTGTGACAGACGGATCTGTGTTGTCTCGAGGTGACGATGAAGAGCTGGACGTGGACTCAGCCCTACGTGAATTCCAGCAGGAATTCAGGGACACACAAAGAGACAGGGTATATTTAGGGGTCCAAGCAGTGAAGCCACTGGAACCCTGTTGTTTTTTTTAAGATTCTTCTTCTTCTTCTCAGTCAGTAAGCCATCCTCTCTGGGGATAAAAAGATCCAGGGTTTGAATCCCCATGTGATTAACTCCTGCTTGGCAACAATGTGGCAATTCTTGCATGTTGTGTGTTTTCCAGTGCTTCTTGATAATTAAATAAGAAGCAAGCATCCAAATGCTCACAATCTGTCATTCATAGTATAACTCATAGTTCATTGCCACTTCTGAGTCAATTCTGAGTGAGGGGGATTGTTGACCTAAAGTTGGTCTTGCTTTTCAGACCACCAGATCAGTTCAACAATCTTAAATTGAATTCCCTTATTACATTTTTTATTTTTTATTTTAGCAGAATTGTTACCATCACATAAACATGTCTTTTTCCTTCAGGATGAAGCCAAAGCTCAGATAGTTAGTCTAAGTCAGCAGTTGACAGAGCTCCAGAGCAGCCAGGACAAGTCAGCCACCCAGCTGCTACAACTACAGAAGTCCTTGAAGCAATCAGAGCTGGGTAGGTGGATCCTTCAAACACAGTAAATAACAGTTATTAATCTGTTTAGACCTGCAGCATATTTAACATAACTCTTCCAGGAAAAAGAGCCATGGAAGAACGATTGCACGAGGCGCATTCGTCCCTTTCACAGCAGGAAGAAGTAGCCCGTCATACCGAGAGGGAGAAGAGAAACCTTGAGGAGGAAGTAGCTAAATGCAGGACTAGTCTGCAAGCAGCTGAAGCAGAGTCCAGGGCACTGCAAGTACGTAACAGGCAAAGAGATATATATTAACTAAAACAGTATACAGCATCTTCAGTGACACCTTCTGTGCTAATTCCTCCACAGGACAAGTTGGAGCTCTTGCACGGCTTAGAATCTCGTGCAAATGTAGAACAACGGAAGCTGAAGGAGTGTCTGGAAGCAGCAGAGAACAGGGCGAGCCGCCTAGAGCTCTCCCAGCGTACCCTTGAAGGTGAGCTACAAAGGGCCCAGCTCAGGGCAGCAGAGCTGGATGCAGAAGCAGGGGCACTGCAGGAAAGACTGACAGAGCTGAGGCGGAAGCTAGGTGAGAGCGAGGACCGGTGTGCAGCGCTGAGGGTCAACGAGGAGAGGTTGGCCACGTCACTGGCTCGAGCTGAGCAGCACGAGAGCCAGCTGAGAGAGCAGATCCACAAGTTGTCAAACACCCTCAGTGACAACAGGAGCAGCAGTGGAGCCCTGCAGGAGCAGGTCACACAGTTGCAGAGGGCTCTGACTGCAAGTGAGCAGGACCGAAGGCTGCTGCAGGTACAGTGTATCACCTCATGATCCACAAGACAAAACATTTACTCATTTCTGGAACATAAAACAAATCATATGCACTGTGAATTTTTCATTTATAAGCTTCTCTCCTTATCCAACACAAGAATATTTGATTGAAACTTCAAAATAAAACAAATAGCCACACTTCCATCGCTGTGCTTTGATTTACAGTGCAGTTATGTAACCTTCTCAGCTCCAGACTGAGCATTTTTTATTTACATTTGCTGCTGTGGTTTTCCTGAAGGACCTCAAAGACTAAGCAATAAAATGCTCAGGCAAGCTCATTAATTCTCCAAAGAGCTTCTCAGGAGAACTTTCCGGTCTTAGTTTGGGACTGCACTTTAAAGATACTGAGCAAACAAAAACATGACATGCTCGGTATAAATCTCTTGATTTGCTCAAAAGCTGTCAGGTCATTGCAGTAAAAAGCGAGAGAAAAAAACAGACTCTTGCCTGCAACTTTCAACAGTACGTCAAGAACCGTAAAATAGACAGGATATAAAGGGAGGTGAGAAATACAGGGTCAGCGTAAGTGCAAAATCGTGTTTTAATAAAGCTGGGTGGCTCATTGTATACTATCAACATGTGTGTGCGACCATAGGAGCGTCTGGATAAAACACGAGATGCCCTTTCAGAGAGTAAGAGGCTGAATCACAAACTTACAGAGCAGATCCAGAACCTTCAAAGGGCCCAAGAGGACTTAGAGCTTAAAGATTCTGAGCTGGAGAAACATAACAGGACACTGAAGGAGGTGAGTCACACTGAGGTTAAAGGTCAAATAAAGGTGCAAAGGTTGAGACACCATTCTGATGTGTGAATGATTGGCTGTCTCCCAGAGCCTGAGGCAACAGCAGGAAGCTGAACTGCAGGCCCAGGGGAGTTCCCAGCAGCTGCAGCGAGAGAAGGAGGAACTCCAGGACAAGGTCACCAATCTTCAGACCTCTTTGCATAAGCTACAGAGTGAGAGAGCAGAGATGGAGAGGGTGCTGACACGCCTTGGTAAAGACAAGTCAGCACTCAGAAGGACACTGGAAAAGGTGAGCTGACCTGTGTGCTGCACCAGATTTTATGGAATAGTTTGACATATTGCAGTTTATTCTCTTTCTTTCCGAGAGTTATATGAGAAGATCGATACCACCCTCAGGTCTGTATGGTTAATATAAAGCTACTGCCAGCAGCACGTTATCTTAGCTTAGCATAAAGACTGGAAACAGAAGGAAACAGCTAACATATTTCCCAAAATATTAAACTTCTTCCTTTATCCTTAATCTTTAGGATTGGATCAACTAAACCTGTCTTGTTTTGTTGGAACTCTTAATCACAGTTACAAATACAAACAGATAACTATAAAATACAAATGATGTAAAACAAAATCACAATTTTTATTATTAAAGAATTGCTGCAGTGTTCTAATGGTACTTTATATCAGACCATGTATAAGTAAAAGTAAGAAGAACAGAGTTTTATAAAAAACAATGATGTAACAGCTGCTCTGCTACTGTCGATGAGAAGCAGCTTCATAATGTTACAGCTAGAACAGTGAAGGCACAAGCCCCCCTTTGTTGGACCCCAGAACATTAAACAGCTTTTGGTCAGAAGACCTGAAAAGTCTTGGTGCTGAATATGAGGTAAAAGATTTGAAATATATAAGGGAGCCAAACCACAAAGGGCTTTAAAATGTAATTAAAAGCGTCTTAAAGTCAATTCTAAAACTGCTGGAAGCCCATGTACATATAGAAGCCAGGACTGAAGTAATACACGTTTAGTGTTGGTCAGAAGCCTTGCTGCCACATTCTGGACCGAGTGAAGATGTGAAATTGCCGAAGCATTAGGGCTCATAAATGTTGCAGTCACATTAATCCATGCAGGAGGAGATGATTTGAATAATTTGCTGCTTCATTATGCTGTAGTTTGTCCTTTGCATCATATTGTTTGTTCCATTTTCCACTTATTCATCTCCTTTGTCACACATTGTACAAAGCGATCTTGAGATGATGAAAACATGTAGGTGGACTGTGAGAACTGAGAGGCTCTGTGCCTGGCTTCTGCTACACGCATTACAGGAAGGCACAAGAGTGCAGAACAATCATGGTAAAGTCGTTCACATTATGTCACCCTCGTGTTGTCGGTGTCAGGTGGAGATGGAGAGGCTGAGGAGGGAGGAGGAGGCGGCGGCAGCAGCCAGAGAGAAGGAGCAGTTGGAGCAGGCAGTCCACAGCCTGGAGCAGGAGCTGGCTGAAAAGCAGGACGAGGTTCAGGCTGTGCAGGTGAGAGGCTGCTGGATGAGAGCCAGGGATGGAACAGGGGTCACACTGCAGCGACAGGGCTATTCTTTGCCAAGTTATGCCAGTCAAAACCATCAGTGTGTCAAAAGTTTCAGATCGCTGTGAATGCAAATAGCTCCACATCAGATATCGTAAAGTCATTCAGCAAATGCACACAGGAAGCTAAAAAATGACAGCCAGTCCCTCCCCTCTTTGTAAGCACTGATATGTCTCATTTAAACAGCCATAGCATCAGTCATTTTTCTCAAAGGGAAGATGCTACTGTTAGAAAGTCATTTCATTTTAGAGAACTAAGAGCCCCTGTGAGCCAGGGGTCATTACCCTGGTTATAGCAACAGAATCCTGACCTTCTATTTTACTTACAGTCTATCTTCCATTATATAAACTCATGTGAACTGTCTTCAGGCCCAAATCTACCAGTTAGAGCACTCTCATGCACAGCGCCTCCTGGAGGTGACAGCCCACCATCACCAGGAGTTGGATTTAGAGACGGATCGTCTGAGAGACAGTCAGCTCCAAGTAGAGCGGGCTTTGGAGACCAGGGAGAAGGCCCATCGCCAGAGGGTCAAATGCCTGGAGGAACAGGTATTTTGATTTAAAATGTGGATCATTTGTTTGGAAAGTCTTTCTTTTACACTACAGGTATATTTCTGTGTTTTTGTGTGTGTCTACCTACCTTCTGATCTTTCTGTTTCTTTATTTTTCCCAGTTGCTGACTCTGAAAGAGCAGCTAGATCAGGAGACAAGACGACGACAAGCCTATTTCAATCAGATGCTACAACCTGGTGTCTAGGTAGAGACCCTGCAGTGACGTATGTAGCACCTCTGGGTTCCTCTGGCTGCTTCCCAACAACATTATACAGGCTACGTCCACATATGGAAGCGCACACAAACACACTCCTTAGGCGTTTGCTCCCACCCATGCACATGTGCACACCGGATTACATTAATCTGCAGGAAAACTCAACAACAACAAACAATGAGTGTTTTGTTTATGAGTGGACTGGATGTGCCAAATTGTTTTAAGGATTTCCTCTGGCTCGCTACAGTCTGTTTATGCTGTGTCATTTTTTCTAGGAAACAATGTGATGAAGGTTTTCTTAGTTGGTGCTTTATTCTACTCTTATGATTGTTCGTATACTCATTTGTCATATTGATTATCATGTACTAGTCTTATATGTCCTAATCACTGTTTGTATATCTTAATGGGAATAATAGCCAAATATTTACAATAACTGTTTGCAGATGTTCCTGGTGCTGTGATTTATTTGTGTTTCAGGTCATGTCATAAAGATTCTATAGTGTTAACTCATTTATTTTATTGTGTGTTGTATTTGCCTCAATCAATAGTTGTGTGTGCAAAAGATTGTTTTTAATAAACTGGGTGTGTCAGAGCATGATTCAACAATTTTGTTTTACAAAAGATTATTTGATAAGGATGTTTATTCTTCTGACCACACAACTTTGTTATGGAAAACGTTTTCTGTGAACTTTGCGAAGGACAGCGCTGCCCTTTCATGGCATGCGAGTTCTGGCGTTCGCACCATTAAAAGCCTTTGTGGATTTAGTGTTGTGGGTGAGAGAATGACCTTCGCTCTCTGTTGCCAGTGCTGTCTTCAGTGTTTTCTCTCAAAGATCGTTGCAGACTCCAAGGTCTGTGGGGATCGTCATTCCTTGAGAGTTTCACTGGCAAACCTTCTGTAATCCTTCACAACCCTAAAGTCTTGAGCTAATATGTGCTCTTCCCTTTGCTGATTAGAAACCACAAATATGTTGTGTTCACCATGTGTTTGTGTGTTTTCATCCACACATGCATCTGCTTTGTGTGTGAGTATCTTAAATGCCAGTAACTCATTTATTTTCATTTCATTTCCATACTAACTGCACAGTGTTGCATTTTCACAACAGTACACACGCATGTCTTCTCACTTTGTAACCTTGCATGCTTGGTAGCTGTACATAGTAGGAATTTCACTGAAAGGGGAAAATCTTGTCAGAGTTTCTTTAAAGCAGCCCTTTGATTATCATAGACCCGCCCAGTGGTTATCCAGTTACCGGCCTCTTTTCAGCTATTGGCTGGAAGGAGCTAATTATGCAAGGTAGTGAATCCCTGTGGGGGAGGTGGGGCCAAAACTGAAAGAACTCCTTTGGCAGGCAGAATAGAGCTTTTATTGAGGATATTTCTAAGCTGACCATCAGGGACCAAATCGCTGGATTGTTCAAAAAAAAAAATCTCAGCTGAATCACGCTGCTCCCCCTCTTTCATTCCTTCCCTCGTTTCATTTCAGTGAGACGCAGTGTAGCTCATGCAGTACCCAGCAGCAAGCAGAATGCAAGGAATCTACAGTATTCCCCTGTCTCACACAAGAAGCCCAGTTCACTACTAAAGGACAAGTGAGGAGAGAGAGAGGCAGAGCCAGGGAGCAGTCAGGGGAGGATTCAGACTGCTGTGGTTGAGAGGAGGAACGTACGCTCTTGTCCTGTTCTGCTCTGCTCTGCTCTGCTCTTGTTGCCTCAGGTGTGCGTGCTCCTCCCTCCCCTCCGCGGTGCCTGCTGTCATCTCCATCCCTGGGTGGCTGAGGCCATGGTGTTGGTGCTGCGAGCCCTGCTGCCCTGCTTCTGCACCCTGCTGTCCCTGGACCTGCTGCCTGGGGTGGAACCCGCTGTGCCCCTGGAGGACTTCTACCCCTTTGGCCAGGACAAGGGGGACTCCCAGACCATCGCTCAGGACGACGGAGGCTCCAGGCTTGTGGAGATCTCTGTTGCTTTCCCCTTCTTTGGAGACAAGCACACGGGACTCTATGTGAGTACAGAGCAGTGTTTCTTTACTGATGTGTGTGTTTATGTCTTTATAAGTCAGCGTGTATGTGTGTGTGCATGCACTTGGCAGTTGGCAATTGAAACTGACTTGGTGTGGATTGTATAAGAGCCTCCGGGAGATGAGATCTGGCACTCAGCCAAATACTACATTGCAGTGCCCTTTGAGAGTTTGTATATGTTTGTGTGCGCTCACAAGCTCTGGTGTGTAACCTCATTTGTAGAATATCGTGTTTTCCCCCCACGGGTGGAATCACAATCTTCCATGACATTCTCTTCACTTTACATCTGCCCTCCTCGCACTCTGAGGGCTCTCAAGTGCACCGAGGGAGAGTGAGGGAGAAACTATTAGCATGAACAGTGGTAAGCCCTGTTCTAATAAGTCTACAATGAGCTGTTAAAGGAAATGACAGTTTGTGTTCTTACTGTTGCCGCAGAGCATCTGTGAGCAGTTCTTTTTTTTTCAAGGAGAGCAGGGGGAAAATATGCAAGCCGGAGAGAAAGAGAGAGAGAGAGAGAGACGGAGAAACAGTGCTCATGGGAGGAAGCAGAATGGTTTGACAAGGATTTTCGCGCACCACAGTGAAACACACTTTGATCTGCCTTTGTCATGTATTGGGTTCAGCTCCAGCGCATGGAAAGGCAGAACTCCCTTAAATCAACACCACCTGTTGCGGTTATGCATCCGCGTTCGCTCTCCGAAATCCCCTCCTCCTCCGCACCCCTCGCCCCGCCTGCCTCCTCCCTGTTCAAACCATGGGCAGGGGAGGCTGAGGAACCATGGCAACAATGGGCAAGGTCAAAGGTCATCTTTCTAATCTAAGCATCTGCGCCAACAGGGTGAGGTCAGTCTCCCAATGAAGATATTTTAAAAACTTCTTTCCATGTACACATGGCACACAGACAGTGGCACAGTATTTTGAAGTGCAGTGTTTGGGGGTTGTGTTCTAAACACACTGGTCTGGAGCTTCTGTGTATGACAATTGCTGTCACATTGTAGTTATGCAATGAATTCCAGCACATCACCTCTCCTGTAATAATACTGATAGTCAAATTAGACAAGATAAGACAAGTTTCTGGATGCTTGGCTTGTTCATCTTAGGCAGAATTATCCTCTGGTAGAGATAAGAATCTGAGTACTCCACATAATGAAATGTTCTGTGTTAGTTGTGATGTGCATCTCATTGGACTCTAGTCACGCAAGGCATAACACTTGTAATTGCAGTCAGGCTCATTTCGAATGCCTCACCTGAATCTATTAAACATCTGCCATAAAGCACACGGGCCACATGGTGATCTCTGCCACCAGAGAGCTGCTTTGAACAGTTAATATTTCAGTGAGCACTAAGGGGCTAAGTTTGTAGGAGTAGTTTATTCCAGGGGGTTGTTCCATGCCAGTGGGCTACCACATAGAAGCTGATTCTGTTTAACAGAGCACACACCTTGAAACCCTTCACAGCAGATCCGGTTAAACCCTCAGCTATCCGTCCCATCCTGAAGCAAAATCTTATTTTTAGTGATCAACAAATACAGCAGTGCATTTAAATGTCATGTGACTTACAGAGGTCTCTGATGACCTATCAATAGACCCTACCAATCCCTTTAAAAACATGGGTCCCCCATGACTTGTTCCTGCTTTAGTCCCACTTCTGCCTCCTGGTAACCAGGCTGTCCCTCTGTTATGGTTTGTGTCTGGGAGTTTTCACACGTTGCTGGGATCTCTCTTTCCTCCTCCTCCTCCTCCAGGTCCCCCCCTTCCCTCCTCCCACGCCTTAGATAACATGGCAGGGGTCTTCCCCCTGGAACTCTCCAGCTGCTTTATCTGAGAAATTACCAATCACTTTAACAGAACACAGATGTATCTGCAAAGCGTCTTAGGGCCTTCCAAACAATGCAGTTCACGGATTAACTACTCTTACGGATGGCCAGTGCAAAGAACATGAAGGAGGATGTCCAAGGTCAAAGAGGACAGAACGCAAGTTTAAAAGCAGATGTGAGAATAGATGGTTATGATCAAAGGCATTTATTGTAGATACATAAACTCATGTACAGTGGAAAGACTATGTTTATGTAGTGAAATGTGTACATTTATAGTATTCAAATGTACAATATAATGTTGCTTTTGTCTGTGATTAGAAAATAAACTACATTTAAACAAAATTCGAATACATTTTGAAAGGATGCTGCCAAGAACGTGCTATAGTGTAACTGCACTCTTTACAGATTGCACATCTGCTAGTGCTCATCTGCTCCTCTGAAGAGCTTCAGCACTTGGAGTTTTTGCAATTTCATCCGCTCACTTTCACTCACCGCTATGTATGGCCCAAAGATGTGTGCATTAAGTTTTATTCTTTGTACTCTGCATGGGTGCTTTTTACATGCGTGTGTGGGATGAGAGACATGACTGAGCGATGGCAAGAACCGTTCATCCAACACGGACATGCTATACTGTATCTGCACATACTTTAAAAAGCCTTAAAATCATAAAGTAAATGATGGACTTTAAAGGAACAGTTGAACATTTTGGGAAATACTCTTATTTGCTTTCTTGCGGAGACTTCTACCACTCTCATGTCTGTCCATTAAATATGAAGCTACAGCCAGGAGACGTTAGTTTAGCTAAGCGTAAACGCTGGGAGCTTGTTTATGTAAAAACAACAAGTTGTGGTTTTTATGGGGGGGTTATGTACCAGACTATTTCTTGGCCGTGCACAGTGACTTCCTGGAGTCTCCGCTGGTCGCCTGTTAAGCTCACAGTGATGACAGGACTCCAGGAAGTCACCGCACCCAGCCAGGAAATAGTCTGGTACATCTTCTCATCTAACTCTTGACAAGAAAGTAGAAAAGTGTATATACCAAAACGTTTTATTAAGATTTTAAGCCTAAAACTTTATTTAAATGTATTCAAATACAATCTTTAGAGGTCACATTTTGGTTTACTATGCTGTTATACATGATTGTGCAGCCTGTACACGTACGTTGTCTTTTCATTTCCACTTCATGCCCTTTACAATAAACTTCCCGCCTATCTTCCTTTATTACGGCCTTTCCTAGTTTCAGGCTTTTCATCAGTACCAGTATACGCTATTTTAAACTGGAAGTAGGCTATTTTAAACTGATAACAAATTTTAGTTCTTAAAATTCAACTTTCATAAGTTACTTGATGGTTCATGAAAGTATTTTGAAGATCCTCTGTAATTCTAAACCATGTGATTTGCAAATTAAAATGTTTGTTGAATAAATGTTCCTACACTATACAGACCATTTAAACAGTGCAGTCATATCTTATTGCACAAAACCTCCACATCATTTGGACTGTGAAAGTTGAATGAAGAGTGCGTCCACACTGTTCCAGACGGGATTTATTGTCTCAATCTAAACTCTTTGGAGATAAAGGTGAGCCGGGGCTTAGGAGACAGGCCAAGTGCACAGACTGTTAGACTTTAGTCACTTCCTTCGGTCTCGTCAAATAATTGGACAAGCTTGTAGCTGTGAAACCTCCGTTTTTGACAAGGAAAACGAAGGTTTTCCTGAGTTGATCCATGGGCACCTTTTTCATCCAGGGGTTTGCTTTGGCTTGACTTAAGCCAGATGAAAGTTTATTTTAGTCCATAAATTGCTTGGCTCTAAAGAAAACCACCCAAGCAAAATCCTGGATATATCCGGCAGAGAATTCCCAAAAAATAACAAGGGAGTTGTAGAGTGGAGTGGCACCATTGAGAGTGAGAGAAAGAAATATGGGGAGAGAGATGTTTCTTACAAGGTTGACTGATCGCACCTCTCTCCCCTGTGATTCTGACCTTGGTCATGTTACAGCATAACATAAGGCAGCTCTGAACCCATTCACTCTCTCACATAAGTGTGATGCATAACCACCCTTCACTGGATCTCTGTAGTAGTTACGACCTGGTTGAAATCCATGAGAAGAAGGGAAGTATGTGATATGCAGCAAAGAAAAAAGTCCCAAGTTCAGTTTAAATTCCTCTAAGGTCATTGCCATGTCAAAGTGGTCCCCTAAAAAATCTTAACAAGTAAGAAATACACTTGTTTAAACAGTTCCAGATGCTACAAGAGATTGGATTAGGCGATTAAACATATTCCAGTATTCAAGCATAAACTCTATTTAGTGTTCAGCATGATTTCCTACACTAATTTTGCTGTAAGATGGGTGACTTCCAGACCGCTGCCACCACAGGTCTCTCATTAGTGGGTATGTGGGTGTGGGAGGTTTGTAATTCATGTACATCCCTCCATTCATCCATCCTGGTGCCCTCTCTCTTGTTATTCTCCCGGTATCAGATGGCGCTCTGGCTGACCCCTGGGCCCTGCCCCTGCAGTCGGTCCTCTTTTTCCCCACATCAGCCACGTTCTCACCACATCACGCTGATGCAGAGGGGAAGACTGTGGTCGGGCAATTAACTTAGCCCTGTGCTGTGCCAAACAAAACTTCCTCTGCTGTTTTTACAGCAAAGTCCTTCAAATTATGGTTTTCATACATGCAGGGAGCAAAGCCGAGCCGTCTGACGTTGCTTTGTCACTGTCACATGCCACTTGGCTTGAATGCAGAGAGGCAAAGTTCATGCCAGCCATTAGAGGAAACAGGATAGGTGCCATGGTGGGAAGAATCTCCCCTTGTTGATAATATGCAGAAATGATGTATGAATGAATGAAGGCCTTTCATGGGGATTCAATCCTTCAGCCTGTAGAACTTTCCTCTCCACTCAGGTTTAGCAGCCTGTTTCTTCTCAAAATTTAGTGCAGTGGCTGGTCACACACCACCTCATGTTTGTGACTGAAGGACTTAACACTGCTAAATGTTTTTTTATAATCCATCACTGACCATTTCCCAAGTGCTATTGTAGAATCTATCACAGAAATCTCTTGTAGTAGCATTTCAATTCTTTCCCTGCACAACTTTCTTCCGTTATAATAAGCTCCAGTCCGCATTGAAACATCCCTCATTTACTTCCTGTACACCTGATATCAATAATCTGTTCCTTTTCCTGCACCTCCAGTACCTCTTTCATCTGGCACCAGGGCAGGAAAACCTTCGAGCAAAACATGAACATTTGTCACATTTACCGTCTTGGTTCTGTGGCTCTCAGTTTGTAGTCCTTACTGTTGCTCTGTTGCACTTTTGTAACACAATTTCAAAATTGCGCAATATTTTGAGATTAACAATTGATCAAATTTCTTTAATAAATAATAATAAATATAAAATCTAAATAATGACTGTAACATCACTGTTTTTGGTTCAGTCTGAACACTTTTATCAACCTTGTTTCCAGCAGCAGGCAAAAAAGCTCTGATTACTGATGTGTTGTACACATTGGGCACCAAACGACAAAAAGGTTAGCAACTAGCTGCTGAACACAGCTGCTATAGAGTTAGATATTTCCCCCTGAAGTTGTTGGAGACCAAAGCAAAGCTAAATGGAGACTCAAAATTGGGCTTACATTTGCCTGCTGGATGTGTAAATAGGGAATATGCATTGCTAATATGTGAGCCATATAACTTTATAAGGTGGTCATATGTCAGTGTTGTGTTTACAGCTTGCCGCGGTGTTGACTGTACTTTTCTCACCAATAAGATATGTGGTTGAGGGGAGAACGGATTCATTTATTTGGTTGCTTTGCTGTTGGCAGACATCTGTGGATTTAAAAGGCCGTGAACGTCCTTCCTGGTGTGATGACTTTGCAGGTGCGTGAGCAGCAGAAACCTGGTTTTCTCAGCTGCTGTCATTTCACGGAATAAAGTTAGCGTCTGTTTGCTACATGAGAAGTGCAAACATCCGTTATGGGAGCGTCCGCTGCCCCATGCTGCTGTTTTTTCCCCGTGAGGTCAGACTTCTCCTTAGCACTTCCACTCTAACCCCGCCTTATCCTTCAAACAAGTCACAGTGGCTTCATCTGACATGTTTAACTAAATATATACTCCATCTCTCTCGTCCTCAGGTTAACAACAATGGCCTGGTGTCTTTCCTGAGGGAGGTGTCACAGTTCACACCTGTGGCTTTTCCAATCGCTGGGGACAGAAGGGTTGTGGCACCGTTCTGGGCTGATGTGGACAACCGCCGAGCAGGGAAAGTCTTCTACAGAGAGAGCCAGGAGCCCTCCATCCTGAGGAGGGCCTCAGGTGATGTCAGGACGTACTTTTCAGAGTTCCCCAACTTCAATGCAACATGGGTCCTCATCTCTACATGGCTTCAAGTTACTTTCTTTGGAGGCAACTCCCTCACACCGGTACAAACTCATACTGTACAGCTCTCTCATTATCATGTAGTTACTGCTTTAACAGCTCTGATTCTTTATGTACTGTAGGATTGAAGCATATTATGGCCTACATCAGTGATTCCCAACCAGGGAAAAGGCAAAATTCTGATTTGATGTCCATATAGTTGTGTTTCAGAAGAAAGAACAGTCCAAATAAAATCGTCCAAATTGTTGTTGATGCTGATCTTTAGAAAATGTATTGTGCATGGAAACTAATTAGCAAGCTAGAAGAGTAGTAAGCTAAATGTAATATAAATACTGGTTGGTTGGTTTAAAGTGATAGCTAAACTAGGATTATTAGCCAAATGTAAACAATTTTTAAAAATCACCTTAAAATGAATAGATAAACAGGGAAATTACTTAGCTAAAAGTAATGAATAAATTGCTGAAAGATCCAGCTTCTGCTTTCCCTAAAATGTTAGTAGTGAGAGCTTTTATTAAAAGAAATTACACTTTTTGTAATGTTACTTAAGGGTCCAGTGTGTAAGATTTATGGGGACCTATTGGCAGAAATGGAATATAATATTCACAAGTTTTCATTAGAGTATAATCACCTAAAAATGAGAATCGCTTTGTTTTTGTTACGTGGTTCCTCTTCTATGGAGTCTGCCATGTTTCTACATTAGCCCAGAACAAACAAACTTATCACTGGCTCTAGATAGGGCTTTTCACATTTTTTGTGAGTTTTGCAGCCATCATAGGTTCTACTACACATTTGGAAAGTGAACTGTATTCAGTTGGTTGCAATCTGCAACTTCACCACTAGATGCCACTGAATCCTACTCACCGATAATCCTTTAACATCCACTTTAAAATCAACTGAAATTAACACATTTGGAACATGATGGGTGTGTTACTTCATCCTCCTCAGGGAGAAACTACTGGGAACCACTGGCCTAAATTAGCCTTGTTGTTACTTAAAACTGGGATATATGTGGTCAGAAAGCACAGCTATTGGGTTTCATTCTAATGGTTATTGTGAATTTCTTGCTATCTGCCTCAACAGCAGGCCTGGAGGAGTCTATTATGTCTCTAGTCTGACTGAGATTTAGGAATCTGTACCATTAAAATGAGGAGTCTGTCAGATGCATGCATTATTACCAGATTTCGTGGAAATCAGGAAATGGTTTAACCGAGCCTGTTCCTCTCTGTGCAGGTAAATACTTTCCAAGTGGTGCTTATTACAGATGGAGAGCTTTCCTTCACTATATTCCAGTACAATAATATCACATGGACCACAGGCATGCATGCCAGCAGTGGAGGAAACCTGGCAGGGCTGGGTGGGATTGCAGCGCAGGTAAGATCACATGGTTATATGCTTATGGTGACGGTTCAAATTTGAAATGTACAGTGTAATCTGCTTCCTGTGAAGTTGCAAACGAAATTCGGCAAGTGCTAATTCAGCCTTCTTTTGTGATGTCTGGCTCCTTGTTACTCTCTTCCCAGGCAGGTTTCAATGCTGGCGATGGCAAGCGTTACTTCAACATCCCTGGCTCTCGCACGGCTGACGTGGTGAACGTTGAGGGAACCACCAACGTGGGCTACCCAGGCAGATGGGTCTTCCGTATAGATGATGCAAATGTGGAAGTGGGTGGCTGCAATAACTCTGGTAAGACCTAGGAGATTAGATCTCCTCCTGGCCATCTTAATACCTTTGCTTCTACAATTCCTGTTACATTGACCTCTCTCCGCAGCATCAGTGTGCCCACACCTGCGACCGTGTCTGAACGGAGGCCAGTGCATAGATGACTGCATTACAGGCAACCCCTCCTTCACTTGCTCCTGCTTGGCTGGCTTCACCGGCCGGCGATGCCAGATTGGTGAGTTATGGCCGACACTGCTTCCTGCTCTGTTGTGCTTGACATACACTGCACACCATGAATGAATACCTGTCTACCTGAGATCAGCCAGGAAAAATAATGTCAACCAGTAAAAAAAATACCAGGTTTCACCTAAGCTGCCAAAGGGTCACTGGGATATTTCCTTAATACCTGTATCAGCTTCATGCCAATCGGTTGCATTCTCCTCAGACATATCTTTAGTAACTGATCGTGGCCAGATGTTTTCTTCTAATTAAAAGAGTCACACTACCTCCTTTGTATTTCAACCTGTTTCCGTAGATGTCGATGAGTGCGCCTCATATCCTTGCCAGAACGGAGGGACTTGTGAAGACCAGATTAATAGTTTCATCTGTCATTGTCCTCCTGGATACACTGGGATGCAGTGTGAAACAGGTACAAAGGACACTTTGCTTCAAAGCTGCTTTATGCTGGAGTTATAATTATATAATTATATTTTTTATTTGAACTTTCTAGAATACTTTCTGTAGAATAAAAAAACATGTAAATATGCTTAACAATTTACATTCAAGTAACAAGTAACAGCATGTACAAAAAAAGCCACAATTTTACACAATACCAAAAAATTACCCCAAAACAAATTGATCTAAATAAAGAAATTTTTACTGTACATCAAAAAATCCACACTCTGCTCCTACCCTGCATGCTAAAATAGGCTGAAGACCAGGAAAAACTCAATTAATTAAAGCATTTTGTGCCTCATTAAGCAGTTTCCACACAAAAAAGTATTTTAGAATATCTTGGTCCCCCCCTCTTCTGGATCTTCTGTGCCTATTCCCACAGTCCAGCCTGTGGAGATGTATCAAACCTCTTCTAATACCTTTCACAGCCAGCAGCACATACTTGCAGAGTCAGGGGAGCAGTGTGGCGGATATATTAATCAGCTGAGTAAATATTCCATGAGCGTGTCTCTCTGTCCCTGTGTATATGTGTGTGTGTGTGTTACAGACATTGACGAGTGCAAAGACAGACCGTGCCACAACAACGCTTCGTGTGTACAAGGCGCTGGCAGTTTCACCTGCGTGTGTGAACTGGGTTACACTGGTGTCCTGTGTGAGACAGGTGAGCAGGGTTTTTCACACTCTGGGGGAAAAGTAGGCACTCCCTCCAGAGGAAATATTTTCTGCTGCTTTCTACATCAAACTCAGTCATTCTGGCAGATGTTTTTGTCCCAGTCTACCTAGACAAATGGGTCCAAGTTGCGGTTATGGTTGAATTCATTTGCAAACAACTCTTCTACTGTTTTTTTTTGTTTTTGCTTGTGTCAAACAATGTAGCAATGAACCACAGTGAGGAAGTTCACTGAAGTCAGGTCTGTCTCCAAAAAGACCTTTACTAATCTTGCTCCTCCTGTGATTGATTGTTGATGAAACCTGAATCCAATGGGGGAATTAAATTATCAGGCCCCGCACTGTTCATGAATCCTTGTATCTACATGAGACGGGATTACTCCTAATACCGGACACCTGCTCAATGAAACTCTACTCTTTTAGAAGGGAAGTTCAGTGCTGTTAATCCAGCTCAGTGTCTTAGAGGGCAACCTCTTAGCTTTCCATGTGAAGATTGAAAAATCTCTGAATCAGCAGCAGATAAACTATTATTCTTTTTTGTGCATCCTCCAGACATTAATGAATGCGAGTCGCAGCCCTGTCTAAATGGAGGAGAGTGCGTTGATCAGGTGGCCAACTTCACCTGTGTGTGTCCCGCTGCCTTCACTGGAACGCTCTGCGAGACAGGTGACCTGAGTTCAACTTGAATTCCTTCAGAAAAGCATGTTTGAAAAAATTGATCTTGATATAAAAATGTTGACATAGCCTAGTCCTACTTTTGCCTTTCTGTTTGGCTTCCTGTAATGTAGCATTTTTTCCAACTGGGACAAGCACAAAGGGAATCCTATCATACCTCTTTGAGAGGAAAACAATGTTTATGGCATTGAACTTTGTTTAAGGGAGCTGATTCTGTTGGAGCTCCAGGGTTTCATCATTAGTTAAGACTTTATAACGTCTCACAGATTTCTGTGCTCTGAAATCACTGCTATCATAATTTGTGACCCTAAATTCTGTGGAGACACCGTGTTTAATAACAGTTTAGTATGATAAAAAACATTTGCAATGGCAATACGGCTACAATTCCTAATCAGGTCACAAAATCTGATTGGAATGGTTATTTTATATTCCTAGTTTTTTTAAGGACTATGGCATATGCAAATTTCTTATGTCTGTTTGTCCATCGGCCTGGCTGCAATAAAGTATGTATCTGTTACTCTGCAAGTCTTGTTTGAAGGGTCAGATCACATAAATTACAAAATATACATATTGGCCAATATTCAGATTGTATTCATACATTTCATAAATGCATGACATAAACCAACACTTCTGATAAAAATCTCTTAAAACTGGCTATTAAAGAATTGCTTGTCAGTGCTCTTTGCTGGAAAACTATGTTATGTAATATGCACCAATACCAATACATCTGTGATAAGCTAATACTGGTGAATAATAATCACATTTCTCATATATTTCTCATATACTGTATCACATCTTTCTCACTTACGTCTCGTTAGTGGTATCTAGCCATGCACATAGTTTTGGGTTTATTTGCTCAGGTTTGGAGATATCTGTCAGTGAGATTACTGCTGCCGCCCCAATACAGTGGAGGTGAATGGAATAAAACAAAAACTATCTGCATTGCTAAATACCACCAGAGGTAAGTGAGGAAACATGTTTTGTTGGTATTTGGGTGAACCAAACCCTTTAAAGCACATTCTCTTCCTGTCTCAGAGTTGGTGGTGCTTCAGGACAATTCAACTGAGGCAGAAAACCAAACAGGTAAAAGCAAGTACAGCTACAGCAAAAGCTTTGCCAAATATCTTCACATACAGTTTGATCCTTACACCACAGCATGCTTTCCCATACGCAGCCTTGTGTGAGAAAGAAGACTGCAAGAAGCATCAGATTTGTGAACACACCAGCTCGGGAATCTCCAACTGTACGTGTGCTCCGGGCTTCTATGGCGACAAGTGTGAAGGTATTGTACACTCGGGCATCGGCTGTCTGCTCACTCCAGGCAGCTCGGGCAGGTAGAGAGCAGACTGGGGTATTTAAAGAGGAGCTGTGCTATCCCACAGGAATTTGGAGCTATGCCCTGGAAGAGGCTGCTGTGATGATGGATTATTGTAATTATCAAAACTGACACGGCCTCGCCCAGTTTACTACGGGAACCAGTCGCTTGATGTTGTGAATAATTGTTTTATAGCACATTTTATTAGTTTACCAACAAGAGGAAGTGCTTTGTCTAGACTTGAAAAGGCCTCTTTATGAGTCAAAGCTGGTCTTTGGTATTCAGGTCATTTCTTCAGACAGAGCTGTTGAAATATGCATGCTTCCACACCGCTACTTGCCTCTCTGGAAGTTGGCCATTGCACCACACTATAGTTTCAAGCCCAGCTGCTGCTTGCATAACCATAGGGCAATTTGAACACAAAATATGTAAAACGCTATCATCCTCAGCTAATGCTTCATGCCTTCCTTTCATAAATGCATATTAAGTCATTTCACATTATGTTTAATGTCTGTATCATATTATATTTGTTTTAGGAAATAATTCTTGAACCATTTAAAGCTAATTCAGGCTCCCATGAGAGGTTAGTGTCACCCTCCGATAGCAGTTGTTGCAAGGCTTTTTTTCTTTTTCCCCACCTAAAAGCCCTTTAATAGTATTTGAGCTATTGCAAATGCATGCTACCTCTCACCCTTGAGCTGAAATAACTATCAGTGCTTATATAGGCTCTCTTAAATCTCCCAAATACTTTCCTGCCTGGCTCACTTGGAAGGCACAGTGGAAAAAGGAGCATGATCCTCCAAGGAAGAGAAAGTAGTGGGACTCAGAAGTGCCTAATCAGGCCTCTCAGATCAAAGGGCCCGGGCCCGCACAGGTGGCCAATGAAAGTGTCTCTCGCAAATTAACAATCCATTAATTGCCCTCAGGGCCATACATTCTGGTCGCAAAATATGCTCCATATCATCAGAAAAATAATACCCTCCACCGAGCTCCCGGGACTTCAAAGGGGAGCCACTTAGCTGCGATACGGCCACGTTCTTTGATCCACTGCCGCAATTAGGAGGGAGAGGAAAATAAAAACATTCTTACAATTTGTACGGAGCGGATGTGCAGCGTGCTGACTGGTAATCCTCTGGTCCTGTGAACTTTGTTGGAAAAGATTGGGAAAGAGAAATGACAGCGAATCAATACATAGTTTACAGTATAGCAGATGAAAGACGCCCGGCATATGGTACACATGTTGACCATTTGTACCTCTGCCTATGTTTACACTTAGGCCAGTACTGAAAACTTAACATAATGTAACTACTTGCTTTCAAGCAGCTCGAGCAAACTTTCCAGCTTTGAGCCTCTCTCTCTCACACACACATGCACTCTCTCTCTTCCTGTGTCTGCAGAGGAATGTCTTTGCCAGAATGGGGGTGTCTGTGTGGACAGCAATGGGACTTGTGAATGCCCTTCAGGCTACACAGGACTCTACTGTCAGTTTGGTGGGTATCATACGTATAATCCTATCAGGTGTCTCACAAGAGCTTTGTGGGTGAATGTGGAAAAAAAAGGATCATAAATGTCTCAAACACAAAGCCATTATTCTAAAATCTGTGAACCTGTCTTCCACAAACCCCTTTCTCTCAGAAGTAACTCAGACGCCGTGCAGTAACAGCAGGCCGTGTCCTGATGGAGGTCCCTGTTTGGAGTACGGAGGGACCTACCTGTGTACATGTCAGACTAGTGGAGCGGAGCTAGATCATAAGGACTTCTACCCCTATGGTAAGAGCCTCAGGCACCAACCCAGCAACACGTCACTTTGCAGCTATGTGTCATTGCATGAGCAGCTGGTTTCTATAGTGACAAACACATTTTGAAACACACTGCTCTTTGACAATTGTCACTTTCTATTTCAAAAGGAATGGCCACATTTGCAGTTTACATTTACGACATGGAGAGACATTTCAAAATGATTTATGCTGTTGTTGAATGCTCGTGGGAGATTTTGTGTTCGATCCAATCATAAAATGACAAAATAATGTGTTTTTTAAAGGTTGGACCCAGCCTGCATGCTTGAATAATATTAAAGCGGTTTTACTGTTTCCCAGTGCAATGGAACACAGTCAAGTATCGGTGTGTGTTTTTCAGTACAGCCCCGATCGGTCTGCGACTCCTCTCCGTGTCTGAATGGGGGCTACTGCTACGAGCGGGATGGAGGCTACACCTGCGAATGCAAATACGGATACTGGGGGAAGCACTGTGAAAAAGGTAGCATAATTGATAAAAACACTATACGAACACTTATACTTAACACAACTTCCTTTAAACCTGTGCGTTATTGCTCAAATCCAGCTTTTAATGCACCAGGAAACATGCCATTACTCGTAATGCTGCTTGAAATATTGCAATGCTGAAAGGCTTATGATAATTTGTATTTATGACTGAGTTACAGGCTATTTTCCTGAATTATGACTTGAAGTGCAATGTACTGGAACAGATTTATTTTGTGTGACTAGAGCGGTCTCTACTTCAAGGATTCCCTTCTCCCGTTCTCTTTCCAGTTAGACTCAATACCTGTGCTTCTGGTCCCTGCCGCAATGGAGGCTCCTGTAAGGAAGAGGCAGGGAGCTACAGATGTGTGTGTCCTTACAGATTCACTGGAAAACACTGTGAAGTGGGTAAGTGCCGCCCTCAAGCGATATTCTAAGTCTTTTTACACTCACCAACACATGCAGAAATGCACAGGAAGTAATCTAATTTCATTTCAATGCTCTGGTATAAATATGTGAAAGAGTAACATTATTGTAAAACTAAATGAGCAGATTCTACTTGTTGCTTAAAAAGTAGGAAGATAGAGACTGCAGTTAGTGTTTAACTGTGCAAATAATTAAGACCCACGTGAAAGATTAAGTATTGGTTTTTTTCCTGGGCTTCCTACAACAAAATTTACAGTTAAATTGCAGAACGGCTACACAGTCAGGACTTTGACTAATACGTTACCCCACTAGTCGTGACACTGTACTGGCTACCTTTATCTTTTAGAAATGATTTTACAGTCCTTTTACTTGTTTATAATACCTTTATTAACCTGGCACTTTCCTATATCAGAGACTGCCTTTGATTCATGTTCCAACAAGAACTCTCAGATCTTTCAAAGCCTTACTTTCAGAAGTTCTTATAGAAGTAGCGTTCTGTTTATGACCATAAACTGTGAAGTACCCTCCCCTTAGATCTGAGAGCAGCAAACTCTCCTGGTATCTTTAAAAATAAATCTTTTTAATGTGGCTTTTAATTTAGGGTAATTTGATTAATTGTAATCTTTGGTATTCATCTAATTTATATCATATTTCTCTGTTGTTGTTGTTGTTATTGGTATTGTTCTTCATTTTTGTTAATTTGTTCATTTTTTTCCCTAAGATTGTCTTTAATCCTGTCTTGTAAAGCACATTTGGCTGCATTATTATCAATAATAAGTATTTTCTTGCAGGGAAGCCAGACCCCTGTGCCTCCAGCCCCTGTCTGAATGGGGGGACATGTTTTCACTACATAGGAAAGTACAAATGTGAATGCACTGAGGCCTTCAGCGGCAGGCACTGTGAAATAAGCACGAGCTCAGCACAAACTTCCGCAGGTAAGCAGACTGTGTCTCACCACACGATAATGTCCAATTCTCACTCTGATGCTGAAATTTGTATGATGTTGAATAGATTAACAGACAGGGGATATCCTGAGCTGTGAAGTGTAGAGATACTGGCTGTCCATCTGAAGATAATCTTAGCTGTGTTGCTGTACTTGAGTCCCCACATTTACAGATATAGAACGGCTGCATATGCTATATAAAGTAAGACCTGAATAGACCTGATGATTCATGTCTACACACACTAACAGCATGCTGGAGGTAATTTTAGGAGAGCCTGGATGGAAAACACCTCTGTTGCCATTAGTCAGTCCTGGATGGGCTCTTTTAAGCTCCAGTGTTTGTGAGCTTGTGTTACTATGCAGCCACACTGACATTATTGATGTGTTTGTATTCAGAGCTGGGCTGTGGGCCGCCTCCGCAAGTGAAGCACGCTGAGGTCCAGTTCTCCTCGACAACGCCAGGCTCCATGGCTGTGTATATATGCCATTCAGGCTTCATGTCCGTGCCAAGAGCCACCCAGAGCATCTGTGGTATTCAGGGAGACTGGAGCCAACCACCCGTTTGTGAGGGTCCGTAACATACACTAACACATGGACAACGCAACAACACAAATCAGTTTATACGCTAAAATGTTTTAGGGTTGATGTTGGTTTAGACCGATTCCTTAATTTCCAATCATTACAGAGATCAATGAATGCCTATCGCAGCCTTGTCTTAATGGCGGTACATGTCGGAACCAGGTCGGATCCTACCAGTGTGAGTGTGGTGACGGCTTCAGTGGAAAGCGCTGTCAGACAGGTAAAGCCTGTTCAAAGTCTTCTAATATTGAATCCTAAAATGCAGTGCACCTGCACACATATGTTCTTCCTGTTTTATCTCTCTTCAGACATAAATGAGTGCCTGTCGGAACCCTGCAAGCACGGGGGGACGTGCGAAGACCAGCCTGGCTCCTACTTGTGTCATTGTCCACAAGGCCTCAAAGGCCAGAACTGTGAAATAGGTACAGTTTTTATGCAACCTGTTACATCACTTTTAAAGTTTATACATTTTGACCGGACAGCAATCAAATTCTACCTTAAATATCTGTGTGCAGAGCAGGACGGGTGTGAGTCCAACCCCTGTCTAAATGGAGGTGTGTGTCGGGGTTACAGACGGAATTATTTGTGTGTATGCAAAGACGGTTTCTTTGGGAACCAGTGCCAGATGTGTAAGTGATTTTGCACTGCCTCACAAGTCTGGTTTAAAAGCTGATCGCACAACTTGCTGTTGTGACATGAACCATATTGCGCTAACTGCTTGTGTTTGTCTCCCCCAAGTGGAGAACCCTTGTGTACTGCAACCTTGTGGAAACCGTGGCCTGTGCAGGAGCGACAGGAGAGGCAACTACAACTGTGTTTGCAAAACGGGACACACAGGCAAAGACTGTGAGAAAGGTCAGTAGAGTCACCCCAAATTGCATTGAGTCCAGCTCAATCAGCTTGTCATTTGTCACCCCTATACTCTGTAGCTCATCCTCTGTATTGCAAAGACCACTCTGTAATTATTTAATGTATGGATTAGACATGTAAGGTTGCCACTGTTCCCAGACCTGTTGCCTCCCTCTGGTCTCCATGTGCTTCGCGTGGAGGAGAACGAGGTGGAGCTGCGCTGGGACGAGCCGGAGCCCTCGCAGAGCCTGATCAGCGGGTTTGTTGTCACTTATGGTCCTCTGGGCCGGAGCAATCGCAAATCAGACGTCCTAGACAGGCAGAAGTCCACCCACGTCATGCGAGGCCTGGTGCCCGGCCTCCTTTACAACATCTCCACTTTCTCCACCAAACGCAACACCAACAGCAACGACATCAGCCAGCCTGCCACTGCACTGATACGCACCAGTGAGTACACTCCTTATTGTTAAAGAAAGGGCTTCTGGAAAATGTTTCTCTCGTGAGTTTGAATGCATTATTGCGTGAATGTCCATGTGTAAGTGTGTGTGTTTCTGTGCTAGGACCTCGGCGGGTGGAGCAGCTGCAGGTGGTCAATGTGTCTTACTCTCAGGTGTGGCTGAGCTGGCTGGTTCAGGCAGCTCGTCATGCAGCGGTCAACAGGGTGCACGTGTCTCTGTTGTCTTCAGATGGGAGTGACGCTCGCACTGCTGTGCTCAACACGAGCACCACGGAGCATACCTTCAGGTCAGGTTCTGCACTTTGCTACAGAAGAACACTGATAACCCAGAACTTCAATTTTTTGTGCAAACCTACAGCATCTTCTTTGTCCACTAAATGGTGCTGTTGAAGTTCTGCACTTTTAATAGCTCTGGGTAATATATCTTTCAACCACTAGAGGGCACTATTTCATCAACGTTTTGAGGCTTATGAGGAGGAGGCTTTGTTTGCTGTAGTGCAATGTTTTTGTGTGCCTCTTTCTGTTTCTCAGCTCATTACTCCCTGGTCAGATGTACACAGTGGATGTGTTGACTCAAAGTGGAATCAGACCAGACGAGTTTCCCTCCACCAGCCACTCAGCTGGACCACTGCAATTCTGGACAAGTAGGTTACCTATCATTATTCAGCAGTCAAGTGTGTATTAAATAACATGACTGCTGGACACCTGATTAGATGCTAGTGTGTAAGGATTTCAATTTCTCATTTTAAAATTACAACACACATCACCACAAAATCTATATATGAGATGTAAAGAATTAACTTATCATCACATTTCATTCATTAAAGAAATTAAATTAGCTTATCGTACGATGGTTTATTTAATAAACACAATTTACGTGTCAAGTAAAAAATTCATTTAACCATTTACTTCATGTCTTTTATTTAACCTTGTCACCTCGATAACATTTACAGTCTGTGAAGGCTAAATGTTAACACACTTGAATGTAGTTGTAAGCACACACATAGCAAGCTTGTAAGTGTTCATTTATACATTTATAAACAACTGTGAATATTCTACAAAGCCTTTATAATTAGTGTGTAAAGGGTTATTAAATGTTCTATAACAAGTATAAAGAAACATTAAGCAAAGAGCATATTCTGTTATTGAGGACATTTGGAATCCTGAACAATATTTCACCCCTAACCTGAGCAGAATCTGCTCAGTTAGAATCCAGCATGAGCTCAGTTTTTGTTAAAGGCTATCATCAAAATCAGTTTTATGTTTAATTTGTTAAGCTTATATCTGATATAGTGTTTTGACACATGGATGTGTGTGCTTTCCTTTAGTTTTGTCTTTTCTCTGTACAGTATGTAATGTAAGTATTTTCTCGTATACCCATGTGGGCGGCACACTTTTGTTTGTATGACACAAAAATATTAATTAATTTGTTAAGCATAAATGGTTCAAAGCTACAGTTGGTAGTGATATGCATGTAGCTCAATCGTAGTATCTAGTAAATCAACCAATCATTGGAAATTAAGTTAAACAATTAAAACTAATTAATATAACTAAACAAAGCAAAAAGAATATTTTTTATGCTATCCAATAAACAATCTGATCATCTACGTGTGTTTTTCCCCTCAGGGCCTCTTCCCCCACAGAACCTCTCCCTGTCACATGTGACCACAAGCTCAGCGCTGATCACCTGGAGCCGTCACCCGAGAAACGTCCCAGATGGCTTTGTGGTCAACGTGACCCGAGGGTTGAATACCAGGAGTCGCTTCCTGCCCAATGGGAAATTAGGATCGTATACCCTGCGTGAACTGACGCCAGGGCAGCACTACTATGTGGCTCTCACATCCGTCAAAAACACAGGGCAGGAACAGATCCACAGCATACCTCAACACTTAGCCTTCACTACCTGTGAGTGAAAAACATTTCAGTGTCTCTTGTGTTGACAGTGTTGATGCCATGCCCAGCTATTTAGCTAAAGTAAACACTGAGCAAGTATGAATAGAATTGTTGGGATGCAGCATTTATCAAATTACAAATATTATTTTTAAAACACATTCTGAATACATTTCCTTTGACGCAGTGCCAATGGAGGCGAGATCAGGGAGAAGAGAGAGGCCTATCACGACTGGACAGGGGACTCAGGTTGGACGCACAGTTCCCCCGTCTCAGCCTCAGGTCTTGGGAGGTGCAACAGAAACAGAGAACTCAGAGGAACTGCCCAGGTACACCTAGAATGTTGATGATTATGAAAACAGTAATGAAAAAAGTTTGGTTCCATCTGGCTATTCAGCTGCAAATGCGAAACAATTCCCCTTTTTTTCTATGTTTCAGATACACAGAACTCATTGACAGAAGGGGAAAGATAACAGCAAAGTTCACTCACTTGCCTCGAAAAGGCATTCGACATCGTACTAGTAAGTAAGAAACCATGTGATAAACATTTAGTGGAGAGTCACAACTATAACACAATTTCTGTAAAACATTTAATCTATTATACACAGTATTTCACACAGAAGATAATGCTATCATGGTAATAAATGACCTAACTATCCAGATTCTCCTTCTAAAGCCAGATTAATTCAGCAGGTTACCATTGCATGTCTCTGACATCTATTAAACTATCATACTACACCAACATATTGAAATGGTTCTGATTTGCTCAGGATGTCCAAACATTGAAAGAGTAATCTTATTTGCTTATCTTGATGCAGATGGAATAACTTAGTCCATGGTCCTATAACCATATGGTCCTAACCATGGCCTGTCTGGATGAAGTATAGCTGGTCCTCTAATGTTAACTGGACTCTCTGCTATCACACAAACAGACCCACGTTATCTGACACACGTTGTTCACCTTTAATAAAGCGAGACAAGTCAGAAATCTTTCGGGAATAAACTTTTTTCATTTTCACATGGTCATTTTTTCTAATGTATTTTCACTTTTTTTTTACTTAATGCATCCCAGTGCAGAGGTTTATAGCCTATGCCCTAAACAGAAAAAAATGTTTTACAGATGTTATCTACTGCTCTAGAGAATAAGCTTCCTTTCTAGGATTGTTCTGTCTTTCTTAATGATGTTACGCCCATGATGTCATAATGTGATTTTGACCATTTTGTCAAATCAGTCATGTACTGTTCCAGGCTTAGGAATGTACACAAAATCCTTTAAAGTGTCTAATTTAGTACAACGTCTACTTTTCGGCGGAGTCGCCCTGCAGTCTGTCATTCATTGTCTTTTTACACCGATTCATGACGGGAAATGTTTTTGCCTTGCAGAACCTGACCCACCAATTAGATTAGAAAAGATGGAAGAAACAACAAACAAAATCAGCCTTGCATTAGAGATTCAAGAAGAAGGTTTAAGACCAAAGCCTGGTAGGTGTTTTGCTGTTTGCTCCAATAGGTGGCACATCTGCCCTTGTAATTGATCCCAGCTTGTGTGCTGCACATACACAAGATTAATGTCCTGTTGAAGAAGTTGTAATTTATCATTGATGTTATGTGTGTTTGCCAAGTGCCGTGATTGAAAAGTCAATGAGGATGCTAACCTTGAAAGACAAAGATGTAACATTCAGGACAGCAGATTGGTAAAGAAAAAGGGGAAGTGATGTAAGGGCTAGAGGCTATCAACGAATGGTATCAGCTGTAGATAATGTGGAGTAGTGGGTCTGGAACCTGACACCCAAACTCATTCTGTGCTGTGGATGTTGATGGCAGCTGTTGTCCTTTAGAGTTGCCACAGGACTGTCGCAGTCTGCCTTGCCAGAACGGGGGTACATGTGTGAACGGAGGCGACGCCTTCGCCTGCGACTGCGCGGCAGGGTTCAAGGGCAGACAGTGTGAACTGTGTAAGTTTATGTGCTTCCCCTCCACACATACACATACACACGGGGTGGGTTCGGTGAAAGTAGGCTGCTTTCTGGCAAATGAGAAAATGTTCTGGATAGTCATATAAACACTTGGTTTTCTTTAGGGAGATTGACTTTTGTCTTAAACTCTAATCAGTGAAGTCAGTGTAAATCCATCCATTCATTATCTATATCTGATTATCCTCTGCAGGGGCACAGGGGGCTTGAGCCTGGCCCATCTGGCATTAGGCGAGAGGCAGGGTACACACGTTAATGTTTGAAAAAAAATAATGCCTAAAGTCAATAAATATCTTAACTAAACTCAAAGGTCCAGTGTGTAACATATGTTCTCATTAGTGTATAATCACCTGGAAATAAGAATTGTTACCTTAGAATGAATTGTTGTGTCTACAGACGCTGTAGGTCTTCTTCCATAGAGGCAGCCATGTTAAACTGCACTAGATAGAGGCGTTTGTGTTCTTTGCGCATATTGTGGCCACCATAGTTTCTCCTACACACTTGGAAGGGGAGGATGAAGCGATGGAGATGAATAGTTCAAGTATAACGTTGACCACATTCACACCTGCTCAGGCTGATGGGACTTTCATTAGTCATTAGTTTCATTTTGACCTGATGATGGAGTTAGACAAAGAGTTAGAGCATCACCAAAGTGCTGAGGGGGACTGAATGTCTGAACCTGATTTCATGGCAGTCTAAAAAAGTCCAACAAAATGCCCGTCAGCTGGATTGGAAACTATATATAATTGTAATAGGATCAAGTTCCCTGTCACCCTGATCAGGATAAATAGTGTTGAAATTAGATGGATAATAATATATAATGCTGTTCCAAGTGAAAACAGTACAACCTCTTTTTATTTTTCACCTAAAGGCATTCAATTCAACATTAAATTGAGTGGTAGCATTCATGCTAACTCAAATAGGTGTATACCTGCCTCTGGTGAAAGATCTCCGCTCACCAGCTGTCTGAATGTCACGAGTGTCAGTGCAGGATTTACAGTCCTGTCCATGTATTCCCATAGGTTGTAATTCTGCTTCCTATCAGTGTAACTATAGCATCTCATGGTGTGAACTTACAGTAGAATCTATGTTAGATTTTCATTTAATCATGTAAACTGACAGAGAGCACTGAGCTATGTATAGGCCTCTGGTTCCTTAAAAGCAGGAAACACGCTCCGCTGACAGTTGACCCCTCTGACATATATGAATGGCTGGGTTAACTTTAAGGCTTAGGGGCATGAATGTACAACATGAATAAAGTGTCAACAAAGGCACAAAGCACCATATTATTTGCACTGCACCACTTTCCTCCCTTTTTTCAGGGAGCCGGTGTTAGATTTATAATTCAGCAGTCTGCGGAGAGTTGTGGGGGGGATTATAAAGCTGCAGTATATTATCAGTGGACAATATCCTTCTTTGTTCTAGTTTTACTCTTATCTTTAATATTTACGCTGTGTTTACCTTGTATTAAATGTATCTGTGACAGACCATAAATGGGAAACTGCCAGCTGCCTGGAGAAAAAGTCTTTTAGCCATTACCACTGCTACTTTATATGGATGACAGCCAGTAGGAATGCATTATCTACAGTGAATGCCTACAGTTAATGATCATGGAAACATGTGTTTACATTTATCAAAGTGGTTGATTATATGCTGCCAATATCAATGCATAGGTACAATTCTAACTTTAGGGGCATGAATAAAATGTAATGTCTTGTTCTTACTTTGTATTTATAGATAATTATTCAAGTCATTGGTATCTCCTTTATGAAAAGCAATAAACTGCTTGAATCAATGAAAATGAATTCAAACATCAACAGGACATCCAGAACCTGCTTACTATACCAAGAGTTTTTACCAACAATATTACACTTGTCTCTCAAGGAATTCAGATATTTTAACACAAAAAATACCTTTAAGACAACACAACAAATAATAATTATATAAAAACTTAATGTCCTTAAGCTTACATGTATATATAGTCGATCATTCTGCAATAATTATGAAATATCAGTGGACTGGAGATATTTATGAGATGTAAATGAGTATCTATAGATTGCTTTTAGTAGTTTAAGTCAGAGCAAACATCTAGAATTATGCACAATTTTAAATCATCGTAACATTACTTTTCACCACAAGCCTTTTTAAAAATCACTTTAAATTCAGTTGAAAATACAGTCAAATAAATAAAATATCTGTGTGAATTCACTCATAATTAGACGTTGATGAAGATGTGTATGAGACAGTGGACATCCCCTCGCCCCTCTTGAGCCCTTTTCTTCACCTAAACATCCAGCGTCAGATTGTTTAAACATTCCTTTCCTAAAACCATCCATCAGCCGCAGAGCAGGGCCCAGCTCCATCCCACATGACTCTTAAACCATCCAGCAGACTTTTTTCCTCGCTCACAATACTTCAAACATTCATACCTTATGTCGTGTGACCGCTGTTTGCAGTGTGCCAGCGAGTGCCGCACCCCTGCACCCGTCTCTACTCTGAAACCAAGAGTGTGCCCGTCTGGGAGGGTGGAGTGTGCCACTACCTGTAAGTCGTCATCAGGCACGGATCTCCTGTTCTGGCCTTGCATGCTTATACTCGTTTAAACGACTAAACATATTAGAGAGGTTTGTAACTAAAGGATCAAATCCATGAGTGTTGATTTGTTCTTCGCAGGTACAAAAGGACATATAAAGTACAACAGGATGTTTGTTATCGAGAGATTTGTGAACCGGTGCTTCCCAAGAAAAGTCAGAGTGAGTTGAAAAAGCTGTCTATACAGTGTTGATATTGTTGCAAATACATCAATGCAATTCTTTTCACACACTTATATTAACTTTCTTAACAGTCAGAAGAACAAACCGACAAGAATAAAGGTTTGTTTCTTTAGCACAATCAAAATTATGATATTTATATAATATGTTTTGGGGATGAAATGTTTCCACCGAACATGTATATGCACTGCTACTGTAGAGGATCACAAGATTTTCAACAATTATACTAAAAATGAGTCTTTTCTTCTTTTTTCTAGAGCACTTGGATACTGATGAAAGGACTGTCATCACTGTCATGTGAAAAACCTAACTTCAATTTTGGTGTTTATAATCTACTTGAAGTAACTGATTATGGTCATGTTTGTGCTGAGAAACCCTGTCAGAACCCACTGTAACGTTTTAGAAGCAGACCATTGTTCATCTGAAAATAAGGTTGTATTTGTTCTTTCCTGAGAGCTGTGTCTGTAGCTCCATGCTTCGTAAGAGGACTTCAATCAATCAAATGAAAAATGGCCCAAATCATTTATCATTTGTGACGTTAGATGACTGATTTTTCAAACAAAACGTATGCAAATATTAATGGTAAGCAGTCCTCTGTACTGCATCAGAGACCTTATATACCTCATTTCCATGTCCATGCTGACACATTATGAGAGGTTTTTATTATTTGTGATTCAGCTGCAGGTTTGTCCCTCAGGGAAATAACTGTAGAGTGTTCCCAGTCCCAATCTTTCCCTTATACCAGCCCTGTGATCTCCTTATAAAGACGATGGGAAATGTATGTTTTCTCCACACCCCATAAATCCATCTCTTCCTCTGACAATGATGCACAGTATTCTCTGTGTATAAATATCTTTCTCCATGTCTTAGCTGGCATCACTGCTTGCAATTCTGTAAATAGTGTTTATAGGCCATTTTGTAGGTGACTATTTTAATAATAAAAATGTTAAAATGGTTTGTGTTTCTGGTGTCTTTTTGGGTTGATATTTGCATCCTGGGTGACATTTTAAAAAGTATAAAAGTAAGGAGGACTCCACAGTATACATACATGTATTATTAAAGCTGCATGATACGGTAAAAAAATATCTAATTGCGATTATTGCCACTAGATATATTTAATCACTCATATTGTCAATTATTCAAGAAGCCAGTCAGTTTAAAAATTGCAAAAACCACCTGATTGGAGTTATTTTAACAATAGTTTATCAAGAAGAGGCAAGCAACACCAAAACTAGTTGTAGATTTCCTACATTACTGTCTGTAATACATAAATGTAAACTGCTTGTAACTAGTGTCTGTGCCTGCTTTACGTCATATTGTCGGGTAACTGTAGAACACGGTGGCCAGCACAGACTGGCAAAAAATAAAGACTCTAAAGCCTAGCTCTAACTTTTAAGTGAGGCAGATAGAGACATGCCTCATAGTAGAAAACACAGTGTCTCTGTTCTTGAACATCAGCGACTCCACCCAAGTAACTATGGATTTCTAGAAAATCCCCTTAGGAAAAAAATACAGTTCTGTCAAAACCAGCACTAACAGAAATAACAAATGATGCTTTCATACAAAGCAGGCGGGGGTCACTGAGCGGCTCGATGAGTGTGACAATAATATGCCATGGCCTTCACATTGACATCTCAACCTAGTTGAACATCTACGGATACTTTGGAGCTCTCTCCACAACCCAAAACACTAAACTGGAAACTACAAACTTTGGAAGAATAGTGTTTATGCCTCCAGGAGCTCTCAAGCTATTCTGGAGGCTCAAAACCTTTCTAAGACACGTGTGTATTCTACATAGTGTATATATTGTGCCAAACCTCCATAGTCAATACAATAGGCCTGTATGCAGCTCCTGTACTACTCACAGTGCAGCTGTGCAGCCTAACTACTGTAAAACCAACTAAATGTATCATGCTGTTGCAAATACAAAATGATGCCCTGTTGGCCTGGTACTTGTCTTATTTCCATTCTTCCTTTGGCCAGTAACAGCAACAAGTGGGTGAAAAAAAGTTGACTTGCGAAAAAGGCGATGTTTCACCCAAGATAAAAAGGACAGGGCAGTTGCCTCCCACCGTTCACTGAAGACCATGATTAAAGACCACTGACCTGACCCATGAAACCAACACAAACTAAAAGCATGCAGAATGCACTTCATGTAGTTTTGACTTTTAATTTCAAAGCTGATGTCTTACTACTAGTACTGCTGGCCTCGGTGAGAATGTGCTCCTCTTCTTGTAAAAAGCGGGCTCCTCATTATTTAACAGTATTTGCAGTTTGGCATGTTTAGGATAATCATCCCACTTGTTCTCCAGACGTGCGGTTTTCCTGCTGCCTTCATCGAAACTCGGAATGTCACGTTTTACGTACATTTCCTACTGCCCATTGAAGAGCGTTTGGTCTTAGAAGGCTTACCCGTGTATTGGAAATAATTTGATAGCTCATTCGCACTGGAATCACGTCTATTGTATTAAATGCATGGACTTTATTTAAAGTGTAGGATTAAATAGGATACTATTGCTGATGTGCATTAGTTAGTGACTACTAAGGACAAAGGACTAAGTACGTACTTAAAGATAAGATAAAAAGCGAACATAATTACACAATGGCAGCAATTATAGATACAGATTTCGCAAATGTTTTGCTTCGGTGCTTCCTTAATGTGATACAATTAAACAGGTTATATCCTCGTTTTTTTTTGGTTAACGCTCAGTTTGAAAGTGATTTCCGAAAGCCCCTGAAGGCAGCATTCCCCTCCCGCAGTCAGAGCAGTGAGGGCCCCCTCCGCCCCCCTCCTCCTCCTGCTCCCAGTGAAAACTGAGATAGTGAGGAAAAAGCAACGGGAGGAAAGACCATGGAGGGAGGAAGCTGGATGTATTAGCTAGTTTACTGCTTGAGGGAACTTTTTTTCCTTCTTTCGTTTTCGCCCGCACAGATTAAAGTGGCTCAATGTGGCGATATCCGGTGTGTATTTTAAGTGCTGGGGAAACGTCGTAAATATCCAAACATTCCCCGACAGTGTGACCGCGGACGGTTAGCACAACCCGACGAAAGTTAGCCTGCTCCGGCTAACTTAGCTTGGCTCGGCTAGCGAGGAAGGACAAAAAAAGGCAGGCTAGTGGAACAAGAGTTAGGGCTGAAAGTGGCGCTGCGGCGTAAAGTAACTAGTAATGTTGCCTCTCGGGATTAACTTCAGATACGGATGAGAAAGAAATTGGCGACTGGGGAACACCGAGAACAACTGCGAGCCAGACGACCACTGCTATGTTGGGGTTGATTCACGGCTCTGGCAGCCCGCCTGAGTCCCGAGGTTGGCCACACTCGGTGCTGTGGAGGCTTGGGGGCTTCTTCTTCCTCCTGCTGCTGGAAGGGGCCGGCTGCCTCGCCAACCCGAGCAGCACTTCAGGCGTCAACAACAACAACAACAACAACAACAGCCCGAGCGTCAACATTTACATGAGTGTGGAGGAGGTGAAGAAGCTTTTGGGTAAGAAGGCCTGCATGTAAAGTCTTCCAACTTTTGTTATCAGTGTATCTCTTATCTGTGTCTGTGTCTCTCCTGTGTGTGTGTGGTGTGTGTGTGTGTAAAGAGTGTGTGTGTGTGTGTTATGATGCAGTTGTGCCAGTGTGTCCCTCACATCTGTAGGTCTCCTTCTGAAACTGTACTGAACTCCAGACAAGCATAACAGCTCTTATTGTGTTAAAAGAGCAGCCACAGTGCTCACATACAGTACGGACCTATAGTAATTTGGCTCCCTGGCCCACAGATGAGCATTACATTTTGAGCCCATGAGTTCACTGTAATACACAACATGGACTACATCTGCTGCACACATTATTACTTTAATCATTTGATGTGCTAACTGTGTGTTGGGCCAACGGTAACATCAAACTAAGTTGGGAAAAAAAGGAGTTATGATTACATAAGAGAAGAAAACAACGTTACTTATTCATTTAAAGGCCTCATTCTGTCTATGTGCATTATAAATGATTTGTCGTGATATGTCCGCTGTGCCATGACAAAAATAGTAAACCTGCTGGGTGGTAATTGATTATTACGAGCTGTGCTGTGGATAGTAGCATGAGCATATCGATGAAGATGCACCGCTTCACAAAACCTGTACGCATCATGTGTGGATCTTTTTAACGTAAATCAGTGCAACTGTTAAGAAAACAGACTTGAATCAGCTCCACAGCCGCAGTGTGTTTGGACCTCGGGCTGCATCGAGAAAGGTATGCTGTCACTAGGAATCGTAGAGAGAAGGAAGAGACTGAACCATACGTTCAAAAACCACAACCAGAGTGTGACATTTGTGGTTAGTGTCAGTGGTAGGTTATATGAACTGCTGTTGGAGCCCATCATGCAGCTGCAGAAGATGGATACAACTGTGTCCGACCAGATTTGAGCCAAGGGCACTATGGCATTGTGTAACTGCCTTGGCCATATTGAGGCTTCAGCATTTGAGCTCTACTGTACACAGATATTATAAAAGAGACAGAACTGTGCTGGTTTTACTTCGCTGTTTGGCTGTGAACGGACTAACATCCTGTGTCCTGGTGCCACGGTCGAGCCAGTCTTTAGATAAAGTTGTTAATTTCGGGTTTACTGAAGATGTCTGGAGGGTGCCGTTTGGAAACTAGTCATTTACCACGTGAGTGCCTCTGTACAGTCTAATGAATGGGTAGAAGTGCTAGTGCGTAAGGTCTTTGTGGAGGGAGAAAGCTGATGGTGCAGCTTCTCAAGCGGACTGATGTGCTGCTGTAAATCTATGTATCAGCATTCTTTTAGTAGGACTTTCAGTACGACTGTCCATTTATGTGGGAGAAAGCATTAAAGTGCGTTTTTGAACAGGAAGTTGTGCTGGCGAACCTCTTAATGCTGTATAGGCAAATTCATGGCAGATTTAGCAGATCTTGTGACGCTTTCAAATATGTAAACAGTTTTCTAATAAGAGCATTTAACTATCACTCATTGTGCTTAAAAAAACACGTCCACTCCTTTCCTCCCCTCTATAATCTGACTGGTGTTAGAGCGTAGGCTGCTCGTGTCCCTTTTGGTTCTTCTCGTTCTCCATCACGCTAGAGTTAATCTTCAGTTGCCAGACGAGGGCCTCTCTTGTGGTTTGCTTAAAAACCTTGTCTGGTCGTATGGAGAAATCTCTTAATGTTTGACAACTATGTGTGGGAAGCTAAAAAGTATGTGTGGACAGAAACTTCCATGATGCAGTGGCAACTGTAGGAAAAACCATGTTGGAAGGAGGTTAAACTGGCATCACTTTGGTGATAGGCCGCTGCTGGGGAGTCTCACTGCACATTCATGTATACGTCCAAAGTTTGCAGTTGTTTTTAAGAAAGCTGGTGCAGCACAGGTCAATAAATGAAAATACATGAATTACATTGTGCCCAGCTGCTTCCAGTCCTGATGCACACATGCTGTAACATACATGCGTACAACGAACTGTTGACAAAAAAGAAATATAATCTCCTAAAATTGTTTATTGTTTGCTTTAAACCTCAAAGAGCTTGTGTCTGTTGACGTTGGGAGTTTCTGCAGAGTCTTGTTTTAAAAATAGGAGTATCCGGAGCACCAGGCATGGCTGTCCGAGGGTAGGGACTGGATGACATTTTGATTTCGCTGCTGAGACATTATATTATCCAAATACTGCCCAGTACAATATTCAAATTGCAGAAGCTGCTATTATTTGTTAAATAATATACTATAATGTTAAGCATTATCATGAAGTACTGTAGTGCTGCAGAGATGGCCTGGCCGACAAATCTTGACATGTGTCAAACGTGTGTTTGGTACAAACCCCAACAACTGTCACATCGTGATTTTCACAGCTTTTTCAGTGAAAATTAAATTTGTGATTCAAAAATGATCATTGCCACACTAATCATTAATTATATTGCAATCGTAATCTCTGTCAAAATTACTAATTTGTTTTTACCATATTGTGCAGTCCTAATAATTGGCATATTGGTTTGGACCAGAATAAATGGTGCCATGTGCTAGAAGTCTCAATGACGTCTCATATATTTTGAGTTGTCATAGCAGCAAAGGCACTGGTGTAATTAATAACATTAATGATGAATATCCCAGTAAGCCATCCACTGAGCCAACATGCACAATAGCACTTTTTCACAGAAGACACTTTGTCTTGTCCACAGTAGGAAAAGCACAGATGTAAATAATAAAATGAAGGATGGCTGAACTCCATGTAGCTGCTTCACTTTCAGGGTCCCAGTATTATTTGTGCTGACTCACTGTCGCACTGTCATGGCAGAGCCATCGTTAATGTTATTAGTAACACCTGTGCTTTTCCTACTAAGACAATTGACATGTCTGCCTTTTAGTAATGTACAGGAAGGGCTGAACGATTCATCGTGTTTAGATTAAAATGTTGAATTGATAGTCACAAGAACAACATTTGTAATTAGGCAATAACACAAATGTAATAGCAGTGTCTTAACAAGCTGTAAGAAGTGAGAGAGTTTATTTGTTGGCTGCTTCTTTCACAGGCAAATTTAGTCTGATGTAACCAATGAATGGTCATTTCTGCTGTTGACCAAACTACAAAATAACATTCTTGCTGCCTGGCAAAGATGCTCTCAGCGTGCTGGTTTCTGTGCATTTTTTTCTTTTGTTTAGAAATAAACAGCCCTACATATCATTATGCTGTTTGAAAAGATGGAGTGGACTGTGTCTTTCTCTTTTTGCTTCTAGAAGTCTTTCTCTAGTTAAACGATCAAGCCGATCAGCTCACATTGCTCCGGACTGCTAACGAGCTACCTACCCGCTCAACTTTAGTGCACAAAATCTTTGTTTTGAGCTAATCATCATCTTTTTTAAAATCTATATTTTTGGGGGGCTTTTTTGCCTTTGCCTCAGACGCCCGCTCTACCAGGTGAGCTACAAGGGTTAAGGTTAAAGATGATTCTCTTTAAAGCTCTGAATAATGACCCACAGGATTTGGGACTGTAAAGCACTTCATCCAGTTAGTCTGAAGTTACCGTGAGTTCAAGCAGCCACTCTGCAGTTACATTCTCAGACATGAATAACCAGAAGTTTGCCATTATTCCCTTAAATGGTATACTCAAGTTTACCACAACTGTGATGTCATACTGCTATATACTATGGACACGTATCTTGTTTAATGCTTTGCAGACCACAAATGCAGGACAGGAGTTTAATTTATAGCCAAGAAACGCCATATCAGTCAGGGAGACTGCAGTCAGACAATAGTGTGTCATTGATTACCTGTACACACAGGTCACTGGGGCCAAGGCCTGAGCATTCCTCCTTAATGTTTAACCCTTTAAAATCCTCACTGCTTTTTGAAGTTTCTTGAAATTCATTGGCTCCACAGGATTTCTATTCATTGCAAATGTTCATAATGAAGTAATAAAAGTGTATTTGGCAATAAAGCTTAGAGGCATTATTGTGAGAGGGGGAAGTGACATCACCAAGTAATGTAGTCTTGCTGGGGTCTCTCTGCTTTTTAAGGATTTCATTTGGATAACTTGAACAAACAACCTGACTCTCAAGGGGTGGTTGAGGAACAGGAAAACGTCATGCCTGAATTGAAACAGGGTTTTGCATCCACGGCATGTTTGTCCGTGGATGAACTGCAGGCAGCATCCCTGATTGTTTTTGCACATGACTAATGGGTAGTGAACTGTCTGTCTCAACAACGCTACTCTCCACATGCATATCCCATATCAGCTGTGTCTCAGGACCTGTATCCTGGGTTTGAATTGTGTTCCAGTTAAAACATGGCAAGTTACAGGACCCACAGGAGAGGAACTGCTTTCGATTTGGGTCAGAAGCGGACCAGACCATCTTTTTTAGATGTGAAGCCACCTCGTTGATCTGGTGATTCATTGTGTACAGTTTAAGATTTCTGGAATGTAGTGAAGGTCGATAAAGGTTCAAGCTGAAATTTAGCGAATCATTTTTAAGTAATTACATATGAGTAGGAATATAGTCCTGAGGATTCATGAAACAGACGTACAATCAATTTTGATGAAGTATGACTTACAAAGAAAATCAGGTATAGATACTTATTTATAAGACCTTACTTTGACGTGGAAATGATTTGATCTCTTGAAAAATGACTTAAATGAAAAAATTGTTGCAGATGAATTTTCTGTCAATCAACTAATCAATTAATTGACTAGCTGTTTAAGTTCCAGTTTGCTGTGAAGGTTTCAAAATAACCAGAGAATCTTTTCCTTTAAATGTTGTTCAGAAATGTATTACTGTTGCAAGAGAGACACTGCAGCACACTGCTCACTGACACCAGGCCAGTCTGCATTCATAAGGCCCATGACCAAGCTATGACATTGGTTTTACACGCTCCAATAGCTTTATTTCTTGCCCTGTTTCCTGGCCATCCATGTGATAATTTAGATGAGGGATGAAGTAAAAAAAAAGTTTTCTGTACATTCATGTGCTGTCTCCTATAATAATGACTTTTTTGAGCCCCGTTTTCCATGCTAGAATCACCAGTCGGCTTGATCCCTAACACATTACTCTGAGGAATTTTTCTCGCTGGAAAGTAAGCACTAAGAGAGTCTGTTTTCTAGTTCTTGCATGGCATACTTAGTCTGTCACTGGTCTTGCTGCTCACTGTAGCAGTGCTGAGCTTTTCCAGTCAAAGCAAAACCATAGCTTCCCACTCCACAACCAAAATTAGTATTGTGTAGAGAAAATAAGCAGTTCCCCTATTAAAATTGTTTTTTCCAATACTTATATACTTACTTAATAGGGAAGGAGGAACATGTTTTGTGTGGCTACAATTGTTGACAGATTGTAATCAGTCTAACTACACCTGGTATTACAACTATCTCACATATTACAATCTAAAGCACGGAAATTTTCCATTTTATTTCAATGTAACTTCCAACAATGTGGTCATTTTTTCCACCCACACAATCAGGTGAGTGGGTCAGAGTTTGGCTTAATTCCTCTGGATGAGCATGGAAAAATGAAAATATCCAGGTCCTCTTTAAAAAAAACCCTGTGAGCAAGTGTGTAAAATTGTCTGAAGAGCCAAGTGCATGTCGGCTAAGCAGCCTTCCTCCCCTCCTCCAAAGAGCTGAAAGGCAAGCAGGGGCTTTGAAAAAGAGCCTGTGAACAGCGAGGAGTGATTGGCAGCAGCATTCATTTCCTTCATGCCACTCTCCAAGGATCCTGTGGTTGAATAGAGGAGCAATCTTTTGTCTGAGAGCTGCTGCGCTCAGACAAAAGATGGGTCTTTGCTTTACAGGAGCTTTCCTTTTTATAAATTGTTGCCCTTGTGTTAAATGTGAATATTGGCATCGGAAATATACAATCATGTTTTATTTTCTGCCTGTATGACAGCAAATCCCGTAAGAGTTTGAGTTGCTCTGTAATTCTGTTGAGACTGCCGTCATGCTTGAGTAACATTGATGACATTTTGTCGTTTTGTTGTGGAAATGAAGAAATATTACGAGCAGTAGTAATCAGATATTTCCTTTTTTAGTTTCTGTAGCATTTCTAAGAGAATGTAATTTAGTTAGGAAGCACACCTTCCTAAACTAAAAAAATACAGAACTATTTGACCTTGCACACACAGCCCATGCTTTCAAACTGCTTCTGTACCCACAAAGCTGCCCATGTAAAACAGCATCCAAAAATAGATGAATAAGGTGGTGTGCGTGAGACCTCTTAAATGACCCGTTAGTCAGCCCAAGATGAAGTAATTCTGCCTCAAACAGCTAATCATTTTTTTCAGTAAACCATCTGATATTTGTTGAGTAAACTAAGGAGCCCCTTTAAGCAACAAATAGCCATCAACGAGGTGCCTATAAAGGGACAGCGGCAGACAGTCTTGCTCAGTTCCCTAACCCTGCCTTCATCCTTCTCTGCCCTCAGGGCACTCCATGGAATAAAAGAGGGAAACTGATGTATGGTTTCTTTGAAGCGAGTCAAAGAAAACCACAAAGATTGTGACTTAATGTGTGTTTTTTTTTCCTGGCTGTAAGATACTTTCAGATGTCACTAGTTGTGCAACCAGTGCTGCTGTTGCAGTCCGTGAAAGCTTAGTTTGTATCTATGTTCAGGATGTTTGGTTGTGTTTTTCAGATACGATACCTCATCACGATAACTTTATTCTACATTATTATTGCACTTGCCTTTTCATTAAAACGCTTTCATGCATTTCTTCAATGGCTGGAAGTAAACAAGACTTCTGTTGGATTTTTGTTGGGACATGCACTAAAGCTTGGCAATGCCTAGCCTTTCCTTTGGCAACAAAGGTGTGTGGCTGCCGGTGAAAAAACCCTCACTAATCAATTTTCAATCCAAATGAAGCACAAATTTTAACTGCATTTCCAAAAAGTCATCAAAACAATTGTTTGTCTCTTCAGTGTCAAATTACTTTTAAGTCACGTTTTATATAGGTCATGATTTATTCGACAAGTCTGTTTACATTGCACTTATTGCTGTTTTTGGTTTTGACATTTAAGCATATTCCAACTTTTCTTTTTTTTTTTCTTTTTTTTATAAATATGTGGTGTTTCCATGTGTTTCTAAAATGTTAGATGGAAATGCACTGGAGTGGCCAGTAAACTGGCCCATGGCAACACTTGGCTGTCATCACTATCAAACATTTTGGAGTTTTGCGTGTAGCGTAATCTTTACCAACTCCTGTAAACCTGCCACAGCTTACTTCAGATACATGCTGTTCCATAAAGGCTGTAACTAAGTAGGTGCTTTTTACTCTTCGGTAAGATACAGATGCTTACCACACCTGAAAGTTGTCTGATGAAGGATAAAACTGGTGTTTATACAACTGCTCTTTATACATCAGTCCTGCAGTCTTTGTAGCCTGGATAAAGAGTTCAAGCAAAACTGCTCTGAGGTGCCCTTCATCTCTGAAAGCCAATTGTGAAATGGGATGGCATGTCAGGTGATTTCCTGCTGAAATTGTTAACCCGGTGCCTCGTGTTAGAGTGGTTATTAAAAAAAATGGTGGCTATTTGAGGATCCAAAGCCAAAATGACATTTTCTTGAAAAAGGCCATTAAATACCTTTTTGGTATGTGTAGTGAACATTTTTTCTTTCAAGTTTTAAAATGTGTTTTGGACTTTTAAATGTAGTGCATTTAGCGTCACTATCACAGTGTAAAGACCCTTCATGTTTTTAATAAATACCATTAAACTATAGTTGATAGCCTGAGCTGCTGTTTTGATGAGATACAAAGTAAAAGTATTAGAGACAGTCTAACTACTATTGGGCTTTGTGTTTTATAAAGCATCTAACAATTCTTGCAATCATTTAAATCAGCACTTGAGTCACTGCCTGTTCTGAACTTGGTTTGAATGTGTCATCAGTCTACTTTAATTTTCATGTCAAAGCCCCCATTTAATGGGGAACAACGTATTCATCCACTTAGTCATCTGTTTGCATTGAAGCTGTCGTTTGACATGTTTTTTTCTACTGTTTTCCCCATTCCAGGTCGTCTTAGCATTGGGCAACTTTACATGATGTCTTTTTCAACCATAGACCAAAGCCTGGTCTCCTCAGTTTATAGCCTTCCTTGTGTGTCTGATATCTTAGATCTTGAGATCCTTCGTACATTATCCTCCCCTCTCCTGCCTCATTCATGCCTGTGGATTTGTTTGGAGTTTCCAGTTGATAGAGTTTCACGCGAGCCCTTATTTTCTCCTTCCTTGGTTAATGTGGCCAGTATCTTCCCACTGAGAGGCTGGAGGGAGTGTTTATCTCCTGAGCACTCAGGGATGAAGGCTTCGGGAGGTATAGTGTCGACTGTGTGCACAAGAGGGTCTTTGTTATATCTGTCCTGGACCTTACCACCTGGCCACTGCCACCTTTTGTTCTCCTCTTTCGAAGTCTGCAACATGATCCACAGCTTGCAAGAGAACACTGCCTGTCGACTTAAAACTTTGTAGAGCCCAAAATGAGGCAAACTTTGATTGGTTATTCCCTGCTGTGTTTGTTGCTGTAATTTATAGCTTTGTGTTTGGTATTTTTAATACATTTGTAAGATTTTATATGTGATGTTATCTAACAGTATCCATATCAGTTTGAGTGTCTCAGCCAGTTGAAAAATGTGGGAGGGGGAAGTGAGTAATCCTCACTGCTGAAAGAAGTGCCGATGTGCCCGTGAGCAAGGTACTTAAATTGTAGTCCAGTGGAGCTGCTAAGTGGCCAGCAGCAGTGGGCTGATTGAACGGGGGAAAGTCTCAGGTGTAGTATGTTCATACTCTAGGAATGTCAGCTGGGTGTTTGGTAGAAAAGAGCATGGGGTTTGTTTTGAGGTGAATCCCAGTCAAACCCACAAAGTTGTGCGACTGGGAATCTACATTATATTTGAACTTAAGTAGTGGCATCTTTGTAGCATCTCAAATAGATTTTTGAATGGCCATTTGAGATACAGTTGCCATGCTGTAAAGAATGGCAAGCTGGGAAGCCTCTCGCATCTTTGGAGTTCCCAGATAACACTGCTTTAACCCGATGGGATTATGGAGAAGAGGAGTACCTCGGTAGCCAAATGGTTATAGCTCATGCCCACTGTCACAACCGTCACCGGTTCGATGCCTGCTGGCAACATTTGTTGTCACTATCCAATAAAGGTAAAAAAAAAAAAAGATCAGATCAGAAAAAGAAAGAAATAAACCATAGAATGTGACAAACTTGCTAACCCAACTGGCTATGGACTAGGGACCGAAGTGAGTGTGTCTCCTTCACGCACGCACTTATGTTGCCCTACTGCCCTATGTTCTTTACACAAAGCTGTCTACCTACGAGGAAACCAACTCTTCAAATAGGTTATTGTTAAGCCTTTAAGGAAAGCTCTATTTTTTTGTTTGTTATAATATAGAGTAGAGAGCAAGCATTTGATCAGGACCGTGAAAGCATGTATTGTAATGCTGGCTTTTTTTTTTATCATTAGAAACGATACCAGTCAGTGACTCGTATGTGTGTTTTTAAACTACCTGTTCACACACTAATCGTTTATTTTGTATTTTTTTACTTAGTAATAGTAGTTATACCACAGGACTAATGCTGTGTGTATTGTGCATTGAAAGGGTTATTGTTCACTGTAATCATTCCACCTGTGCATACTGGCTTCCTCTCACGACTCCAAAGTAACATATGGGGGACAAAATGTGTTTCAAACTTTAGCCAAGGTTAATATGAAGCCTCAGTAGCTTGAGTGAGCTAAATCAAGTGGGTATCACAGTCCTGCGAATCACAGAGTGAATTTCATGCTAGAAAGACTGGATCTTTAGAAAATACCTGCTTGTCTTATATTAGCTTTGGCGAAATGTTAGAATGCACTGTGGATTTTGTCCACTACACACACTACAGTGGAGCCACTTGGAAAGAAGGAAGGTTAGGAATACGGCCAGAATGGACAGGAGGAATGATTACAGCAACCAATAAGTCTAAAGTCTACAGTACTATAATGTGTAATATGAGACCAGTATTCTGTTGAGACAGACTTGTGCACTACAAATATGCAATGTAAACCGTGGCACTGATTTTACCAGTTGGTTCTTAAGGCTGCACGTCACTGTGGGCTAAACTGTAAGGAAGCCAAGTTTTATCCAAACATAGCTGCACACATTAGTATGTTCTTCCTGAAGGCTAATTCATGAAAATGGTTTGACTGAGGCAGAACATGTGAGGTCTCAATATAAGCTGAAAATGATGTATTCAATTTTTTGGAAAAGGTCTGATAATAGATTTATTTTTCCGTTTGTTTCACCAACAGAACGTGGTGTCATTTATTTCTTGCAGTAGGAAAATCAGCTTTCAAAATGGGAAAATGGAGCGTTTGTTACTGTAAGCGTTAATCTTCTTTGTCATTGTTATTTCTTTGTGCTCAAGTGTACAAGAGTGTTTTCAGATCAGTGCAGGTGACACAGTGTGTTGTGCCCTGGGTATTGTTAATCACTTGACACCAGCAGAGAGAAATGGAAATGTCCAGCAGGAAATAATCCCTCAAAACATAACAAGCTGCCAAGTTATCGGGCTGGAATTCAAAATCATGTTGTTGTTTTCCATTGGTGCTTAAGAATATTGTTAGCATTAGAGACGTTTGTATCTGTACTAGCAAACAGCGTGATGATGCAGTGAGGCACTTTATATGTTGTGACCAAATACTGACTAACAAGAATCTTGTTTACAGGCACACCTTCTAGGAATGCTGTTTTCCCATTCCAGAGAGCAAAGAGAGTGTGAGTCAGTAGTGAAACTGCAGTGCATGCTTCAACGTCCTTCACCTCAGGAAGCACCTATTCCCCGTCCTACGTCTGTGCACACTGACAGGATCCCGTTGCCATCCCTTCACATTCCTGTTTTGAAGTTGCTGCAGTTAGGGTGGATGGCTATGGTGCTGTGGGAGGGACAAACTTGAGCCACACTCACACCAGTCCTCCTTGGGCTTTTATGCCTGGTTGCATAGCTTAATTGGTATCAAAGCAGTGTGGCCACATGTTGAGACAAGGGAGGTACACAGAGTTGAGCATGAGAAGGGCAATTATTACAGGACTAAACTGTGTGGCCGTGTGCACCATCTGTTAACTGCCTACATATACGCTTGTGAGAGACTGCATAGAAGAGCTGGGCAGTATAACAAAATATCAGATTTTCAGATTTGATCATAAGTACATGTATTTTCCAGTTGCTTATTTAAAGCTAAGCCAAAAGTTAAAAATGCTGTAGTCAACAGTTTTATATTAACAATGGATCAAATGACTCTAGCATATGTTATCACCAGACTGCAGTTTATCTGAACTTTAGTTTTATAGTTTCTTTCAGCTCATTGTTTTGGTTTTGCGGTTCACTCTCACTGCTCTTATCAGCATCGTTTTTAGATGCTGAAGGCAGCTGTTTTTAGTTGCAAAGTTCTGAAAATCAACTCTACCTACCTGCTTGGCACTAAACATTAAAAATGCAAAGCTAGCGGCTAGCTGGTGAACATAGTTTAAGATGAGTTAGCTTAATATTTCCCTCAAGAGTGGGTGAAGACCAAAACAACTCAGGGAGAACAAAGGAGAGCAAATACATTACATTTGGTATGTGGCCAGAAACACGACTTCAGATGAAAGCTAATGTTACTCTGTATCTGCTTGATGTGTACATTAGCCAAAAAATCTATTAATGCATATTAATGCAGGTATGATTGGCAAAGCAAATATTGGTTTAGTTAATGCCAATGGGGGAAAAAGTAAATATCCAATAAATCCTTCAGTCCACTATCTAGCTTTTTGTGGGGCTTTCACCTGCAACCCATGGTCTTCATCAGCAGCATGGAGTTTTCTCAGTTTTCATTGAGAGCTGAATAAAGCTCACCTAGCTGAGTTTGACAGTATGATCTGATCAAGAAAATTGAACTTCTAATGCTAAAATCTGGTGTGTTTTTTAGTTAATGATAATAATCAAATATAGTAAAGAATATATTTTAATTGTTTAACTACATATTACATGTAGACCTAAATTTAATTCTGTGTGTTTAAGTGAAAATGTACAAGGAGCAGTTTCTTAATTAAAGGAAAGGAAAGCCAGCAATCTAACTCTTTGGACTTGTTTAGATTCTAGTTTATGTAACACCCGTCCCCTCTCTGGGTTGGTAAATGCCTGAGAATGTTTTTAATTGAGCCAATGTGAGAAAGGTCTATGAGCCAGAGCTCTGAGACTGCCCGAGGGTATTGGGGGAGCCTGAGCACATTCTTCCTCTCTCTTTAAACTAGATACTCAGAGACTGATAGACAGACCCCACTCTGCCAGACACTTTCAAGGACTGATAGCACTGCCCCAGGCCAGGGTTGGGGATTTCACATTAGACTGGTATGACTTTTTGATGCAGCAGGACCCCAATGAAAGAACGCTTTAGAGTTTACTGTGTTAAAGTTAATGTAGAAGAAACACTGTCTGTGTATGATGTGTAAGATGTCCATGTACTACGGCATTTCTTACGCTATGCATTAAATAAAGGCTGAATGGTTGAACAGACTGTGGATGCTGTGTGCAAGTTCACATTTTTCTATCTAAGGCATTCCAGTCCGTTCCTCCAAACCCCTTACCCTGCCCAATTTTGTTTCCTGGATTGAAAATTGCGGTCATATTTTGGATGTTGTCTCACTTTAACGTTTTGAACTTGGGAACTTGGGCACTAAGAGGTCTCAAGTACTAACAGATGTGGTTAGTTCATCTCTCTTATTGGGGGGAAACCCTCCTAATCCAAGCTGGCAGTTTGAGTGGATATTTTACCATTTTCCTCCGGCTTGCTCTGTGTGTGCGCATGCTTGTGTACATATCTTCCTCTAAATTAAAAAAATTGATGTCCACTGTAGTGGTTTTTCTTCTTTCGAATGATTAAGTAAATTAATTTTCTCAAAAGGTACAATTTTATGTCCTCTGTTTTCACACAGGCCTAGATGCAGAGCTCTACTATGTGCGAGACAATGTGGTGAATCATTATGCTCTCTCCTTCACCCTGCCTGTGCCCAGTGAGACCAACAGCCTTCACTTCACATGGCATTCCAAGACAAAGGTAGGTCTCCTCATTGAGAATTATTGCTTACTTGAGCACACATTCAAGGCAGCCCATTTATGTGCTGACGTTTGTTCATCATACTTTGTTTATAGGTTGACTACCAGCTTGAATTCTTCATGGAAAACCCTGTTGCCATGAACCAACCACGGAGCAACATCTCCAGTCAGGGGGAGGTTCCCCGTGTTCCCTCTGGTTCGTCAGATATCTGCCTTTTTTGTGTCATGCACTCATAGGCCTCCTACATACTACATCTAAATTGTTTTGTTTTGGGTTTTAGTTGCCACAAAGTGTTTGTTAAAACATTATCCTAGCTACTGTATCATGTATGATCCCAGGCTCAACTAAAGGAGTAGTTTGACATTTTGGGAGATGGATTTTTATTGCTTTCTGGCTGAGAGTTTAGTGATAGATTGATACCACTCATTTCTATATGTTAAAGATTCACATTTAGGAGGATCTATTGGCAGAAATAGAATATAATATTCATAGGTATGTTTTCATAAGTGTATAATCACCTAA